>NC_091288.1:108325821-108645382 GCF_032444005.1 Ranitomeya imitator
ATCCCGTATATTCTTCGTCTCTTTACGTATAAGTTCCACCCTATTCTCCTGTAGTACCTTATTTTTAGTTAGTTCTAATTAGTTAGTTTTAGTTAATTCTAACTAACTAAAAATAAGGTACTACAGGAGAATAGGGTGGAACTTATACGTAAAGAGACGAAGAATATACGGGATAAAAAATTAAAAAGAGTTCCGTTTGTTACCACATATGGCGAGGAGAGTAGGGAGGTGGCCAATGTGATCAGTAAACATTGGGGTATGTTGGGTAGATGTTTGCCGGGAATAAGTGAATTGCAATTACCGCCTTTATACTCTTATAGAAGGAATAAAAATATTAAGGATTATCTGGTCAAGTCTGATGTGGGCCCAATAAAAAGAAGTAGACAACTATTCCTAACAGGTTCAGGTAATACTGGTTGCTTCCCTTGTTTGAGCTGTGTGAATTGCACCTATATGATCAAGGGAACAACGTTTGAACACCCAAAAACAGGGAAGGTATATGATATTAAACATTATTTGACATGTAATTCGGATTATGTCGTGTATCTCCTGATGTGTCCATGTAATTTGTGGTACGTCGGGGAGACGACGTGCGAGTTTAAAGTAAGAATGAACCAGCACCGATACTCCATTAGAAAAAGGAGGATGGATCTTCCAGTCCCAAAACATTTTGTGGAAAATAATCACTCGGAGAAGGACCTAAAATTTAAAATAATAGATAGAATACCTATGGATAGGAGGGGGGGGGTGACAGGGAGCTGGCCCTCCGGAAAAGAGAACGTATGTGGATCTATAAACTGAATACACTTAGGCCCATGGGCCTTAATGCAGATTTTAAATTGCATGCAATAATCTAAAGTGCTTTTTCATCGAAATCTTATGGTTAATAACTTTGTTGTTTTTTTACTTGTTATGTCTATGTTTGGGAGTACTTTTTGTTACTAGTATGTTCCTAATTTTATCCTGTATTTTTGTCCAGGTACTTCTGCTGTCAAATATAAATGAGGATTGTATCTGGAGTGACATATGGCGTTGGAGGAACAAATTAACCTTTTCAATTAAATTCTTTTGAAGTTGTTTTGGCTATTGCCAATTATATGGTGTATTTAAACATATTTGGTTTGTTATTTGCATCACTCGTATGGGTTGGAGGCCAATAAATAAAGAATCTAAAAATATCCCCTTTTTTTAGTGTTTTTTATATTCTTTATTATTTTCTTTTCATTGTGGTCAGGAAGGGCGAGTTGCAATATATTTATGGGTGGACTTCAGTAATAATACACCATTGCCAGGACTAATGTGCTACTGCTGTACAGGGATCATGAGTGGAGGCGCCCTACCTGGAGGGGTGAGGCGCACCCTCTAGACACTGTATGATTGTCAGATGAAGGTCTGAATTAAGGCTTTATCTGGTGGATCAAAGCGGGATTAGGCACATGTTATATATGTAGTTATGGCTAAAATAAGGGGAGCTTTATTATATGTCCCCTAAGGTGATTTAAACTGAGTCATACCTTGTGTTTTTTATGTATAAAGAAATATTAATATCAGTAGAGACATTGCTATGGATCGATTTGAGTAGCTCACTGAAAAATATGCCACAATAGATGATGTGTGTAGTACCATGATGTGCCACTATTAGAAAGGCGCTTGTAGGTACATTCCATTTAGATACTATTAGGGTGACGCTGGGGAGTTCTTTTTTGGCGCTCCCAAGATGGAGAGTTCCTGTGCTATAGCACATGCGTGCGATGCCAGGGAGTCTTCGTTGCGATTCCTTTTGGGACGCTATTGCGCCTGTGTGTGACGCTTATGGGGATGAGCGGTTCCTATTGGCCTTCAACCGATCATGTGATTGTGATGCGTACGGAAGTGATCTGACATGCGCAAGAGCCGGTCTTGCACGCCGACTACAGGAGGTGTCCTCCATTACCAATATGTCACTCCGGAGGTAGGTTGAACGATTGTATGGATGGTCAATGTATGCAGCAGATGGTTTATGCGGTTTTTATTGTACACAGCTGGCACTAATTCACGTTATAATGTAATTGAATTATTTATGAGGTTCACTGATTGGCTGTATTTAGAGGATGTCAGGGTTGTGTCCCTATATATATGTTGTATTGAGCATTACACATTGCTTGAGAAAAGCTCACTTGTGGAGCCGAAACGTTGCAAGAGGATGTGGGCTTGAATAAACACCTACACATTATCTCACAGAAAAAGGAGTGCTGCCCTCTTTTTTGAATGCTTATATATATATGTATATATATATATATATATATATATATATATATTTTTTTTTTTTTTTTAAATAGTCTAGAGATGTTTATATTGTATGGCGCTATGTATATAGTGTAGAATTCACACTATATACACTGCCACATCTCTACACTGTATAATATTTACACCGCTCTATATTCCTTAACACGGTATATAATATGCAGCTGTGTATATAAGCCGCGTTTTTCAGCATATTTTTTTGTGTGCTAAAAACGCCCCCCTCGGCTTATACACGAGTCATTGTCTCAGAAAGATGGAGGGGGAGCAGTGGGTCACAGAGGCAGGAGCCGGTGGCTGTGGCTAAAGCCTGTGCCGCTGCTAAAGAGAAATGAATATTCACTGCGCTGGCAATGAATATTCATTTCTTTTATAGCGTGCACAGCTGCCTGCTTCCAGCACACATCCTACTTACCTTCCTTGCGCGCCCTCGCTGCATCTCGTTCCTGCGCCAGCAGCTCTTCAGGCCGAGCGATCATGTGTCCTCTGCTCATTAAGGTAATGAGTATTCACCCCTCTCCACTCCCATAGGCGTGGAGTAAATATTCATTACCTTAATGAGCGGGGGACACGTGATCACCCGGCCACAGGAGCTGTTGGCACCGGAACGAGATGCTGCGAAGGCATGCAGTGAAGGTAAGTAGGATGTTTTTTTTTTTTTTTTTAATAGGAACCATGCATACAAGAACAGTGATAAGGAGCCATGCAAACAAGAACAGGGATAAGGAGCCATGCAGACAAGAACGGGGATAAGGAGCCATGCAGGCAAGGACGGGGATAAGGAGCCATGCAGGCAAGGACGGGGATAAGGAGCCATGCAGGCAAGGACGGGGATAAGGAGCCATGCAGGCAAGGATGGAGATAAGGAGCCATGCAGGCAAGGACGGGGATAAGGAGCCATGCAGGCAAGGACGGGGATTAGGAGCCATGCATACAATGATGGGGATAAGGAGCCATGCAGGCAAGGACGGGGATAAGGAGCCATGCAGGCAAGGACGGGGATTAGGAGCCATGCATACAAGGATGGGGATAAGGAGCCATGCAGACAAGGATGGGGATAAGGAGCCATGCAGACAAGGACGGGGATAAGGAGCCATGCAGACAAGGACAGGGATAAGAAGCCATGCAGACGAGGATGGGGATAAGGAGTCATGCAGACAAGGACTGGGATGAGGAGCCATACAGACAAGGACGGGGATAAGGAGCCATGCAGACAAGGACGGGGATAAGGAGCCATGCAGACAAGGACGGGGATAAGGAACCATGCAGACAAGGACGGGGATAAGGAGCCATGCAGACAAGGACGGGGATAAGGAACCATGCAGACAAGGATGGGGATAAGAAGCCATGCAGACAAGGATGGGGATAAGGAGCCATGCAGACAAAAATGGGGATAAGGAACCAAGCAGACAAGGACGGGGATAAGAAGCCATGCAGACAAGGACCGGGATGAGGAGCCATGCAGACAAGGACGGGGATAAGGAGCCATGCAGACAAGGATGGGGATAAGGAACCATGCAGAGAAGGATGGGGATAAGAAGCCATGCAGACAAGGATGGGGATAAGGAGCCATGCAGACAAAAATGGGGATAAGGAACCAAGCAGACAAGGACGGGGATAAGAAGCCATGCAGACAAGGACCGGGATGAGGAGCCATGCAGACAAGGACGGGGATAAGAAGCCATGCAGACAAGGACCGGATAAGGAGCCATGCAGACAAGGATGGGGATAAGGAGCAATGCATACAAAAATGGGGATAAGGAACCATGCATTCAAGGATGAGGATAAGGAGCCATGGATACAGGAACGAGGGAGCCTGATTAAGTAGCAGACTCTTTATTGGCCCATGTGGCAATGTTTAGGATCCATAACTGAACATTTCTCTGATATGGAAGTGAAATGTTGCCACATGGGCTAATAAAGAGTATAAAAAAAATTGGTTCCATTTTCTTCCACAAAAGTGGTACAATTTTCTTCCCACTTGCTGTCAGTGTGCAGTCTTTTTTTTCTCAGCAGATGTTGCAGTCCGATACACGGCGAGTCAGACCATTGAGGAGATGGAGAAATTAATTTCTCCTTCTCCTCCACATCAATGCTGCAAGAGCATTGGAGCACTGACACTTGGCTTACGCTCGCAGCAGAGCAAGAGCCGGGTATCGTTGGCATATCACATCCGATTCCATATTCTACTGTGATTCCACCCTAATGAGTACCTGTATTAAGCCCACATTCACACTATCAGTATTTGTTCAGTATTTGTTCAGTATTTTAATCAGTATTTGTAAGCCAAAGCCAGGAGTGGGACAATCCATAGGAAAAGTATAATAGAAACATACGGTATGCACCACTTCTGCATTTATCACCCACTCCTGGTTTTGGCTACAAATACTGAGGTGAAATACTGACCACATACTGCTAGTGTGAATGTGGCTTTTTCTGTATTGTACTGTATATCTGCACAGTACCGCTCCTCCTGTCCTGTATATATACACTGCACAGTACCACTCCTCCTGTTCTATTGTCCGAGAGGTGACTTTGGGAAGGTCAATACTGGTTTATTATTTTCAGGTTTTTTTTAATGGGAAAGTAAAAAAAAAAAAATATTGCAAAACCCATTTAAATGGATATGGGTTTGTGTGTCAGGCAGGGCTGCTTTTTTGTCCCAGTCCGGCCTTGTGTTTGTCTCATTATACAGTGGGACTGTGCGTGTGTGTGTCAAAATATATATATTATATATTCACATGCTTGCAGTAACAAGACCACCTGTTCCCGGCGCCGGCACCAGAGAATCATCACAGTGCTCACGATATGAGGATTTACACATAGTGTCTGTAGACATGTAGCTTAAGATCCGAAAACCCCTTTAAGGATGGGTCGCTACTCATGGGCCACTGCTGTGCGCTTGCCCCCCAGGCTAAAATTTGCCAGCCAGCCCCTGTGGAACAGCCTTCATTTCTAAGAACATGGAAGTTTTTTTTTCTAAACCAACAAATGTAATGCTCCAGATTCTCAACTAGCTCAAAGGAAGGTCAGGTTTATAGGTTCCCTAATCAGCCAAACTGTTTTCATCTATGCTAACATACTTGCACAAGGATTTTCAAGGGAAGTCTAACCATCCATTAGCCTTCTTACACAGTTAGCAAACATAAAGTACCATTGTTGGAAATGGGCCTCTATACACCTATGAAGATATTGCATTACAAACCAGACGTTTGCAGCTAAAATAGTCATTTACCACATTAACAATGTATAGAGTGTATTTCTGAATTATTTATTGTAAGCGTCATTGGAAAAAACTGTGCTTTTCTTTCAAAAATAAGGAAATTTATAAGTTACCCTAAACTTTTGAACGGTAGTGTATATATATATATATATATAGTTACATCTCACAAAATTAGAATATCATCAAAAAAGTTAATTTATTTCAGATCTTCAATACAAAAACTGAAACTTAAATACACACATGGTCAAAATTGTTGGTACCCCTCGCTTAAGAGCAGGAAAACCCACAATGGTCACAGAAATAACTTGAATCTGACAAAAGTAATAATAAATAAAAAGATTTATGAAAATGAATAAAAGAAAGTCAGACTTTTCTCTTCAACCATGCTTCCACAGAATTGAAAAAAAAAATAAACTCATGAAATAGGGCTGGACAGAAATGATGGTACCCTTAACTTAATATTTTGTTGCACAACCTTTTGAGGTATTCACTGCAATCAAATGATTCCTGGATCTATCAATGAGACTTCTGCACCACCCGACAGGTATTTTGGCCCACTCCTCAAGAGCAAACTGCTCTAGTTGTCTCGTGTTTGAAGGTTGCCTTTTCCAGACGGCATGTTTCAGCTCTTTCCAAAGATGCTCAATAGGACTTAGGTCACGGCTCATAGAAAGCCACTTCAGAATAGTCCAATGTTTTCCTCTTAGCCATTCTTAGGCTAGTTTCACATTTGCGTTTAAATCCGCAGCATTTAAAACGCATCCGCAAGTGGTGGAAAAAATGCATATAAACGCGTACAAACGCGGCATTTTTTAAACGCATGCATTGCCGCATACGGTTAAAAAAAACTCTGCGTTTGTACGCGTTTACATGCGTTTTTCCTGCGTTTGCGTTTTTGGTGCACATGATGAGAAATTTCACAAGAGAAAAAGCAAGATAACCAGGCACCGCCAATGGGACTACAGAGGGCGTGTATTATGGGATCTCTATATATAGACCCTAGGGCTACTTAAATTTTAACAGTTTGCTACTGTATCCTGTGGATCATGATGGATCTTCGCATGGAGAGCTTTTATTTCAACCTGGATTTCAGCATCAAGCTGTTTCTTGCCTGTGCTTTTGCTTGGGAGCAAGACAGAAATCGCGAAAGATGGAGAAGGAGACAACGTAGGCGTTTTTGGAGGCACCCCATTATCGAAGTACGTGAGAGCTGTGGAGCCTATCACACGCTCTATGCCGAGCTTAATGCCAACCCGGAGAAATTCCAGGAATACACACAAATGTCGCAAGACTCGTTCAGGGATTTGCTTTCTCGTGTCCAAGGAGCCATACGGCGGCAGGACACCCAGTTCCGTAGAGCGATTCCACCCGAGGAACGTCTGCTGGTTACATTAAGGTACGTTCAAAATCTAAACCAATGACAGTCCAAATTTAGTGTTTTCTGACATGTATTTTTGGGGTATTTTCCTTTCTTTTTTTAACGTAATCACACCATAAAAAGAATAGATTGTAATGTTTTTTTTGTGTTTGTTTTTCTTCCAGATTTCTGGCCACCGGAGAGAGTTTATCATCTCTCCACTTCCAATACCGGCTTGGAATATCCACCCTGTCCGGAATAGTTGTGGACACCTGCCGGGCTTTGTGGAATGTACTCCGGGATGAGTTTATACCCCTACCCACCTTGGACATGTGGCTTGAAATTGCGGAAAAATTCTGGAATGTGTGTGATTTCCCCAACAGTTTAGGAGCGGTGGATGGAAAGCACATTTGCATTATCAAACCAGCCATAACAGGATCGGAGTACTTCAATTTCAAAAAATATTTTTCTGTGGTGCTCATTGCAATAGCCGATGCGAACTGTCGCTTCATCGCCGTGGACATTGGAGCTTTTGGCCGTGGCAATGATTCCCAGACTTTCAAGAACTCGAATATGGGCCGCCGTGTGTATGGCAACAATTTCAATTTTCCACCGCCACAACCTCTCCCCAACACTCAAGGTCCACCGATGCCATTTGTTATGGTTGGGGATGAGGCCTTTCAGATGTGTGAAAACCTACTGAAGCCCTATTCCAGTCGGGACTTGAACCACACTAGAAGGATCTTTAACTACAGACTGACCAGGGCCCGAAGAACAGTAGAGTGTACCTTTGGCATTCTGGTCGCTAAATGGCACATTCTTGCATCAGCCATAAATCTAAAAGTAGAAACAATCGACGAGGTGGTCAAAGCCTGTTTGGTTCTGCACAATTATATAATGGTTAAGGAGCAACCCAACATTGAACTGGATGAACTAGTTGCACACGCACTGCCCGATTTCCAGCATCACCCCCTGCAGTCAACTGCAGCCGCTGGTCACATGCGGGACCAATTCGCTGCCTTTTTTGATTCAGATATTGGATGTGTGTCATGGCAGGACAATGTTGTGTAAATGTCCTGTTGTAATTACATCTGTACCAGTAATTTTCTACAATGATAATAATATATCTCATTAATAAACTTTAGTTTTGGTTGTGTTGACCGTCTCTCCTATCTTTTTCCTCTCCAAACCAAGGCTGTCCTAAAACTGGCAGTATTTGATCTGTATTTAATATCAGTTTTTGTCATTCAAAACCAGGAGTGGGTGATAAAGGCAGAGGTGCTAGTTATTATGTTAATATCATAATTTACCTCTAATTGTTCCACTCCTTGTTTTGGCTTACAAATACTGATATAAAACACTGGCCACATACTGATAGTAATGGCAGCCACGTTGCTTTATTGGTAAGCTTGTTGACGTCATTGCGTCATGATTCTCTTCTCCTGTATCCATTGTACACAAACTGAAGAGACAATCACTGTCACGCTATCTATACTTATCACGTCAGGTGTCAGTAATAATGAATTCATGATAAACATATACAGGCTCATGAATTCACTATTTCTGACACCTGTGCAGGTGAGCATAGATATGTAGCGTGTGACCACCATTGTCCCCTCAATTTGTGTGTAATAGATTATGTATAAAGAAGAGAAAATGGTGGTTATACATGGCAGTTCTCTACTCAACAGGTCAGGTGTCATAACTAATGATTTTTTTGACACATGACCTGTTCAGTAGAAGTCTGCACTGTATTTTCACCATTTTCTCTTCAGACTGCCACACTAGGCACAGACAAAAAGAGATTATGGAGATACATGTAATATTTTTTGGCCCACCTCATATCTGTATACTAAAGACACACAAAGCTGCAGTCTTTTTATTTTTAACTACTGGAGATATGATGTGGCCCAAAAAGTAAGTGTGTGGCGACGTTTCTTGGCGCACGGTGTGTGTTGCCGGCGGCAGAAGACACAATAAACCAAACATAATTGTTGCAAATCAAACTTTTTTTATTTTGTTTACAACTCAAAAAATTATTTTTTCTGTGCCGGCTTGGGGTAGAGTGATGTAAATGGGGGGTGTGAAGAACTGAGGCCTGGCTAACCGTGGACGACGCAGAGGTGGCAGGAGAAGGGGCAATGAAACTAGAAGGGTCTGGAAGTTCGGGGATGGGGCTTGACACATGAGAGGCTTGAGACGCACTGAAAGGGTGAGACAAACCTGACATTACAGACACATTGGTAGGTGAAGGGGGAGGAATGCTAAGAGTCCTCTGTTTTTTTTTTTTCTGTGTTTTTTTTTTGTTTGCCTGGTTGGGGGAGGTCTTGGTGGGCTCATATGGTGTGGCGTGGTGGCGGGTGACCTGTCAGGGTCCGGCTGCACTGTGTCAGAGTCCATAGTGCTCGTAGAGTGTGCAGCCATGGCAGAGTCCATGGTGCTCGTAGAGCGTGCAGCCATGCCAGAGTCCATAGCGCTTGTAGAGCGGAAGGCCATGCCAGGGTCCTGCTGCATTGTGGTGGTGGCAGTACGGAAGGCCATGCCAGGGTCCTGCTGCATCGTGGAGGTGGCGGTACGGATGGCCATGCCAGGGTCCTGCTGCATTGTGGTGGTGGCGGTATGGAAGGTCATGCCAGGGTCCTGCTGCATCGCGGTGGAGGCGGTACGGAAGGCCATGCCAGGGTCCTGCTGCATCGTGGTGTCAGTGGAGGAGGTCCAAGCAGGAGCAGCGGATGTCATGGTGGTGGCGGTGGGATGTCCAACTGCACTCGGCATGGTGGTGCTGTAGTGGTGTCCGGCTGTGGAAGGAATAGAGGTGGCCATGCAGTGGGATGCAGCAGAGGTCGGCATTGAGGACAATCATGACAGTGAAGGCACAGGTGGATATGCCCCCACTGTCTGCTGGAAATACCGACTCTGCTGCATAGCCTGCATGTAAGCAGCATTGCAGGCCTGCATGACACTCAGCTGGAGATCAGGAGTAAGGTGTTCCGACATGCCCTGCTCAATTTGATTAAAAAAATGATGTGCTGGCCTCTGGAGGTCGGCTTTCACTTGATCAAGGCTTTTGCTGACCTCCTAGATACGTGCATTTAAGAGGTTATGTGAAACACCCATTCGGTCACCCAAAGCCTTGATTGCGTCGTGTAAAACCGAGCTCAAGTGCAAAAATTTGGGCATGAGTGACCTGTCCAAAGCCCTCTGCCGCTGCCGGGATCAGCCCAAAAAAAAGGGGGCAGTGGAAGAGGACTGCGAAAGGAGAAGACCTGATGGACCAGCTCTCTGGTCTACAGTTAGTGTGGAAGGCCCACTTGCTGCTGCGCTGCTGGATGGCTGGGACGGGTCCGTGGCTGTCGGATGAAGGACCGCTCCAGAACCTGGGCCGACAGTCGTGCTGTATGTGCTGTGAAAAAAGGAAAAAGAAAATTATTATCAAAAATTTACCAGACGCAAAATCCTGTGGAATTTAAAAATACAGATTATGGCAATACAATACAACCTAATGCACGTGATAAATACTTACGCTCTCTGGGCAAAGACTGGTCTTAAAAATGACAGAATGCCATGGTATTTGTAGCACCTGATCCTTGCTCCTGAACCACTGGGAACACGGCTCTCTTGACGCAGGTCCTTGTTGAAGCGGTCCTTCATCGAACGCCAACGTGTTTTGACTTTGCCCACTGTTAAAAAAAAAAACATTATGGTCAGAAAATGGACTTTTTGCCATGCTCACACAACTCTGTGTGATGAGAGAAACTCCTGAGAGTTTCTTTCATCAAACACAGTCGAGTGAGCACGGCCAAGGTTTCTGCTGCTTCACACTGCAGTGCAGTACTTACCAAATGCAGTTCGGACCCGTGTCGGGGCGTTGTCCCAGCCATCCCACATCGCTTGGGCCACCTCATTCCATAACCGCCGGATCGTGATGTTGTTCGAGTGCAGTGGATCCCGGCTGTCCCACAACGGGACCCGCTCCTGGACAAGGGTGATAAGGAGGTCATTCTCTATCAGATCATCGTCCCGTTGTGAAACCTAAAAATTAAAGAAAGTCATTAAAGTTTGCTCAATTACATAAGGAAAAGAAAAAAGATGCTGATAAATGGCATAAATAGGAAAGTCAACATACAAAAGGATTCCAGAAGAAAAATGTAAAGAAATACGAGTGGAAAGAAAGGAAGATTCAAGAATATTACACTGAGGACAGTCAGCCTTGTATACGTACCCGCTGCCGTCTTTCCACCGGACCTTGACTCCGCTGCTCCTGCCCTGTCTCTGCCGCAGTAGAAGAGCTTTAAAAAAAGGAAAAATCAAATTGTCACATGTGTCGATGTGACAGTGAATACTTACCAATCTGACGTGGCAAATACTCACCTCACTGACATGCTCCACTTCCGACTGTCCTGCCCGAAACTCCTCACCAGATGAAGAATCCGAAGAAGACATTCTGATACATATAGAAAGAAAGAAATGGCAGAAATTAGGACATGTAGAGACAGAAAATAGAAAATAAAGGCATTGGCCATGATATACTCACATTGTTCAGGGTCTTGTTATCCTCCAAGATGTAGCCTGTCTGTGTCCTGTCTGCTTCAGAGTCTGGTGAGAAGTGACCTGCAACTGTCCACACCCTCCCTTTTATCACCTTGATGGTGGGGGTGGCTTATCAGTGTCTAGACATGGTTTTCTCAATTGAAACGCATGCGTTCAAAAACGCAACCAAACGCATGTGCTTAAAAACGCATGCATTTACATAGACAGCAATGCGTTTTTTTGTCGCAAACCTTGCGCAATCGAACGCATGCGTTTCCTGGCGGCAAATGGATGCCTCTAGAAATTACTACATGTTGCATTTCCGCGCCAAGCCGCAAACGACGAAACGACGCATACGTCATCAAATGCGGCAAAATGTGAACAAAAAAAACGCATGCGTTTTAATGTTAAATATAGGAATACACGATGCTTGCGTTTATATGCGGTACCAACGCTGCAGCAAAAAACACATATGTGAAACCAGCCTTAGGTGTTTTTAGCTGTGTGCCTTGGGTCACTACCATGTTGAAATGCATGTAGAGGAGCTGCAGAGACACCATCACGTGTTTCTCAACGCAGGCAGTGAATAGCCAAGCCTTTCCCCGGGAAGCAACAACCAAGGGAAGGGCAGCATCCAATAAAGGAAAACATCCAATAAAGGAAAACCACCTATGCCAAGCATGGTATCCATCCACAGACAGCTGTTTCGGGGTTTTTGCCCCTCATCAGTGCGGAGTAGGAAACTGGCTATCAGGAGCAGTGCCTAGTAGAAAGTCTATAAAAACATGGATGATTGACCTCGTGGAGACCAAAACATCCAACACCACGGAGACACCATCACGTGTTTCTCAACGCAGGCAGTGAATAGCCATGTGATGGTGTCTGTGGATGGATACCATGCTTGGCATAGGTGGTTTTCCTTTATTGGATGTTTTCCTTTATTGGATGCTGCCCTTCCCTTGGTTATTCCTGGGGAAAGGCCTGGCTATTTACTGCCTGCGTTGAGAAACACGTGATGGTGTCTCCGCAGCTCCTCTACATGCATTTGCATATTTGGGGGCAGTGTTCTGGATCACTGCATTGAGAAACACGTGATGGTGTCTCTGTGGTGTTGGATGATTCGGTCTCCACGAGGTCAATCATCCGTGCCTTTATAGACTTTCTACTAGGCACTGCTCCTGATAGCCAGTTTCCTACTCCACACTGATGAGGGGCAAAAACCCGGAAACAGCTGTCTGTGGATGGATACCATGCTTGGCATAGGTGGTTTTCCTTTATTGGATGTTTTCCTTTATAGGATGCTGCTCTTCCCTTGGTTGTTCCTTCCCGGGGAAAGGCCTGGCTATTCACTGCCTGCATTGAGAAACTCGTGATGGTGTCTGCGCAGCTCCTCTACATGCATTTGCATATTTGGGGGCAGTGTTCTGGATCACTGCGTTGAGAAACTAGTGATGGTGTCTCTGTGGTGTTGGATGTTTTGGTCTCCACGAGGTCAATCATCCGTGCCTTTATATTACCATGTTGAAAGACTCATGACCTGTGACTGAGACCAAGCTTTCTGACACTGGGCAGCACATTTCTCTCTAGAATCAGTTTATAGTCTTGAGATTTCATTGTACCTCACACAGATTCTAGACACCCTATGCCAGATGCAGCAAAATAGTCCCAGAACATAACAGAGCTCATCTTCCTCTTAACAATACCCCATAGATTCTTTATGGTGTTAAGGTCAGATGAGTTTGCTCGCCAATTAAGCACAGTGATACTGTTGTCATTAAACCAGGTTTTGTTACTTTTGGCAGTGTGAACAGGTGTCAAGTCCTGCTGGAGAATGAAATTTCCATCTCCAAAAAGCTTGTCGGCAGAGGGAAGCTGTTATGACCTGGTGGTTAGGAGCACCCGGAACGACCTGATGGTTAAACTCACACAGGACAAGCTCTGGGAAGTGGGAACTCTGCTGACCGCAACCCCTACTTCTATCACACAACTAGAAATAGCCGTGGAGCGTACCTAACACGACCTAGATGCCTCTTCACAGCCTAAGAGCTAACTAGCCCTAAAGATAGAAAATAGAGCCTACCTTGCCTCAGAGAAATTCCCCAAAGGAAAAGGCAGCCCCCCACATATATTGACTGTGAGTTAAGATGAAAGTCACAAACACAGAAATGAAACAGGTTTCAGCAAAGGGAGGCCAGACTTACTAAACAGACTGAGGATAGAAAAGGTATCATTGCGGTCAGCACATAAAACTACAAAAGACCACGCAGAGTGTGCAAAAAGACCTCCGCACCGACTCACGGTGCGGAGGTGCCACTCTGCATCCCAGAGCTTCCAGCTAGCAAGGCAAAATCATAATAGCCAACTGGACAAGGAAACAATGAACAAATAATTTACTAGCAGGAACTTAGCTTCTGCTCGAGTAGACAGGTCACCAGAAAGATCCAAGAGCGAACTGAACCAGTACAAGAACATTGACAGCTGGCATGGAGTAACGATCTGAGTGGAGTTAAATAGAGCAGCCAGCCAAAGACTAAACTACGTCACCTGTGGAAGGAACCTCAGAAGCAACAGCTCCACTCACAGCCACCAGAGGGAGTCCATGGACAGAACTCGCCGAAGTACCATTCATGACCACAGGGGGGAGTTCGATAACAGAATTCACAACAGTAACCCCCTTGAGGAGGGGTCACCGAACCCTCACCAGAGCCCCCAGGCCGATCAGGACGAGCCAAATGAAAGGCACGAACTAGATCGGCAGCATAAACATCAGAGGCAAAAACCCAGGAATTATCTTCCTGACCATAACCCTTCCACTTGACCAGGTACTGGAGTTTCCGTCTCGAAATACGAGAATCCAAAATCTTCTCCACCACATACTCCAACTCCCCCTCGACCAACACCGGGGCAGGAGGATCAACGGAGGGAACCATAGGCGCCAGGTATCTCCGCAATAACGACCTATGGAACACATTATGGATGGCAAAAGAAGCTGGAAGGGCCAAACGAAATGACACAGGATTGAGAACTTCAGAAATCTTATACGGACCAATGAAACAAGGCTTAAACTTAGGAGAGGAAACCTTCATAGGAACATGACGAGACGACAACAAACCAAATCCCCAACACGAAGTCGGAGACCAACACAGCGCTGGCGGTTAGCGAAACGTTGAGCCTTCTCCTGGGACAATGTCAAATTGTCCACCACATGAGTCCAAATCTGCTGCAACCTGTCCACCACAGTATCCACACCAGGACAGTCCGAAGGCTCAACCTGCCCTGAAGAGAAACGAGGATGGAAACCAGAATTACAGAAAAAAGGCGAAACCAAAGTAGCCGAGCTGGCCCGATTATTAAGGGCGAACTCAGCCAAAGGCAAGAAGGACACCCAATCATCCTGATCAGCAGAAACAAAGCATCTCAGATATGTTTCCAAAGTCTGATTAGTTCGTTCGGTTTGGCCATTAGTCTGAGGATGGAAAGCCGAAGAAAAAGACAAATCAATGCCCATCTTAGCACAAAAGGACCGCCAAAACCTCGAAACAAACTGGGAACCTCTGTCCGAGACGATGTTCTCCAGAATGCTGTGCAAACGAACCACATGCTGGAAAAACAATGGCACCAAATCAGAGGAGGAAGGCAGTTTAGACAAGGGTACCAAATGGACCATCTTAGAGAAGCGATCACAAACCACCCAAATGACCGACATCCTTTGAGAGACAGGGAGATCTGAAATAAAATCCATGGAAATATGCGTCCAGGACCTCTTCGGGACCGGCAAGGGCAAAAGCAACCACTGGCACGAAAACAGCAGGGCTTAGCCCGAGCACAAGTCCCACAGGACTGCACAAAAGAACGCACATCCCGTGACAAAGAAGGCCACCAAAAGGATCTAGCCAACAAATCTCTGGTACCATAGATTCCAGGATGACCAGCCAACACCGAACAATGAACCTCAGAGATAACTCTACTAGTCCATCTATCAGGGACAAACAGCTTCTCCGCTGGACAACGGTCAGGTCTATCAACCTGAAACTTCTGCAGCACCCGCCACAAATCAGGGGAGATGGCAGACAAAATCACCCCCTCTTTGAGAATACCCGCCGGCTCAGGAACACCCGGAGAGTCAGGCACAAAACTCCTTGCCAGGGCATCAGCCTTCACATTCTTAGAGCCCGGAAGGTACGAAACCACAAAATCAAAATGGGAGAAAAACAGCGACCATCGAGCCTGTCTAGGATTCAACCGTTTGGCAGACTCGATATAAGTCAAATTCTTGTGATCCGTCAAGACTAGGGTTGAGCGACCTTGACCTTTTTGGAGTCGAGCCGTGTTTCGCGAAACCCGACTATCTTAGAAGTCGAGTCGAGTGGAATCGGCCGATTATCGCGAAAAGTCGGGTATCGCCCGAAACACGAAACCCAATGCAAGTCAATGGGGGAGCATAGTCGGCAGTGAGTGGAGGCCAGGAAAACATCTACACTGCCCATTTTAATGGCAAAAACATCCATTCTTGTTACTGAAGCTTGTCAATCGTAATTTAGCTTATAATAATTGGAAGGCATTTGAAATTGGGGGTCATTTGGCTAAAGTTGTGGGGGGTAGGGCTGGTTCAAGTAATTAGTGGGCCCAGGAAATCTGGAACACGTCACGGCAGTGGAGCAGGGAGAGGTAAGTATTTCAACTTTGCAAGTGCTGTGATCCTGAGCAAGCAGGGGGGGCCCACTAGTTGGCATTGGCACTGGCACAGGGCCCCTCAAAGTACAGCGGTGTGTTTGCACGGCGGGGGCGCCTCCCACCGGCAGCAACACTTTTGCGTACTATGAGAGGCCCTGTGCCAGTGACGTCGCCAACTAGTATTCCTCCCCCCACCTGATGAAGGAACCTGCACTTTCATCTGCACCTTCCTCTTTGTCCCCGTGTAAGGTGGTATGGTATGCGGGAAGAGGAACCTGACTTTCAGCAGGGTCACAATCTTGCTGTGTAGCGTGCACGGGGAATTTTGCGTTATGGGTCAATGTACCAGCAGACTCATCTATCACTGGCTGGGCAATGGGCAGGATGAGGAGGAAACACAGATATAGGCCCAAAGAATAAAGTGGGCTAAATGCAGTTCAAAATTGGTAACACAGGACTAACCAGGGGGCATTGCAGTGGAGGACAACTGGAATGAGAGGCTGACACAGAGAGTAGGCCCAAATCAGTAAGTAGTCGAAATGCAGTTCAAAATTGGCAACCGTAGTAAACAGGCGGCACAGCTTTGTTCAGTGGAGGAGAACAGCAAGGAGTGGCAGACACCGATAGTAAGCCCCAACCCAACTAGTAGGCCAAATGCAGTCTAACATTAACAACTACTTATTGAGAGCCTGAAAATGGAATTTCAGGACAGGAAACCAGGAGAACAGCAAGGAGCGGCAGACACTGTTAGTAGGCCCCAAACCAACTAGTACGCCAAATGCAGTTGTTCCATTTAACCACTATTTAACAAGAGCCTGAAGATAGAAGCTCAGGAAAGGCAACCTGGAGAACACCTTGGAGTGGAACACACCGTCTCTACACCCCATACCCAATTTGTAGGCCTAATGCAGTGTAGTTTCAAACAACTACTAAACGAGAGCATGAAGATCGAAGCAATGGAGAGGAAACCTGGGGAACACCTTGGAGTGTAACACACCATCTCTCTACACCCCATACCCAATTTGTAGGCCTAATGCAGTGTAGTTTCCAACAACTACTAAACGAGAGCATTAAGATCGAAGCAATGGCGAGGTAACCTGGGGAACACCTTGGAGTGGAACACACCATCTCTCTACACCCCATACCCAATTTGTAGGCCTAATGCAGCGTAGTTTCCAACAACTACTAAACGAGAGCATGAAGATCGAAGCAATGGAGAGGAAACCTGGGGAACACCTTGGAGTGGAACACACCATCTCTCTACACCCCATACCCATTTTGTAGGCCTAATGCAGTGTAGTTCCCAACAACTACTAAACGAGAGCCTGAAGATAGAAGCTCAGGAAAGGAAACCTGGAGAACACATTGGAGTGTAACACACCATCTCTCTACCCCTCATACCCAATTTGTAGTCCTAATGCAGTGTAGTTTCCAACAACTACTAAACGAGAGCATTAAGATCGAAGCAATGGCGAGGTAACCTGGGGAACACCTCGGAGTGGAACACACCATCTCTCTACACCCCATACCCAATTTGTAGGCCTAATGCAGCGTAGTTTCCAACAACTACTAAACGAGAGCATGAAGATCGAAGCAATGGAGAGGAAACCTGGGGAACACCTTGGAGTGGAACACACCATCTCTCTACACCCCATACTCATTTTGTAGGCCTAATGCAGCGTAGTTTCCAACAACTACTAAACGAGAGCATTAAGATCGAAGCAATGGCGAGGTAACCTGGGGAACACCTTGGAGTGGAACACACCATCTCTCTATACCCCTTACCCATTTTGTAGGCCTAATGCAGTGTAGTTCCCAACAACTACTAAACGAGAGCCTGAAGATAGAAGCTCAGGAAAGGCAACCTGGAGAACACCTTGGAGTGTAACAGACCATCTCTCTACACCCCATACCCAATTTGTAGTCCTAATGCAGTGTAGTTTCCAACAACTACTAAACGAGAGCATGAAGATCGAAGCAATGGCGAGGAAACCTGGGGAACACCTTGGAGTGGAACACACCATCTCTCTACACCCCATACCCAATTTGTAGGCCTAATGCAGTGTCGTTTCCAACAACTACTAAACGAGAGCATGAAGATCGAAGCAATGGAGAGGAAACCTGGGGAACACCTTGGAGTGCAACACACCATCTCTCTACACCCCATACCCAATTTGTAGGCCTAATGCAGTGTAGTTTCCAACAACTACTAAACGAGAGCATGAAGATCGAAGCAATGGCGAGGAAACCTGGGGAACACCTTGGAGTGTAACACACCATTTCTGTACACCCCATACCCAATTTGTAGGCCTAATGCAGTGTAGTTTCCAACAACTACTAAACGAGAGTCGGAAGGCCGAAGCAATGTGGACGAAACCTGGGGAACACCTTGGAGTGTAATACACCATCTCTCTACACCCCATACCCAATTTGTAGGCCTAATGCAGCGTAGTTTCCAACAACTACTAAACGAGAGCATTAAGATCGAAGCAATGGCGAGGAAACCTGGGGAACACCTTGGAGTGGAACACACCATCTCTCTACACCCCATACCCAATTTGTAGGCCTAATGCAGCGTAGTTTCCAACAACTACTAAACGAAAGCATGAAGATCGAAGCAATGGAGAGGAAACCTGGGGAACACCTTGGAGTGGAACACACCATCTCTCTACACCCCATACCCAATTTGTAGGCCTAATGCAGTGTAGTTTTCTACAACTACTAAACGAGAGCATGAAGATCGAAGCAATGGAGAGGAAACCTGGGGAACACCTTGGAGTGTAACACACCATCTCTCTACACCCCATACCCAATTTGTAGGCCTAATACAGTGTAGTTTCCAACAACTACTATACGAGAGCATGAAGATCGAAGCAATGGTGAGGAAACCTGGGGAACACCTTGGAGTGGAACACACCATCTCTCTACACCCCATACCCAATTTGTAGGCCTAATGCAGCATAGTTTCCAACAACTACTAAACGAGAGCATTAAGATCGCAGCAATGTGGACGAAACCTGGGGAAAACCTTGGAGTGTAACACACCATCTCTCTACACCCCATACCCAATTTGTAGGCCTAATGCAGCGTAGTTTCCAACAACTACTAAACGAGAGCATGAAGATCGAAGCAATGGAGAGGAAACCTGGGGAACACCTTGGAGTGGAACACACCATCTCTCTACACCCCATACCCAATTTGTAGGCCTAATGCAGCGTAGTTTCCAACAACTACTAAACGAGAGCATGAAGATCGAAGCAATGGAGAGGAAACCTGGGGAACACCTTGGAGTGGAACACACCATCTCTCTACACCCCATACCCAATTTGTAGGCCTAACGCAGTGTAGTTTTCTACAACTACTAAACGAGAGTCGGAAGACCGAAGCAATGTGGACGAAACCTGGGGCACACCTTGGGGCGGCAGACACCGTTAGTAGGCCCTACCAAAGTTGTACCCCCAATGCAGTTTTAAAATTGCTAGAAGCTGAAAACAAGACTATTGACGCTCAGCTTTTTTCAAAGGAACACAGCTGAATTGAGTGGCGCAGACAGACACAGGTAGTAGGCCTTAAACCAAAAATGTGGCTCACTGCAGCTTAAAAAAGTTACAGGGGTACACAGGCAGCATTGCTCTAGGCAGTGGAGGACAATTTCAATAGTGGACCGCAGACAGACTTTGTACGCCTACTATTAAAAAAAGGATGCTCTATGCAATTAAAAATAGGTTCCAGGGGTCCACGGGCAGCAGTGGTCTGGTCAGTGGACGAGTATTGGAAGGAGGGACCGCAGACAGGCGTAGTAGGCCTAACATAACAAAAGTAGGCTGTAGACACTTTAAAATTGGTTCCAGGGGTAAACGGGCAGCAGTGGTGTGGTCAGCGGAGGAAAATTTGAATTAGGGACTGCAGACAGACTTTGTAGGCTGTCCCCTGTGGACCATGCATCCAACACATTAACCCAGTGCGCCGTAATGGACACGTAACTTTTTGTGGACATGCCTACTGGTCCATGCGTCTCTTGTCAGGTGCACCTTTCTACTGTTTGATTGCCTGAGTGCTATGACAATGCAGACTTTTTCATGCCGCTGAAGGGCTGGGATGGCTTTTCTCGCAAAAGAAATGTCGACTGGGTAGCTTGAACCGTGGTACAGCGTAGTTCATCTGGGCTTTCTAAATATAAAACAAAGAAAAAAAGGAGGCTCCATGCACTTTCAGCTGGGTTCCAGGGGTACACGGCCAGCATTGGTCTGGTCAGTGGAGAACTATTGGAAGGAAGGAACACAGACAGGCTTCGAAGGCCTAACATAAAAAAATTTGCTGGCTGTAGGCAATTTTAAATTGGTTCCAGGGGTACACGGGCAGCAGTGGTGTGGTCAGTGGAGGCCTAGTGGAAGGAGTGACTGCAGACAGGCATCGAAGGCCTAACATAATAACAGATGGCTGTAGGCAATTTTAAATTGGTTCCAGGGGAACACGGGCAGCAGTGGCCTGGTCAGTGTAGTAGTAGTTGAAAGAACGGACCGCAGACAGGCTTCGAAGGCCTAACATAAAAAAATTGGGCTGGCTGTAGGCAATTTTAAATTGGTTCCAGGGGTACACGGGCAGCAGTGGTGTGGTCAGTGGAGGCCTAGTGGAAGGAGTGACCGCAGATAGGCATCGAAGGCCTAACATAATAACAGATGGCTGTAGGCAATTTTAAATTGGTTCCAGGGGAACACGGGCAGCAGTGGCCTGGTCAGTGTAGTAGTAGTTGAAAGAACGGACCGCAGACAGGCTTCGAAGGCCTAACATAAAAAAATTGGGCTGGCTGTAGGCAATTTTAAATTGGTTCCAGGGGTACACGGGCAGCAGTGGTGTGGTCAGTGGAGGCCTAGTGGAAGGAGTGACCGCAGACAGGCATCGAAGGCCTAACATAATAACAGATGGCTGTAGGCAATTTTAAATTGGTTCCAGGGGAACACGGGCAGCAGTGGCCTGGTCAGTGTAGTAGTAGTTGAAAGAACGGACCGCAGACAGGCTTCGAAGGCCTAACATAAAAAAATTGGGCTGGCTGTAGGCAATTTTAAATTGGTTCCAGGGGAACACGGGCAGCAGTGGTCTGGTCAGTGGAGGCCTAGTGGAAGGAGTGACCGCAGACAGGCATCGAAGGCCTAACATAATAACAGATGGCTGTAGGCAATTTTAAATTGGTTCCAGGTGAACACGGCCAGCAGTGGCCTGGTCAGCGGAGGATGATTGTAATGAGTGTCTGCCAGTTAGTAGTCCAAAACAATACATAAATGTGAATGTCTCACATTAA
This sequence comes from Ranitomeya imitator, assembly GCF_032444005.1. Taxonomy (NCBI): domain Eukaryota; kingdom Metazoa; phylum Chordata; class Amphibia; order Anura; family Dendrobatidae; genus Ranitomeya; species Ranitomeya imitator. The sequence continues at coordinate 108,347,185 of NC_091288.1, forward strand.
AATACAGCAAAAACACTAAAGGGTGCAATCTTTAGGTACAGGGGTGGGATCCTCTGCGTTGTTTCTGACCTACTATTTTGACGCAAAGTTTTTACTTTGGTAAATAGAGGACACTGCCCCTGACTATGTTAAGTACCATTATACATGTCAACACAATGGTATTGCCAGTGGCAGGAATGGAAGGATGTCAGCGCATAGTCTAAACATTGGTGGAAGTGTGAGAGATAATTGTGGAAGTGGCAGAGCAATGTTTGACCTGGGGGTGGGTGAACTCTCTTGTGGACGGCGGTACAGGCCCAGGGCCCCTCATGTTACAACAGTGTGTCTGACGTTGGGTGCGCACCACCACCGCCAGAGACAGTTTATTGTACTATGAGGGACCCAGTGGCAGTGCTGTCGACCAAAAGCGGGCACACCCACCTCTTCAGACAAACAGCACTCTCACAGGTGCTTGCGCCAAGTCGCGATACCACGGCCCCGTGTGGGGAGTTTGGCCATTTAGGGAGGTGTAAACATGTCGTATGCTGGACAATCAGCTGCTGCAAATTAAGACATTTGAAAAGTCATTCACAGTAGTCCACAGGCAAGAGCTTTTCATAGGAAAGCTAGGTGTCGCCCGGGCAAGGTGGGGCAAAAGAATTCGAAATCCAGTTGTGGTTCATTTTAATGAATGTTAGATCATCAACATTTTGTGTAGCCAGACGAGTCCTTGTTTCGGTTAATAATGAACCTGCAGCACTGAATACTCTTTCTGATAGGACACTAGCTGCCGGGCAAGCAAGCTCCTGCAATGCATATTCAGCCAATTCTGGCCAGGTGTCTAATTTTGATGCCCAGTAATCAAATGGGAATGACGGTTGAGGGAGAACATCGATAAGGGATGAAAAATAGTTTGTAACCATACTGGACAAATTTTGTCTCCTGTCACTTTCAATTGATGCAGCAGTACCTGTCCTGTCTGCGGTCATAGCAAAATCACTGCACAACCTGGTCAGAAAACCCCTCTGTCCAACGCCACTTCTGATGTGTGCACCCCTAACACTCCTGGTCTGCTGCCCCCTGGAGCTCGTGTGAGAACGATCACGGGCACTGTGTGCTGGGAATGCCTGAAGCAAACGGTCAACAAGAGTTGATTGTTTTGTTGCTAATATTAGTTCCAAGTTCTCATGTGGCATAATATTTTGCAATTTGCCTTTATAGCGAGGATCAAGGAGGCAGGCCAACCAGTAATCATCATCGTTCATCATTTTAGTAATGCGTGTGTCCCTTTTGAGGATATGCAAGGCATAATCCGCCATGTGGGCCAAAGTTCCAGTTGTCAAATCTGCGGTTGTGCTTGGTTGAGGTGCAGTTGCAGGCAAATCTACGTCACTTGTGTCCCTCAAAAAACCAGAACCCGGCCTTGCCACGCCACCAATTTCCAGTGCCCCCGGGAAAGCTTCCTCATTAAAAATATACTCATCCCCATCATCCTCCTCGTCCTCCACCTCCTCTTCGCCCGCTACCTTGTCCTGTACACTGCCCTGACCAGACAATGGCTGACTCTCATCAAGGCTTTCCTCTTCCTCTGGTGCAGACGCCTTATCCTTTATGTGCGTCAAACTTTGCATCAGCAGACGCATTAGGGGGATGCTCATGCTTATTATGGCGTTGTCTGCACTAACCAGCCGTGTGCATTCCTCAAAACACTGAAGGACTTGACACATGTCTTGTATCTTCGACCACTGCACACCCGACAACTCCATGTCTGCCATCCTACTGCCTGCCCCTGTATGTGTATCCTCCCACAAAAACATAACAGCCCGCCTCTGTTTGCACAGTCTCTGAAGCATGTGCAGTGTTGAGTTCCTTGTTGCAACGTCTATGATTAGGCGATGCTGGGGAAGGTTCAAAGACCGCTGATAGGTCTGCATACGGCTGGAGTGTACAGGCGAACGGCGGATATGTGAGCAATATCCACGCACTTTGAGGAGCAGGTCGGAGAAACCAGGATAACTTTTCAATAAGCACTGCACCACCAGGTTTAACCCCTTCAAGACCCAGCCTATTTTGACCTTAAAGACCTTGCCGTTTTTTGCAATTCTGACCAGTGTCCCTTTATGAGGTAATAACTCAGGAACGCTTCAACGGATCCTAGCGGTTCTGAGATTGTTTTTTCGTGACATATTGGGCTTCATGTTAGTGGTAAATTTAGGTCAATAAATTCTGCATTTATTTGTGATAAACACGGAAATTTGGCGAAAATTTTGAAAATTTCGCAATTTTCACATTTTGAATTTTTATTCTGTTAAACCAGAGAGATATGTGACACAAAATAGTTAATAAATAACATTTCCCACATGTTTACTTTACATCAGCACAATTTTGGAAACAAAATTTTTTTTTGTTAGGAAGTTATAAGGGTTAAAATTCGACCAGCGATTTGTCATTTTTACAACGAAATTTACAAAACCATTTTTTTTAGGGACCACCTCACATTTGAAGTCAGTTTGAGGGGTCTATATGGCTGAAAATACCCAAAAGTGACACCATTCTAAAAACTGCACCCCTCAAGGTACTCAAAACCACATTCAAGAAGTTTATTAACCTTTCAGGTGCTTCACAGCAGCAGAAGCAACATGGAAGGAAAAAATGAACATTTAACTTTTTAGTCACAAAAATTATCTTTTAGCAACAATTTTTTTATTTTCCCAATGGTAAAAGGAGAAACTGAACCACGAAAGTTGTTGTCCAATTTGTCCTGAGTACGCTGATACCTCATATGTGGGGGTAAACCACTGTTTTGGCGCACGGCAGGGCTTGGAAGGGAAGGAGCGCCATTTGACTTTTTGAATCAAAAATTGGCTCCACTCTTTAGCGGACACCATGTCACGTTTGGAGAGCCCCCGTGTGCCTAAAAATTGGAGCTCCCCCACAAGTGACCCCATTTTGGAAACTAGACGCCCCAAGGAACTTATCTAGATGCATAGTGAGCACTTTGAACCCCCAGGTGCTTCACAAATTGATCCGTAAAAATGAAAAAGTACTTTTTTTTCACAAAAAAATTCTTTTAGCCTCAATTTTTTCATTTTCACATGGGCAACAGGATAAAATGGATCCTAAAATGTGTTGGGCAATTTCTCCTGAGTACACCAATACCTCACATGTGGAGGTAAACCACTGTTTGGGCACATGGTAAGGCTCGGAAGGGAAGGAGCGCCATTTGACTTTTTGAATGAAAAATTATCTCCATCGTTAGCGGACACCATGTCGCGTTTGGATAGCTCATGTGTGCCTAAACATTGGCGCTCCCCCACAAGTGACCCCATTTTGGAAACTAGACCCCCCAAGGAACTAATTTAGATGCCTAGTGAGCACTTTAAACCCTCAGGTGCTTCACAAATTGATCTGTAAAAATGAAAAAGTAATTTTTTTTCACAAAAAAATTCTTTTCGCCTCAATTTTTTCATTTTCACATGGGCAGTAGGATAAAATGGATCATAAAATTTGTTGGGCAATTTCTCCCGAGTACGCCGATACCTCATGTGTGGGGGTAAACCACTGTTTGGGCACTCGGCAGGGCTCGGAAGAGAAGGCGCGCCATTTGACTTTTTGAATGGAAAATTAGCTCCAATTGTTAGCGGACACCATGTCGCGTTTGGAGAGCCCCTGTGTGCCTAAACATTGGAGCTCCCGCACAAGTGACCCCATTTTGGAAACTAGACCCCCCAAGGAACTTATCTAGATGCATATTGAGCACTTTAAACCCCCAGGTGCTTCACAGAAGTTTATAACGCAGAGCCATGAAAATAAAAAATAATTTTTCTTTCCTCAAAAATGATTTTTTAGCCTGGAATTTCCTATTTTGCCAAGGATAATAGGAGAAATTGGACCCCAAATATTGTTGTCCAGTTTGTCCTGAGTACGCTGATACCCCATATGTGGGGGTAAACCACTGTTTGGGCGCACGGCAGGGCTCGGAAGGGATGGCACGCCATTTGGCTTTTTAAATGGAAAATTAGCTCCAATCATTAGCGGACACCATGTCACGTTTGGAGAGCCCCTGTGTGCCTAAACATTGGAGATCCCCCAGAAATGACACCATTTTAGAAACTAGACCCCCAAAGGAACTAATCTAGATGTGTGGTGAGGACTTTGAACCCCCAAGTGCTTCACAGAAGTTTATAACGCAGAGCCATGAAAATAAAAAAAAAAATTATTTTCTCAAAAATGATCTTTTAGCCTGCAATTTTTTATTTTCCCAAGGGTAACAGGAGAAATTTGACCCCAAAAGTTGTTGTCCAGTTTCTACTGAGTACGCTGATACCCCATATGTGGGGGTAAATCACTGTTTGGGCACATGCCGGGGCTCGGAAGTGAAGTAGTGACGTTTTGAAATGCAGACTTTGATGGAATGCTCTGTGGGCGTCACGTTGCGTTTGCAGAGCCCCTGATGTGGCTTAACAGTAGAAACCCCCCACAAGTGACCCCATTTTGGAAACTAGACCCCCAAAGGAACTAATCTAGATGTGTGGTGAGCACTTTGAACCCCCAAGTGCTTCATAGAAGTTTATAATGCAGAGCCGTGAAAATAATAAATACGTTTTCTTTCCTCAAAAATAATTATTTAGCCCAGAATTTTTTAATTTTCCCAAGGGTAACAGGAGAAATTTGACCCCAATATTTGTTGTCCAGTTTCTCCTGAGTACGGTGATACCCCATATGTGGGGGTAAACTACTGTTTGGGCACATGCCGGGGCTTGGAATTGAAGTAGTGACGTTTTGAAATGCAGACTTTGATGGAATGCTCTGCGGGCGTCACGTTGCGTTTGCAGAGCCCCTGATGTGCCTAAACAGTAGAAACCCCCCACAAGTGACCCCATTTTGGAAACTAGACCCTGAAAGGAACTTATCTTGATGTGTGGTGAGCACTTTGAACCCCCAAGTGCTTCATAGAAGTTTATAATGCAGAGCCGTGAAAATAATAAATACGTTTTCTTTCCTCAAAAATAATTATTTAGCCCAGAATTTTTTATTTTCCCAAGGGTTACAGGAGAAATTGGACCCCAAAAGTTGTTGTCCAGTTTCTCCTGAGTACGCTGATACCCCATATGTGGGGGTAAACCACTGTTTGGGCACACGTCGGGGCTCAGAAGGGAAGTAGTGACTTTTGAAATGCAGACTTTGATGGAATGGTCTGCGGGTGTCACGTTGCGTTTGCAGAGCCCCTGGTGTGCCTAAACAGTAGAAACCCCCCACAAGTGACCCCATTTTAGAAACTAGACCCCCCAAGGAACTTATCTAGATATGTGGTGAGCACTTTGAACCCCCAAGTGCTTCACAGACGTTTACAACGCAGAGCCGTGAAAATAAAAAATCATTTTTCTTTCCTCAAAAATTATGTTTTAGCAAGCATTTTTTTAGATTCACAAGGGTAACAGGAGAAATTGGACCCCAGTAATTGTTGCGCAGTTTGTCCTGAGTATGCTGGTACCCCATAAGTGGGGGTAAACCACTGTTTGGGCACACGTCAGGGCTCGGAAGTGAGGGAGCACCATTTGACTTTTTGAATACGAGATTGGCTGGAATCAATGGTGGCGCCATGTTGCGTTTGGAGACCCCCTGATGTGCCTAAACAGTGGTAACCCCTCAATTCTACCTCCAACACTAACCCCAACACACCCCTAACCCTAATCCCAACTGTAGCCATAACCCTAATCACAACACACCCCTAACCCTAATCCCAACTGTAGCCATAATCCTAATCACAACCCTAACCCCAACACACCCCTAACCACAACACTAACCCCAACACACCCCTAACCCTAACCACAACCCTAATTCCAACCCTAACCCTAAGGCTATGTGCCCACGTTGCGGATTCGTGTGAGATATTTCCGCACCATTTTTGAAAAATCTGCGGGTAAAAGGCACTGTGTTTTACCTGCGGATTTTCAGCGGATTTCCAGTGTTTTTTGTGCGGATTTCACCTGCGGATTCCTATTGAGGAACAGGTGTAAAACGCTGCGGAATCCGCACAAAGAATTGACATGCTGCGGAAAATACAACGCAGCGTTCCCGCGCGGTATTTTCCGCACCATGGGCACAGCGGATTTGGTTTTTCATATGTTTACATGGTACTGTAAACCTGATGGAACACTGCTGCGAATCCGCAGCCAAATCAGCACCGTGTGCACATAGCCTAATTCTAAAGGTATGTGCACACGCTGCGGAAAACGCTGCGGATCCGCAGCAGTTTCCCATGAGTGTACAGTTCAATGTAAACCTATGGGAAACAAAAATCGCTGTACACATGCTGCGGAAAAACTGCACGGAAACGCAGCGGTTTCCATTCCGCAGCATGTCACTTCTTTGTGCGGATTCCGCAGCGGTTTTACAACTGCTCCAATAGAAAATCGCAATTGTAAAACGCAGAAAAAAACGCGGTAAATCCGCCATAAATCCGCAGCGGTTTAGCACTGCGGATTTATCAAATCCGCAGCGGAAAAATCCGCAGAGGACCAAAATACGTGTGCACATTCCTAACCCTAACCCTAACCCTAGCCCTAACCCTAGCCCTAACCCTAGCCCTAACCCTACCCCTAACCCTAACCCTACCCCTAACCCTACCCCTAACCCTAACCCTAGCCCTACCCCTAACCCTACCCCTAACCCTAACCCTACCCCTAACCCTACCCCTAACCCTAACCCTATTCTAACATTAGTGGAAAAAAAAAAATTTCTTTATTTTTTTATTGTCCCTACCTATGGGGGTGACAAAGGGGGGGGGTCATTTATTATTTTTTTTATTTTGATCACTGAGATAGATTATATCTCAGTGATCAAAATGCACTTTGGAACGAATCTGCCGGCCGGCAGATTCGGCGGGCGCACTGCGCATGCACCCGCCATTTTGGAAGATGGCGGCGCCCGGGAGAAGACGGACGGGACCACGGCTGGATCGGTAAGTATGATAGGGTGGGGGGGACCACGGGGGGGGGATCGGAGCACGGGGGGGGGGAATCGGAGCGCGGGAGGGGTGGAACGGAGCGCGGGGGGGGCGTGGAACGGAGCACGGGGGGGCTGGAATGGAGCACGGGGGGCTGGAACGGAGCACGGGGGGGGTGGATCGGAGTGCAGGAGGGGTGATTGGAGCACGGGGGGGTGATTGGAGCACGGGGGGAGCGGACACGAGCACGGGGGGGAGCGGAGCACAGGGCGGAGGGGAGCCGGAGCAGTGTACCGGCCAGATCGGAGGGGTGGGGGGGCGATCGGAGGGGTGGGGTGGGGGCACACTAGTATTTCCAGCCATGGCCGATGATATTTCAGCATCGGCCATGGCTGGATTGTAATATTTCACCCGTTATAATGGGTGAAATATTACAAATCGCTCTGATTGGCAGTTTCACTTTCAACAGCCAATCAGAGCGATCGTAGCCACGAGGGGGTGAAGCCACCCCCCCTGGGCTAAACTACCACTCCCCCTGTCCCTGCAGATCGGGTGAAATGGGAGTTAACCCTTTCACCCGGTCTGCAGGGACGCGATCTTTCCATGACGCCGCATAGGCGTCATGGGTCGGAATGGCACCGACTTTCATGACGCCTACGTGGCGTCAAAGGTCGGGAAGGGGTTAAGGTGTGAGCCAGGCAAGGAATGTGTTTCAGTTGGGAAAAGGAGATGGCAGCCATGAAATTCCTTCCATTATCACTCACTACCTTGCCTGCCTCAAGATCTACTGTGCCCAGCCACGACTGCGTTTCTTCCTGCAAGAACTTGGACAGAACTTCTGCGGTGTGTCTGTTGTCGCCCAAACACTTCATAGCCAATACAGCCTGCTGACGCTTGCCAGTAGCTGCCCCATAATGGGACAACTGGTGTGCAACAGTGACAGCTGACGATGGAGTGGTTTGGCGACTGCGGTCTGTGGAAGAGCTCTCGCTTCTGCAGGAGGACGAGGAGGAGGAGGAGGGGGTGCGAACGCCTACAGCCAACTGTTTCCTAGACCGTGGGCTAGGCACAACTATCCCGAAATTGATGTCTCCTGTGGACCCTGCATCCACCACATTCACCCAGTGTGCCGTGATGGACACATAACGTCCCTGGACATGCCTACTGGTCCATGCATCTGTAGTCAGGTGCACCTTTGTACTCACAGATTGCCTGAGTGCATGGACGATGCGCTGTTTAACATGCTGGTGCAGGGCTGGGATGGCTTTTCTGGAAAAAAAGTGTCGACTGGGTAGGTCGTAGCGTGGTTCAGCGTACTCCATCAGGGCTTTGAAAGCTTCGCTTTCAACTAACCGGTAGGGCATCATCTCTAACGAGATTGGTCTAGCTATGTGGGCGTTCAAACCCTGTGTACGCGGATGCGAGGATAAGTACTTCCTTTTTCTAACCAGAGTCTCATGTAGGGTAAGCTGGACTGGAGAGCTGGAGATCGTGGAACTAGCGGGTGTGCCGGTGGCCATGGCAGACTGAGAGACTGTTGGAGACGGTATTGTTTCCGCCGGTGCCCTAGATGCAGTATTTCCTCCTACAAAACTGGTGATTCCCTGACCCTGACTGCTTTGGGCTGGCAAAGAAACCTGCACAGATACTGCCGGTGGTGCGGAAAACGGTGGCCTTACAGTGACGGAAGGGATGTTGCGTTGCTGACTAGCTTCATTGGCCGAGGGTGCTACAACCTTAAGGGATGTTTGGTAGTTAGTCCAGGCTTGCAAATGCATGGTGGTTAAATGTCTATGCATGCAACTTGTATTGAGACTTTTCAGATTCTGACCTCTGCTTAAGCTAGTTGAACATTTTTGACAGATGACTGTTAAGGACTGGCGGAACGCACCAAGTATAGATGGTAAGAAACTAGGTGCGTTCGCAGTCCGAGGTCCACCGTGCAGGTAAAAGACCCTGCAGCTAGCAAGACGGACAATATGGCGGTACACTAAAGGATACACGCATGGGTTAAACCTCACCCAGCGTGAAGAAAGCGATCCTGTTAATTCACAGGACCGCAGTACCGCACTAGTGCGCGAGAAAGTGGTCAGCGGACTTAACCCCAGAAGGGATTGGAGCCCGATTAGACCCTTGCTGGCGTAACACCGCAACTGGGTGTGTAGAGAACCTAAAGAAATATAAGTGCACAAGAGTGCGAGCGATGCCGCACTAACGGACGCCACTAACCACCCAGACTCGGGTATGGAAAGCGCAAGGCAGGCGCACGGCGCCGTACTGGCAGGCACAGCTACAGGACGCTGAGATGTGTGTTTAGTGCTGTAGGCTAAGTCGGGCGCTAGGTAGCAGCCATACACCTTCCGCGAACAGACATTCACTAGGGTAGGGGTTTCCAAGGACGACTTGCACTCACAACACACACATTAGCAATTGTTAGACAATACTAGCGCATGGCCGTGCGGTCATGCGCAGTTTATATAGCAGCAGCACAGGAAGTGGCCACAGCACTTTTGCCCTTCTAGGACCTGCCAAGAGGACCAATGGAATGTGCTGCAGAGCCTGAGCACATGACCCTCGATCTCCAACGGGAGACCTTACGCTGGGCATGCTCAGTACATGCAGACAAGGACTTAGTCCCAGAGAAGTCCGCTCGATGCTGACCAGCACTGACTTTAATGGCAGAGACTGGAGAAGCAGCACTAACTCTCAGAACAGAGTGAGAATGAGCAAGACGCTGGGACCGACGTCCTTGCTGAGCAGGCTCCACTGCGGCTGGACAAGAATGGGAGACCGCAGCGGAAGTGGCTCGAGATTCCCCCTGTGCAGAAGCGGGAACTCGACCCCTAACAATGACTTTGCGCTGATCAATTGGATGTTGTTTAAAAAAATGCCAGACTGCACTCTTCCTAGCATCGGATCCCTTTTCAGGAATTGCAGACTGAGCTTTAACCGGATGGACACGCTGTCCTCCAACAGTTTTTTTGCTTTGCCACGCGTTTTGGGCCAGATACGGGCCCGGCAGATGGAACCTGTTGCGATGTTGATGCCTGTTGCGGCCCCTCCTCCTCCGCTTCAGAACTACTGCCGCCTGCACCCTGTTCCCCCAATGGCTGCCAATCGGGGTCAACAACAGGGTCATCTATTACCTCCTCTTCTACCTCGTGTGAAACTTCGTCTGTGTCACCATGTCGGTCGGTGGTATAGCGTTCGTGATGGGACAACATAGTCTCATCAGGGTCTGATTGTGGATCAGTACCCTGAGAGGGCAATGTTGTGGTCTGAGTCAAAGGACCAGCATAGTAGTCTGGCTGTGGCTGTGCATCAGTGCACTCCATGTCAGAATCTACTTGTAATGGGCATGGCCTGTTAACTGTTTCACTTTCTAAGCCAGGGACGGTATGTGTAAAGAGCTCCATGGAGTAACCCGTTGTGTCGCCTGCTGCATCCTTCTCTCTTGTTGTTGTTTTTGCTGAAGAGGACAAGGAAGCGACTTGTCCCTGACCGTGAACATCCACAAACGACGCGCTGCTTTTACATTTACCAGTTTCAGAAGAGGAGGCAAAAGAGCTAGAGGCTGAGTCTGAAAGGTAAGCCAAAACTTGCTGTTGCTGCTCCGGCTTTAAAAGCGGTTTTCCTACTCCCAGAAAAGAGAGCGTTCGAGGCCTTGTGTAGCCAGACGACGAACCTGGCTCCACAGATCCAGACTTAGGTGGAATATTTTTTTTCCCACGACCACCTGATGCTCCACTACCACTACCATCATTACCAGCTGACAATGAACGCCCACGGCCACGACCTCTTGCACCAGACTTCCTCATTGTTTTAAAAACTTAACCAAAGTAACTTTATTTGTTACTGTCAAACAACTTACACGGTGAGCTATAACTTCTGTTTGATTTCAATATCCCTTTACAGGTTGGTGAGACCACAAGGAAAATCAGGCACAATGTTACACACTCTGTTTCCTGTGGCACCAAATCACAGAGATGCCACACACGCAGGACTGTCACTCAAGCACAAATGTCAATATAAATCTCCCTCTGTTTTTTTTTTTTTTTTTTTTTTTTTTAGGGAGACTTTATAAACAAAATAAAATAAAATGATTTTTTCAGGAAGAATTTAGAAACCAAATAAAATAAAATGATTTTTCAGGGACAATTTAGAAACCAAATAAAAAAAAAAATAGGCTTTCTATGGCCCACTGAGTGAGAGATGGCACACACAGGAGTAAGGAGTGGCACACAAGCCCAGAGGCCAATATTTTTCTCCCACTGATTGATGTTGTGATTTTTTCAGGTAGATTTTAGAACCCAAATCAAGCAAAAAAATTAATAGGCTTTCTATGGCCCACTGAGTGACAGATTGCACACACAGGAGTCAGGAGTGGCACACAAGCCCTGAGGCCAATATTTTTCTCCCACTGATTGATGTTGTGATTTTTTCAGGTAGATTTTGGAACCCAAATCAAGCAAAAAAAATTAATAGGCTTTCTATGGCCCACAATTTGAGAGAGAGAGAGAGAGAGAGAGAGAGATGGCACACCCAGGAGTCAAGACTGGAACACAAGCAGAAAGGGCAATATTAATCTCCCACCTATTTTTTTTTTTTTTCAGTGAGACTTTATAAACAAAATAAAATAAAATGATTTTTTCAGGAATAATTTAGAAACCAAATAAAATAAAATGATTTTTTCAATGACAATTTAGAAACCAAATAAAAAAAATAAAAAAAGGCTTTCTATGCCCCACTGAGTGAGAGATGGCACACACAGGAGTCAGGAGTGGCCCACAAGCCCAGAGGCCAATATTTTTCTCCCACTGATTGATGTTGTGATTTTTTCAGGTAGATTTTAGAACCCAAATCAAGCAACAAAAAAAAAGGCTTTCTATGGCCCACTGACTGAGAGATGGCACACACAGGAGTCAGGAGTGGCACACAAGCCCTGAGGCCAATATTTTTCTCCCACTGATTGATGTAGTGATATTTACAGGTAGATTTTAGAACCCAAATCAAGCAAAAAAATAAATAGGCTTTCTATGGCCCACTGACTGTGAGATGGCACACACAGGAGTCAGGAGTGGCACACAAGCCCAGAGGCCAATATTTTTCTCCCACTGATTGATGTTGTGATTTTTTCAGGTAGATATTGGAACCCAAATCAAGCAAAAAAATTAATAGGCTTTCTATGGCCCACAATTTGAGAGAGAGAGAGAGAGAGAGAGAGAGATGGCACACCCAGGAGTCAAGACTGGCACACAAGCAGAAAGGGCAATATTAATCTCCCACCTATTTTTTTTTTTCAGGGAGACTTTATAAACAAAATAAAATAAAATGATTTTTTCAGGAAGAATTTAGAAACCAAATAAAATAAAATGATTTTTCAGGGAAAATTTAGAAACCAAATAAAAAAAAAATAGGCTTTCTATGGCCCACTGACTGTGAGATGGCACACACAGGAGTAAGGAGTGGCACACAAGCCCAGAGGCCAATATTTTTCTCCCACTGATTGATGTTGTGATTTTTTCAGGTAGATATTGGAACCCAAATCAAGCAAAAAAATTAATAGGCTTTCTATGGCCCACAATTTGAGAGAGAGAGAGAGAGAGAGAGAGATGGCACACCCAGGAGTCAAGATTGGCACACAAGCAGAAAGGGCAATAGTAATCTCCCACCTATTTTATTTTTTTTCAGGGAGAATTTATAAACAAAATAAAATAAAATGATTTTTTCAGGAATAATTTAGAAACCAAATAAAATAAAATGATTTTTTCAATGACAATTTAGAAACCAAAAAAAAAAAAGGCTTTCTATGGCCCACTGACTGTGAGATGGCACACACAGGAGTCAGGAGTGGCCCACAAGCCCAGAGGCCAATATTTTTCTCCCACTGATTGATGTAGTGATTTTTTCAGGTAGATTTTGGAACCCAAATCAAGCAAAAAAATTAATAGGCTTTCTATGGCCCACAATTTGAGAGAGAGAGAGAGAGAGAGAGATGGCACACCCAGGAGTCAAGACTGGCACACAAGCAGAAAGGGCAATATTAATCTCCCACCTATTTTTTTTTTTCAGGGAGAGTTTATAAACAAAATAAAATAAAATGATTTTTTCAGGAATATTTTAGAAACCAAATAAAATAAAATGATTTTTTTCAATGACAATTTAGAAACCAAATAAAAAAAAAAAAAAAAAAAAGGCTTTCTATGCCCCACTGAGTGAGAGAAGGCACACACAGGAGTCAGGAGTGGCCCACAAGCCCAGAGGAAAATATATTTCTCACACTGATTGATGTAGTGATTTTTACAGGTAGATTTTAGAACCCAAATCAAGCAAAAAAATAAATAGGCTTTCTATGGCCCACTGACTGTGAGATGGCACACACAGGAGTCAGGAGTGGCACACAAGCCCAGAGGCCAATATTTTTCTCCCACTGATTGATGTTGTGATTTTTTCAGGTAGATATTGGAACCCAAATCAAGCAAAAAAATTAATAGGCTTTCTATGGCCCACAATTTGAGAGAGAGAGAGAGAGAGAGATGGCACACCCAGGAGTCAAGACTGGCACACAAGCAGAAAGGGCAATATTAATCTCCCACCTTTTTTTTTTTTTTCAGGGAGACTTTATAAACAAAATAAAATAAAATGATTTTTTTCAGGAATAATTTAGAAACCAAATAAAATAAAATGATTTTTTCAATGACAATTTAGAAACCCAAAAAAAAAAAGGCTTTCTATGCCCCACTGAGTGAGAGATGGCACACACAGGAGTCAGGAGTGGCCCACAAGCCCAGAGGCCAATATTTTTCTCCCACTGATTGATGTAGTGATTTTTTCAGGTAGATTTTGGAACCCAAATCAAGCAAAAAAATTAATAGGCTTTCTATGGCCCACAATTTGAGAGAGAGAGAGAGAGATGGCACACCCAGGAGTCAAGACTGGCACACAAGCAGAAAGGGCAATATTAATCTCCCACCTATTTTTTTTTTGTCAGGGAGACTTTATAAACAAAATAAAATAAAATGATTTTTTCAGGAATAATTTAGAAACCAAATAAAATAAAATGATTTTTTTCAATGACAATTTAGAAACCAAAAAAAAAAAAAAGGCTTTCTATGCCCCACTGAGTGAGAGATGGCACACACAGGAGTCAGGAGTGGCCCACAAGCCCAGAGGCCAATATTTTTCTCCCACTGATTGATGTAGTGATTTTTTCAGGTAGATTTTGGAACCCAAAACAAGCAAAAAAATTAATAGGCTTTCTATGGCCCACTGACTGTGAGATGGCACACACAGGAGTCAGGAGTGGCACACAAGCCCAGAGGCCAATATTTTTCTCCCACTGATTGATGTTGTGATTTTTTCAGGTAGATATTGGAACCCAAATCGAGCAAAAAAATTAATAGGCTTTCTATGGCCCACAATTTGAGAGAGAGAGAGAGAGAGAGAGAGAGATGGCACACCCAGGAGTCAAGACTGGCACACAAGCAGAAAGGGCAATATTAATCTCCCACCTATTTTTTTTTTTTCAGGGAGACTTTATAAACAAAATAAAATAAAATGATTTTTTCAGGAATAATTTAGAAACCAAATAAAATAAAATGATTTTTTCAATGACAATTTAGAAACCAAAAAAAAAAAAGGCTTTCTATGCCCCACTGAGTGAGAGATGGCACACACAGGAGTCAGGAGTGGCCCACAAGCCCAGAGGCCAATATTTTTCTCCCACTGATTGATGTAGTGATTTTTTCAGGTAGATTTTGGAACCCAAATCAAGCAAAAAAATTAATAGGCTTTCTATGGCCCACAATTTGAGAGAGAGAGAGAGAGAGAGATGGCACACCCAGGAGTCAAGACTGGCACACAAGCAGAAAGGGCAATATTAATCTCCCACCTATTTTTTTTTTTCAGGGAGACTTTATAAACAAAATAAAATAAAATGATTTTTTCAGGAATAATTTAGAAACCAAATAAAATAAAATGATTTTTTCAATGACAATTTAGAAACCAAAAAAAAAAAAAAGGCTTTCTATGCCCCACTGAGTGAGAGATGGCACACACAGGAGTCAGGAGTGGCCCACAAGCCCAGAGGCCAATATTTTTCTCCCACTGATTGATGTAGTGATTTTTTCAGGTAGATTTTGGAACCCAAAACAAGCAAAAAAATTAATAGGCTTTCTATGGCCCACAATTTGAGAGAGAGAGAGAGAGAGAGAGATGGCACACCCAGGAGTCAAGACTGGCACACAAGCAGAAAGGGCAATATTAATCTCCCACCTATTTTTTTTTTTTCAGGGAGAGTTTATAAACAAAGTAAAATAAAATGATTTTTTCAGGAATAATTTAGAAACCAAATAAAATAAAATGATTTTTTTCAATGACAATTTAGAAACCAAATAAAAAAAAAAAAAAAAAAGGCTTTCTATGCCCCACTGAGTGAGAGAAGGCACACACAGGAGTCAGGAGTGGCCCACAAGCCCAGAGGCCAATATTTTTCTCCCACTGATTGATGTAGTGATTTTTTCAGGTAGATTTTGGAACCCAAATCAAGCAAAAAAATTAATAGGCTTTCTATGGCCCACAATTTGAGAGAGAGAGAGAGAGATGGCACACCCAGGAGTCAAGACTGGCACACAAGCAGAAAGGGCAATATTAATCTCCAACCTATTTTTTTTTTTCAGGGAGACTTTATAAACAAAATAAAATAAAATGATTTTTTCAGGAATAATTTAGAAACCAAATAAAATAAAATGATTTTTTTCAATGACAATTTAGAAACCAAATAAAAAAAAAAAATAAAAAAAAGGCTTTCTATGCCCCACTGAGTGAGAGATGGCACACACAGGAGTCAGGAGTGGCCCACAAGCCCAGAGGCCAATATTTTTCTCCCACTGATTGATGTAGTGATTTTTTCAGGTAGATTTTGGAACCCAAATCAAGCAAAAAAATTAATAGGCTTTCTATGGCCCACAATTTGAGAGAGAGAGAGAGAGAGAGATGGCACACCCAGGAGTCAAGACTGGCACACAAGCAGAAAGGGCAATATTAATCTCCCACCTATTTTTTTTTTTCAGGGAGACTTTATAAACAAAATAAAATAAAATGATTTTTTCAGGAATAATTTAGAAACCAAATAAAATAAAATGATTTTTTCAATGACAATTTAGAAACCAAATAAAAAAAAATAAAAAAATTCTTTCTATGCCCCACTGAGTGAGAGATGGCACACACAGGAGTCAGGAGTGGCACACAAGCCCTGAGGCCAATATTATTCTCCCACTGATTGATGTAGTGATTTTTTCAGGTAGATTTTAGAACCCAAATCAAGCAAAAAAATAAATAGGCTTTCTATGGCCCACTGACTGAGAGATGGCACACACAGGAGTCAGGAGTGGCACACAAGCCCTGAGGCCAATATTTTTCTCCCACTGATTGATGTAGTGATTTTTACAGGTAGATTTTAGAACCCAAATCAAGCAAAAAAATAAATAGGCTTTCTATGGCCCACTGACTGAGAGATGGCACACACAGGAGTCAGGAGTGGCCCACAAGCCCAGAGGCCAATATTTTTCTCCCACTGATTGATGTTGTGATTTTTTCAGGTAGATTTTGGAACCCAAATCAAGCCAAAAAATTAATAGGCTTTCTATGGCCCACAATTTGAGAGAGAGAGAGAGAGAGAGAGAGAGAGAGAGAGAGATGGCACACCCAGGAGTCAAGTCTGGCACACAAGCAGAAAGGGCAATATTAATCTCCCACCTATATTTTTTTTTCCAGGGAGACTTTATAAACAAAATAAAATAAAATGATTTTTTTCAGGAATAATTTAGAAACCAAATAAAATAAAATGATTGTTAAAATGACAATTTAGAAACCAAATAAAAAAAAAAAAAGGCTTTCTATGCCCCACTGAGTGAGAGATGGCACACACAGGAGTCAGGAGTGGCACACAAGCCCTGAGGCCAATATTTTTCTCCCACTGATTGATGTAGTGATTTGTTCAGGTAGATTTTAGAACCCAAATCAAGCAAAAAAATAAATAGGCTTTCTATGGCCCACTGACTGAGAGATGGCACACACAGGAGTCAGGAGTGGCCCACAAGCCCAGAGGCCAATATTTTTCTCCCACTGATTGATGTTGTGATTTTTTCAGGTAGATTTTGGAACCTAAATCAAGCAAAAAAATTAATAGGCTTTCTATGGCCCACAATTTGAGAAAGAGAGAGAGAGAGAGAGATGGCACACCCAGGAGTCAAGACTGGCACACAAGCAGAAAGGGCAATATTAATCTCCCACCTATTTTTTTTTTCAGGGAGACTTTATAAACAAAATAAAATAAAATGATTTTTTCAGGAATAATTTAGAAACCAAATAAAATAAAATGATTTTTTCAATGACAATTTAGAAACCAAATAAAAAAAAAATAAAAAAAGGCTTTCTATGCCCCACTGAGTGAGAGATGGCACACACAGGAGTCAGGAGTGGCACACAAGCCCTGAGGCCAATATTTTTCTCCCACTGATTGATGTAGTGATTTGTTCAGGTAGATTTTAGAACCCAAATCAAGCAAAAAAATAAATAGGCTTTCTATGGCCCACTGACTGAGAGATGGCACACACAGGAGTCAGGAGTGGCACACAAGCCCTGAGGCCAATATTTTTCTCCCACTGATTGATGTTGTGATTTTTTCAGGTAGATTTTGGAACCCAAATCAAGCAAAAAAATTAATAGGCTTTCTATGGCCCACAATTTGAGAGAGAGAGAGAGATGGCACACCCAGGAGTCAAGACTGGCACACAAGCAGAAAGGGCAATATTAATCTCCCACCTATTTTTTTTTTTTTCAGGGAGACTTTATAAACAAAATAAAATAAAATGATTTTTTTCAGGAATAATTTAGAAACCAAATAAAATAAAATGATTTTTTCAATGACAATTTAGAAACCAAATAAAAAAAAAAAAAAGGCTTTCTATGCCCCACTGAGTGAGAGATGGCACACACAGGAGTCAGGAGTGGCCCACAAGCCCAGAGGCCAATATTTTTCTCCCACTGATTGATGTTGTGATTTTTTCAGGTAGATTTTGGAACCTAAATCAAGCCAAAAAATTAATAGGCTTTCTATGGCCCACAATTTGAGAAAGAGAGAGAGAGAGAGAGATGGCACACCCAGGAGTCAAGACTGGCACACAAGCAGAAAGGGCAATATTAATCTCCCACCTATTTTTTTTTTCAGGGAGACTTTATAAACAAAATAAAATAAAATGATTTTTTCAGGAATAATTTAGAAACCAAATAAAATAAAATGATTTTTTTCAATGACAATTTAGAAACCAAATAAAAAAAAATAAAAAAAGGCTTTCTATGCCCCACTGAGTGAGAGATGGCACACACAGGAGTCAGGAGTGGCACACAAGCCCTGAGGCCAATATTTTTCTCCCACTGATTGATGTAGTGATTTGTTCAGGTAGATTTTAGAACCCAAATCAAGCAAAAAAATAAATAGGCTTTCTATGGCCCACTGACTGAGAGATGGCACACACAGGAGTCAGGAGTGGCACACAAGCCCTGAGGCCAATATTTTTCTCCCACTGATTGATGTTGTGATTTTTTCAGGTAGATTTTGGAACCCAAATCAAGCAAAAAAATTAATAGGCTTTCTATGGCCCACAATTTGAGAGAGAGAGAGAGATGGCACACCCAGGAGTCAAGACTGGCACACAAGCAGAAAGGGCAATATTAATCTCCCACCTATTTTTTTTTTTTCAG
The DNA here is from genome assembly GCF_032444005.1 of Ranitomeya imitator. Taxonomy (NCBI): domain Eukaryota; kingdom Metazoa; phylum Chordata; class Amphibia; order Anura; family Dendrobatidae; genus Ranitomeya; species Ranitomeya imitator. The sequence goes on from NC_091288.1 coordinate 108,365,876, forward strand.
GGAGACTTTATAAACAAAATAAAATAAAATGATTTTTTTCAGGAATAATTTAGAAACCAAATAAAATAAAATGATTTTTTCAATGACAATTTAGAAACCAAATAAAAAAAAAAAAAAGGCTTTCTATGCCCCACTGAGTGAGAGATGGCACACACAGGAGTCAGGAGTGGCCCACAAGCCCAGAGGCCAATATTTTTCTCCCACTGATTGATGTTGTGATTTTTTCAGGTAGATTTTGGAACCCAAATCAAGCAAAAAAATTAATAGGCTTTCTATGGCCCACAATTTGAGAGAGAGAGAGAGAGAGATGGCACACCCAGGAGTCAAGACTGGCACACAAGCAGAAAGGGCAATATTAATCTCCCACCTATTTTTTTTTTCAGGGAAATTTTATAAACAAAATAAAATAAAATTATTTTTTCAGGAATAATTTAGAAACCAAATAAAATAAAATGATTTTTTCAATGACAATTTAGAAACAAAAAAAAAAAAGTCTTTCTATGCCCCACTGAGTGAGAGATGGCACACACAGGAGTCAGGAGTGGCCCACAAGCCCAGAGGCCAATATTTTTCTCCCACTGATTGATGTTGTGATTTTTTCAGGTAGATTTTGGAACCCAAATCAAGCCAAGAAATTAATAGGCTTTCTATGGCCCACAATTTGAGAGAGAGAGAGAAAGAGAGAGAGAGATGGCACACCCAGGAGTCAAGACTGGCACACAAGCAGAAAGGGCAATATTAATCTCCCACCTATTTTTTTTTTTCAGGGAGAGTTTATAAACAATATAAAATAAAATGATTTTTTCTGGAATAATTTAGAAACCAAATAAAATAAAATGATTTTTTCAATAACAATTTAGAAACCAAAAAAAAAAAAAAAGGCTTTCTATGCCCCACTGAGTGAGAGATGGCACACACAGGAGTCAGGAGTGGCCCACAAGCCCAGAGGCCAATATTTTTCTCCCACTGATTGATGTAGTGATTTTTTCAGGTAGATTTTGGAACCCAAAACAAGCAAAAAAATTAATAGGCTTTCTATGGCCCACAATTTGAGAGAGAGAGAGAGAGATGGCACACCCAGGAGTCAAGACTGGCACACAAGCAGAAAGGGCAATATTAATCTCCCACCTATTTTTTTTTTTTCAGGGAGACTTTATAAACAAAACAAAATAAAATGTTCTTTTCAGGAATAATTTAGAAACCAAATAAAATAAAATGATTTTTTCAATGACAATTTAGAAACCAAATAAAATTAAATAAAAAAAGGCTTTCTATGCCCCACTGAGTGAGAGATGGCACACACAGGAGTCAGGAGTGGCCCACAAGCCCAGAGGCCAATGTTTTTCTCCCACTGATTGATGTAGTGATTTTTTCAGGTAGATTTTAGAACCCAAATCAAGCAAAAAAATAAATAGGCTTTCTATGGCCCACTGACTGAGAGATGGCACACACAGGAGTCAGGAGTGGCACACAAGCCCTGAGGCCAATATTTTTCTCCCTCTGATTGATGTAGTGATTTTTACAGGTAGATTTTAGAACCCAAATCAAGCAAAAAAATAAATAGGCTTTCTATGGCCCACTGACTGAGAGATGGCACACACAGGAGTCAGGAGTGGCCCACAAGCCCAGAGGCCAATATTTTTCTCCCACTGATTGATGTTGTGATTTTTTCAGGTAGATTTTGGAACCCAAATCAAGCCAAAAAATTAATAGGCTTTCTATGGCCCACAATTTGAGAGAGAGAGAGAGAGAGAGAGATGGCACACCCAGGAGTCAAGACTGGCACACAAGCAGAAAGGGCAATATTAATCTCCCACCTATTTTTTTTTTTTTTTCAGGGAGACTTTATAAACAAAATAAAATAAAATGATTTTTTTCAGGAATAATTTAGAAACCAAATAAAATAAAATGATTTTTTCAATGACAATTTAGAAACCAAATAAAAAAAAAAAGGCTTTCTATGCCCCACTGAGTGAGAGATGGCACACACAGGAGTCAGGAGTGGCCCACAAGCCCAGAGGCCAATATTTTTCTCCCACTGATTGATGTTGTGATTTTTTCAGGTAGATTTTGGAACCCAAATCAAGCAAAAAAATTAATAGGCTTTCTATGGCCCACAATTTGAGAGAGAGAGAGAGAGATGGCACACCCAGGAGTCAAGACTGGCACACAAGCAGAAAGGGCAATATTAATATCCCACCTATTTTTTTTTTTCAGGGAGCCTTTATAAACAAAATAAAATAAAATGATTTTTTCAGGAATAATTTAGAAACCAAATAAAATAAAATGATTTTTTCAATGACAATTTAGAAACCAAATAAAAAAAATATAAAAAGGCTTTCTATGCCCCACTGAGTGAGAGATGGCACACACAGGAGTCAGGAGTGGCACACAAGCCCTGAGGCCAATATTTTTCTCCCACTGATTGATGTAGTGATTTTTTCAGGTAGATTTCAGAACCCAAATCAAGCAAAAAAATAAATAGGCTTTCTATGGCCCACTGACTGAGAGATGGCACACACAGGAGTCAGGAGTGGCACACAAGCCCAGAGGCCAATGTTTTTCTCCCACTGATTGATGTAGTGATTTTTTCAGGTAGATTTTAGAACCCAAATCAAGCAAAAAAATAAATAGGCTTTCTATGGCCCACTGACTGAGAGATGGCACACACAGGAGTCAGGAGTGGCACACAAGCCCTGAGGCCAATATTTTTCTCCCACTGATTGATGTAGTGATTTTTACAGGTAGATTTTAGAACCCAAATCAAGCAAAAAAATAAATAGGCTTTCTATGGCCCACTGACTGAGAGATGGCACACACAGGAGTCAGGAGTGGCCCACAAGCCCAGAGGCCAATATTTTTCTCCCACTGATTGATGTTGTGATTTTTTCAGGTAGATTTTGGAACCCAAATCAAGCCAAAAAATTAATAGGCTTTCTATGGCCCACAATTTGAGAGAGAGAGAGAGAGAGAGAGAGATGGCACACCCAGGAGTCAAGACTGGCACACAAGCAGAAAGGGCAATATTAATCTCCCACCTATTTTTTTTTTTTTTTTTTCAGGGAGACTTTATAAACAAAATAAAATAAAATGATTTTTTTCAGGAATAATTTAGAAACCAAATAAAATAAAATGATTTTTTCAATGACAATTTAGAAACCAAATAAAAAAAAAGGCTTTCTATGCCCCACTGAGTGAGAGATGGCACACACAGGAGTCAGGAGTGGCCCACAAGCCCAGAGGCCAATATTTTTCTCCCACTGATTGATGTTGTGATTTTTTCAGGTAGATTTTGGAACCCAAATCAAGCAAAAAAATTAATAGGCTTTCTATGGCCCACAATTTGAGAGAGAGAGAGAGAGAGATGGCACACCCAGGAGTCAAGACTGGCACACAAGCAGAAAGGGCAATATTAATATCCCACCTATTTTTTTTTTCAGGGAGCCTTTATAAACAAAATAAAATAAAATGATTTTTTCAGGAATAATTTAGAAACCAAATAAAATAAAATGATTTTTTCAATGACAATTTAGAAACCAAATAAAAAAAATATAAAAAGGCTTTCTATGCCCCACTGAGTGAGAGATGGCACACACAGGAGTCAGGAGTGGCACACAAGCCCTGAGGCCAATATTTTTCTCCCACTGATTGATGTAGTGATTTTTTCAGGTAGATTTCAGAACCCAAATCAAGCAAAAAAATAAATAGGCTTTCTATGGCCCACTGACTGAGAGATGGCACACACAGGAGTCAGGAGTGGCACACAAGCCCAGAGGCCAATGTTTTTCTCCCACTGATTGATGTAGTGATTTTTTCAGGTAGATTTTAGAACCCAAATCAAGCAAAAAAATAAATAGGCTTTCTATGGCCCACTGACTGAGAGATGGCACACACAGGAGTCAGGAGTGGCACACAAGCCCTGAGGCCAATATTTTTCTCCCACTGATTGATGTAGTGATTTTTACAGGTAGATTTTAGAACCCAAATCAAGCAAAAAAATAAATAGGCTTTCTATGGCCCACTGACTGAGAGATGGCACACACAGGAGTCAGGAGTGGCCCACAAGCCCAGAGGCCAATATTTTTCTCCCACTGATTGATGTTGTGATTTTTTCAGGTAGATTTTGGAACCCAAATCAAGCCAAAAAATTAATAGGCTTTCTATGGCCCACAATTTGAGAGAGAGAGAGAGAGAGAGAGAGATGGCACACCCAGGAGTCAAGACTGGCACACAAGCAGAAAGGGCAATATTAATCTCCCACCTATTTTTTTTTTTTTTTTTTCAGGGAGACTTTATAAACAAAATAAAATAAAATGATTTTTTTCAGGAATAATTTAGAAACCAAATAAAATAAAATGATTTTTTCAATGACAATTTAGAAACCAAATAAAAAAAAAGGCTTTCTATGCCCCACTGAGTGAGAGATGGCACACACAGGAGTCAGGAGTGGCCCACAAGCCCAGAGGCCAATATTTTTCTCCCACTGATTGATGTTGTGATTTTTTTCAGGTAGATTTTGGAACCCAAATCAAGCAAAAAAATTAATAGGCTTTCTATGGCCCACAATTTGAGAGAGAGAGAGAGAGATGGCACACCCAGGAGTCAAGACTGGCACACAAGCAGAAAGGGCAATATTAATATCCCACCTATTTTTTTTTTTCAGGGAGCCTTTATAAACAAAATAAAATAAAATGATTTTTTCAGGAATAATTTAGAAACCAAATAAAATAAAATGATTTTTTCAATGACAATTTAGAAACCAAATAAAAAAAATATAAAAAGGCTTTCTATGCCCCACTGAGTGAGAGATGGCACACACAGGAGTCAGGAGTGGCACACAAGCCCTGAGGCCAATATTTTTCTCCCACTGATTGATGTAGTGATTTTTTCAGGTAGATTTTAGAACCCAAATCAAGCAAAAAAATAAATAGGCTTTCTATGGCCCACTGACTGAGAGATGGCACACACAGGAGTCAGGAGAGGCACACAAGCCCTGAGGCCAATATTTTTCTCCCACTGATTGATGTAGTGATTTTTACAGGTAGATTTTAGAACCCAAATCAAGCAAAAAAATAAATAGGCTTTCTATGGCCCACTGACTGAGAGATGGCACACACAGGAGTCAGGAGTGGCCCACAAGCCCAGAGGCCAATATTTTTCTCCCGCTGATTGATGTTGTGATTTTTTCAGGTAGATTTTGGAACCCAAATCAAGCAAAAAAATTAATAGGCTTTCTATGGCCCACAATTTGAGAGAGAGAGAGAGAGAGAGATGGCACACCCAGGAGTCAAGACTGGCACACAAGCAGAAAGGGCAATATTAATCTCCCACCTATTTTTTTTTTTTCAGGGAGACTTTATAAACAAAATAAAATAGAATGATTTTTTCAGGAATAATTTAGAAACCAAATAAAATAAAATGATTTTTTTCAATGACAATTTAGAAACCAAATAAAAAAAAATAAAAAAAGGCTTTCTATGCCCCACTGAGTGAGAGATGGCACACACAGGAGTCAGGAGTGGCACACAAGCCCTGAGGCCAATATTTTTCTCCCACTGATTGATGTAGTGATTTTTTCAGGTAGATTTTAGAACCCAAGTCAAGCAAAAAAATTAATAGGCTTTCTATGGCCCACTGACTGAAAGATGGCACACACAGGAGTCAGGAGTGGCACACAAGCCCTGAGGACAATATTTTTCTCCCACAGATTGATGTAGTGATTTTTTCAGGTAGATTTTAGAACCCAAATCAAGCAAAAAAATAAATAGGCTTTCTATGGCCCACTGACTGAGAGATGGCACACACAGGAGTCAGGAGTGGCACACAAGCCCTGAGGCCAATATTTTTCTCCCACTGATTGATGTAGTGATTTTTACAGGTAGATTTTAGAACCCAATCAAGCAAAAAAATAAATAGGTTTTCTATGGCCCACTGACTGAGAGATGGCACACACAGGAGTCAGGAGTGGCACACAAGCCCTGAGGCCAATATTTTTCTCCCACTGATTGATGTTGTGATTTTTTCAGGTAGATTTTGGAACCCAAATCAAGCAAAAAAATTAATAGGCTTTCTATGGCCCACAATTTGAGAGAGAGAGAGATGGCACACCCAGGAGTCAAGACTGGCACACAAGCAGAAAGGGCAATATTAATCTCCCACCTATTTTTTTTTTTCAGGGAGACTTTATAAACAAAATAAAATAAAACGATTTTTTCAGGAATAATTTAGAAACCAAATAAAATAAAATGATTTTTTCAATGACAATTTAGAAACCAAATAAAAAAAAATAAAAAAAGGCTTTCTATGCCCCACTGAGTGAGAGATGGCACACACAGGAGTCAGGAGTGGCACACAAGCCCTGAGGCCAATATTTTTCTCCCACTGATTGATGTAGTGATTTTTTCAGGTAGATTTCAGAACCCAAATCAAGCAAAAAAATAAATAGGCTTTCTATGGCCCACTGACTGAGAGATGGCACACACAGGAGTCAGGAGTGGCACACAAGCCCTGAGGCCAATATTTTTCTCCCACTGATTGATGTTGTGATTTTTTCAGGTAGATTTTGGAACCCAAATCAAGCCAAAAAATTAATAGGCTTTCTATGGCCCACAATTTGAGAGAGAGAGAGAGATTGCACACCCAGGAGTCAAGACTGGCACACAAGCAGAAAGGGCAATATTAATCTCCCACCTATTTTTTTTTTTCAGGGAGACTTTATAAACAAAATAAAATAAAATGATTTTTTTCAGGAATAATTTAGAAACCAAATAAAATAAAATGATTTTTTCAATGACAATTTAGAAACCAAAAAAAAAAAAAAAAAAGGCTTTCTATGCCCCACTGAGTGAGAGATGGCACACACAGGAGTCAGGAGTGGCCCACAAGCCCAGAGGCCAATATTTTTCTCCCACTGATTGATGTTGTGATTTTTTCAGGTAGATTTTGGAACCCAAATCAAGCAAAAAAATTAATAGGCTTTCTATGGCCCACAATTTGAGAGAGAGAGAGAGAGAGAGAGAGAGAGAGAGAGATGGCACACCCAGGAGTCAAGACTGGCACACAAGCAGAAAGGGCAATATTAATCTCCCACCTATTTTTTTTTTCAGGGAGACTTTATAAACAAAATAAAATAAAATGATTTTTTCAGGAATAATTTAGAAACCAAATAAAATAAAATGATTTTTTCAATGACAATTTAGAAACAAAAAAGAAAAAAGGCTTTCTATGCCCCACTGAGTGAGAGATGGCACACACAGGAGTCAGGAGTGGCCCACAAGCCCAGAGGCCAATATTTTTCTCCCACTGATTGATGTAGTGATTTTTTCAGGTAGATCTTGGAACCCAAATCAAGCAAAAAAATTAATAGACTTTCTATGGCCCACAATTTGAGAGAGAGAGAGAGAGAGAGAGATGGCACACCCAGGAGTCAAGACTGGCACACAAGCAGAAAGGGCAATATTAATCTTTCACCTATTTTTTTTTTTCAGGGAGACTTTATAAACAAAATAAAATAAAATGATTTTTTCAGGAATAATTTAGAAACCAAATAAAATAAAATGATTTTTTCAATGACAATTTAGAAGCCAAAAAAAAAAAAAAAGGTTTTCTATGCCCCACTGAGTGAGAGATGGCACACACACAGGAGTCAGGAGTGGCCCACAAGCCCAGAGGCCAATATTTTTCTCCCACTGATTGATGTTGTGATTTTTTCAGGTAGATTTTGGAACCCAAATCAAGCCAAAAAATTAATAGGCTTTCTATGGCCCACAATTTGAGAGAGAGAGAGAGAGAGAGAGAGATGGCACACCCAGGAGTCAAGACTGGCACACAAGCAGAAAGGGCAATATTAATCTCCCAACTACTTTTTTTTTTTCAGGGAGAGTTTATAAACAAAATAAAATAAAATGATTTTTTCAGGAATAATTTAGAAACCAAATAAAATAAAATGATTTTTTCAATAACAATTTAGAAACCAAATTAAAAAAAAAGGCTTTCTATGCCCCACTGAGTGAGAGATGGCACACACAGGAGTCAGGAGTGGCACACAAGTCCTGAGGCCTATATTTTTCTCCCACTGATTGATGTAGTGATTTTTTCAGGTAGATTTTAGAACCCAAATCAAGCAAAAAAATAAATAGGCTTTCTATGGCCCACTGACTGAGAGATGGCACACACAGGAGTCAGGAGTGGCACACAAGCCCTGAGGCCAATATTTTTCTCCCACTGATTGATGTAGTGATTTTTACAGGTAGATTTTAGAACCCAAATCAAGCAAAAAAATAAATAGGCTTTCTATGGCCCACTGACTAAGAGATGGCACACACAGGAGTCAGGAGTGGCCCACAAGCCCAGAGGCCAATATTTTTCTCCCACTGATTGATGTTGTGATTTTTTCAGGTAGATTTTGGAACCCAAATCAAGCCAAAAAATTAATAGGCTTTCTATGGCCCACAATTTGAGAGAGAGAGAGAGAGAGAGATGGCACACCCAGGAGTCAAGACTGGCACACAAGCAGAAAGGGCAATATTAATCTCCCACCTATTTTTTTTTTTTTTTTCAGGGAGACTTTATAAACAAAATAAAATAAAATGATTTTTTTCAGGAATAATTTAGAAACCAAATAAAATAAAATGATTTTTTCAATGACAATTTAGAAACCAAATAAAAGAAAAAGGCTTTCTATGCCCCACTGAGTGAGAGATGGCACACACAGGAGTCAGGAGTGGCACACAAGCCCCGAGGCCAATATTTTTCTCCCACTGATTGATGTAGTGATTTTTACAGGTAGATTTTAGAACCCAAATCAAGCAAAAAAATAAATAGGCTTTCTATGGCCCACTGACTGAGAGATGGCACACACAGGAGTCAGGAGTGGCCCACAAGCCCAGAGGCCAATATTTTTCTCCCACTGATTGATGTTGTGATTTTTTCAGGTAGATTTTGGAACCCAAATCAAGCCAAAAAATTAATAGGCTTTCTATGGCCCACAATTTGAGAGAGAGAGATGGCACACCCAGGAGTCAAGACTGGCACACAAGCAGAAAGGGCAATATTAATCTCCCACCTATTTTTTTTTTTCAGGGAGACTTTATAAACAAAATAAAATAGAATGATTTTTTCAGGAATAATTTAGAAACCAAATAAAATAAAATGATTTTTTTCAATGACAATTTAGAAACCAAATAAAAAAAAATAAAAAAAGGCTTTCTATGCCCCACTGAGTGAGAGATGGCACACACAGGAGTCAGGAGTGGCACACAAGCCCTGAGGCCAATATTTTTCTCCCACTGATTGATGTAGTGATTTTTTCAGGTAGATTTTAGAACCCAAGTCAAGCAAAAAAATTAATAGGCTTTCTATGGCCCACTGACTGAAAGATGGCACACACAGGAGTCAGGAGTGGCACACAAGCCCTGAGGCCAATATTTTTCTCCCACAGATTGATGTAGTGATTTTTTCAGGTAGATTTTAGAACCCAAATCAAGCAAAAAAATAAATAGGCTTTCTATGGCCCACTGACTGAGAGATGGCACACACAGGAGTCAGGAGTGGCACACAAGCCCTGAGGCCAATATTTTTCTCCCACTGATTGATGTAGTGATTTTTACAGGTAGATTTTAGAACCCAATCAAGCAAAAAAATAAATAGGTTTTCTATGGCCCACTGACTGAGAGATGGCACACACAGGAGTCAGGAGTGGCCCACAAGCCCAGAGGCCAATATTTTTCTCCCACTGATTGATGTTGTGATTTTTTCAGGTAGATTTTGGAACCCAAATCAAGCAAAAAAATTAATAGGCTTTCTATGGCCCACAATTTGAGAGAGAGAGAGATGGCACACCCAGGAGTCAAGACTGGCACACAAGCAGAAAGGGCAATATTAATCTCCCACCTATTTTTTTTTTTTCAGGGAGACTTTATAAACAAAATAAAATAAAATGATTTTTTTCAGGAATAATTTAGAAACCAAATAAAATAAAATGATTTTTTCAATGACAATTTAGAAACCAAATAAAAAAAAATAAAAAAAGGCTTTCTATGCCCCACTGAGTGAGAGATGGCACACACAGGAGTCAGGAGTGGCACACAAGCCCTGAGGCCAATATTTTTCTCCCACAGATTGATGTAGTGATTTTTTCAGGTAGATTTTAGAACCCAAATCAAGCAAAAAAATAAATAGGCTTTCTATGGCCCACTGACTGAGAGATGGCACACACAGGAGTCAGGAGTGGCACACAAGCCCTGAGGCCAATATTTTTCTCCCACTGATTGATGTAGTGATTTTTACAGGTAGATTTTAGAACCCAATCAAGCAAAAAAATAAATAGGTTTTCTATGGCCCACTGACTGAGAGATGGCACACACAGGAGTCAGGAGTGGCCCACAAGCCCAGAGGCCAATATTTTTCTCCCACTGATTGATGTTGTGATTTTTTCAGGTAGATTTTGGAACCCAAATCAAGCAAAAAAATTAATAGGCTTTCTATGGCCCACAATTTGAGAGAGAGAGAGATGGCACACCCAGGAGTCAAGACTGGCACACAAGCAGAAAGGGCAATATTAATCTCCCACCTATTTTTTTTTTTTCAGGGAGACTTTATAAACAAAATAAAATAAAATGATTTTTTTCAGGAATAATTTAGAAACCAAATAAAATAAAATGATTTTTTCAATGACAATTTAGAAACCAAATAAAAAAAAATAAAAAAAGGCTTTCTATGCCCCACTGAGTGAGAGATGGCACACACAGGAGTCAGGAGTGGCACACAAGCCCTGAGGCCAATATTTTTCTCCCACTGATTGATGTACTGATTTTTTCAGGTAGATTTTAGAACCCAAATCAAGCAAAAAAATAAATAGGCTTTCTATGGCCCACTGACTGAGAGATGGCACACACAGGAGTCAGGAGTGGCACACAAGCCCTGAGGCCAATATTTTTCTCCCACTGATTGATGTAGTGATTTTTTCAGGTAGATTTTAGAACCCAAATCAAGCAAAAAAATAAATAGGTTTTCTATGGCCCACTGACTGAGAGATGGCACACACAGGGATGGCACTCTTGCAGAAATGCCAATCTTAATCTCCCACAAAAAAAAAAAAAAACAGGGACTGTCCTGCAATTACTATCTCCCTGCAGTAATCTCAGCCAGGTATGGCAGGCAGCAATAAGGAGTGGACTGATGCACAAATTAAATAAAAAGTGTGGACAAACAAAAAAGATAGCTGTGCAGAAAGGAAGGAACAAGAGGATTTGTGCTTTGAAAAAAGCAGTTGGTTTGCACAGCAGCGTACACACAGCAATGCAGCTATCAGGGAGCCTTCTAGGGGAGCCCAATGAGCTACAGCGCTGAGAAAAAAAAAATGTAGCTTCCACTGTCCCTGCACACCGAAGGTGGTGTTGGACAGTGGAAATCGCTACAGCACAAGCGGTTTGGTGGTTAATGGACCCTGCCTAACGCTATCCCTGCTTCTGACGAAGCGGCAGCAACCTCTCCCTAAGCTCAGATCAGCAGCAGTAAGATGGCGGTCGGCGGGAACGCCTCTTTATAGCCCCTGTGACGCCGCAGACAGCAAGCCAATCACTGCAATGCCCTTCTCTAAGATGGTGGGGACCAGAACCTATGTCATCACGCTGCCCACACTCTGCGTTCACCTTCATTGGCTGAGAAATGACGCTTTTCGCGTCATTGAAACGCGACTTTGGCGCGAAAGTCGCGTACCGCATGGCCGACCACGCACAGGGGTCGGATCGGGTTTCATGAAACTCGACTTCGCCAAAAGTCGGCGACTTTTGAAAATGTTCGACCCGTTTCGCTCAACCCTAGTCAAGACCACAACGCGATGCTTGGCTCCTTCAAGCCAATGTCGCCACTCCTCGAATGCCCACTTCATGGCCAACAACTCTCGATTGCCAACATCATAATTGCGCTCAGCAGGCGAGAACTTTCTAGAAAAGAAGGCACATGGTTTCAACACCGAGCCATCAGAACTTCTTTGCGACAAAACAGCCCCTGCTCCAATCTCAGAAGCATCAACCTCGACCTGAAACGGGAGCGAAACATCTGGCTGGCACAACACAGGGGCAGAAGCAAAACGACGCTTCAACTCCTGAAAAGCCTCTACAGCCACAGAGGACCAATTGACCACATCAGCACCTTTCTTGGTCAAATCAGTCAACGGTTCAGCAACACTAGAAAAATTAGCGATGAAGCGATGGTAAAAATTAGCAAAGCCCAGAAACTTCTGCAGGCTCTTCACAGATGTCGGCTGAGTCCAATCATAAATGGCCTGAACTTTAACAGGGTCCATCTCGATAGTAGAAGGAGAAAAAATGAAACCCAAAAATGAAACCTTCTGAACTCCAAAGAGACACTTTGACCCCTTCACAAACAAGGAATTTGCGCGAAGCACCTGGAACACCATTCTGACCTGCTTCACATGAGACCCCCAATCATCCGAAAAGACCAAAATATCATCCAAATATACAATCATGAATCTATCCAGGTACTTTTGTTGAGGGAGGATCTAAAGTGATCCTTCACGGTTGACTCAGTGATTTCCAGATTAATCTACAGGGCGTTGCCGGCAACTGAAAATGACCAGACGGAGACTCGTGCCTCTGTGTGGGGGATCGAGCAGATCTCTGGGCCCCGTTTATTGTCTGACTTTTCATAGTCATAGAAATTATACTTCAACCAATCAGCATAAGAACACGTTCACAGTTCTTAACCTATAAGAATACAGGAAAAATTTAACCCATGAGGATACAGGAAAAATGGGAACTACAGATATGGTCATGTCTTTTTGGCATAGAAAAACATATTAACAGATGCCTCAGTCTTGTATAGCGATACCCCCACGAGTCTCTTATCTGGCTCACTTGAGTTAGAATACTCAAGGTCTTTATACCAATTATGAACCATAGACTAGCTGAATAACAAAATATTATCTTCGTGAGAAACAGGACAGTTAGTTCATAGCAGCTGTAACCTTCTACCTAAGTAAATAACAGAATTTATCTTTAACCAACAACAAAATGGAGTCAAAGCACAAAATGGAGAATCTTTCATAATTTGTTCCTTCACATTCCCCCCTAGATAAATTTTGTTAATTAATGTCCAGCATCAGAGGTACTATCCCAAGCTATAAGCTCGAGGGGTACTGGTCTTCACATGACTGATGCCATGTTACCAGCCATGGCTGTTGCGGCGTACCCGTCCCCTCTGTATACTAGAATTTACAAATAACAATTATTGATAACGGTGGTGGGGATCTTTTGAAGATAGCCATGCGCTTGGCTTCAACATCTTCATCAGGTAACTTTGTGAAATCGGTGTAGAGAAGAGCAGGGGTGGCAACGCTTTTGGTTTCATCATTAGTTGTCTTAGTGCAGAATTTCCTAATATATACAGAAATACACCAAAGAACAAGTTTTAGTATTACATACATGACAAGGATAAAGGCAGCGATATATAATAAACTTTGTAAGATTCCAGCTATCCAGCCGCAAGTCCCTCAAACCAATTGGCTGGATTAAGAAAGGAGAAGGTGTCTGCCCACCAACTGTCCTTATTACGGTCATTGTCTTTATCATATTAATCTCTGAGTCTTTGAATATCTTCTAACTTATGTGAATACTGGCAGCCATCTTAAATACAGTTAAATTTGCATTAGCAAACATAAGGGGAAAAACTTATTGTTTCACAGCATAAGAATATATAAAAGTACAAAAGAGTATAAAGATATATATATATTTTCAACTTGACAATCCCCCCTAAACACTAAGTTTTTCCCTAAAAAGAAAGATCCTTCGAGACTGTCCATGTGATGGGGAAAGGGGAGGTGGATTTCTTCATCCAGACACCTCAGAAGCTCTCCCCTTGTGAGAGGCCTCCAGGCAGCTGAACCCTTCACTAGCTTCACATGGAGTTCTCCCGCTGTCCCTAAACTAAATCTCTTAGCATCATCTGAGAGTAAGGGGTATTGTCTAACTTCTTGAGGGGGACGTACTTCGGGATCTCCCCTGGATCAGTGCCATTGTACTCTAGTGGGTCTACTTCTTGGTTGAGGAAGGTGCCAGTCGGAGTTGCCTCAGTGATAACCTTTTTATACAGGGGAATAACACAACAGAGGATTATCAATCTAACTACAAGAAGGGCAATCAGTACCAGACAAGCTTGTTGAAAGAATCCTTTGAGCCCACCCAACCAGCCGGAAAAGAAAGATGTGTCTACTCCAACATTAGTTTTTAATTCTGCTGCTAACCCATTTATCTTTTTAAGGGCTATCATGGTCTTTCCATTTACCCCAGAGTTTTGAGGGATATAGGTACAACATTCCTCTCCCACCATCCCACAGACTCCTCCTTTCTCAGCTAAGATCATATCAAGGGCTAGTCGGTTTTGGAGGGTCATTCTAGTGTTAGGGCTCAACTCCTCAACTATACCTTGGAAAGCATCACAGGTAAAATTGACAAACCTTTGTTCACTGTAATATATGTAATTGATCCAATCAACATTTTTATTAATCTGCACCTGTGGGATTATAGAAGCAAAGCTAGCATAGATCTAGTTCTGGGCTTTAAATTGGTCAGGCACCCCCCTTGGCACTCCAATGCCATCAACATATATCAATGGATTTTCTTCATAACTCATTTGGAGCTGATCGAGACTTCTCCTCTTTCTGGTATATTCACCAGGTGTCTCCGGATCCCAAGGTAAAATCTTGAATTGCACAGCTAGTTTAACAAGGGTACATTGACCTGTCCAGGCATTAGGCAAGCTAGGACGGAGCTTACCATCTCCACATAACCAATAAATGTTGTACATATACTGTGTATGATTAGCTAGCAAGTCAGTATCCAGGGAATTGTTCTCTTTACAGAAACCTGTCTCGAAGACCCCTACTGGTGTACCTATAGTGTCGTGGAAATTATAGCAGGTATAATTATCAGCTAATACGGTTATCCCTCCTGGGACCTTTAGTTTAGGTGCTTCATGAATTAGTGGGACATAATCTGAGCAATCAGTGGACTTTAGACCCTTCAACAGATTCATAACACAGGCAGTGGTATTAAGTATATCCAATATATCCCAAATTTGATCATCTGGATAATCTGTGGCCCTAAGCAATTTATCCCACATTTGTGTAATCATAGGGTAAATGAAAATAGAACTGACAATTTTATTGGCTATACCCATCTGTACTATTAATCTTTCATGACATTGTACAAACTTATTATTCAAGGATGTTGTGGAATTTAGGCTGTCCCATGCGGTTACCAATATTATTATATGGAAATATGAAAAACCAAAACATCATGTCCCCTTATTTGCCACTAGTCTGTTTGACCAGCTTGCACTGCGATACGTGGATCCACGTCGGCCTTCCTTCCAGCCTTACTGACATAGGAGTGATGAGGAGGACCTGGTAGGGACCGTCATACAAGGGTTCTAGTCCGTGTTTTCTGACATAGCTTTTCACGACCATAAAACCACCAGGCTTCAAATTGTGACCAATATCGGTTTCTGCTGAATCTGGAAGGGAAGAAGAAACTAAAACATGGGTGTTAACAACATTTCTACTAAACTGAGTAACATCTTGAACAGCATGGTCAGTTTCTTCTGACAACTACTGAGACTGAAAATTTACAACTGAGAACCTAGCACCAAACAATATCTCATATGGGGACAGGCCATGTTTTGCAATAGGGGTAGTACGAATATATAAGAGCCCTGGCCATGGAGCCGTAGTCTCCTGCATCAATTTGGTCAATTGTCCCTTCAGTTTGCCGTTCAGCCTCTTAACTTTCCCACTAGATTGTGGATGGTACGGAGTATGGAGGGCTACAGTGGATCCAAGCATTGTCAGAACCTCCTGATACACATGAGAAGGAAAGTCCGGGTCTTGGTCACTTTCAACAACTTCAAGAACACCATATCTGCATATAACTTCCATCACCAGTTTCTTTGCTGTGGTCTTTGCAGTCACGTTGGTAACGGGGAATGCTTCTGGCCAATTGGAGAACATATCGACAACCACCAGACAATATTCATACCTTCAGACTTAGGCAACGTGATGTGGTCCACCTGGAGCCTTTGGAAAGGATAGTCGGGCTTAGCAAGATGCTTTGGGGGTACACGTTGAAGTTGACCGGGATTGCAGGTCTGACAGATACCTCAATGTGTGGGCCCATGCGCCCACGTGGCAATAGCAGGGTACATCCGCTTAGGGAGACACACAAGTTGGTCCTTTTTCCAGAGACCATTGTCCATACGTGCTCCATCAGCTTTCTACTGCTTCACTTCTTCCTTTGGGGACATTCTCTGCATTGTCATTAAGCGGTCTCACGGGGTCCAGCAGAAAACCTCAGTCTGGCATAGATCATCAGGTTCCTGTAGAGTCAGTGTTTCTTGTAACTGTTTACGCTGAGAGCGTGTGGTCACCATAGCTGGTATGGGCTGTTCAACGGGTAGGAGAGCAGCAGCTTTTGCTTGCATATCCGCACAGGAGTTACCAACAGTCTGTGGACTGTTCCTAGGACCGTGTGCCTTAACTTTGATAATGGCCACCTGGGTAGGTAATTTGATTGAGTCCATGAGGGTTTTAACAGTTTCAACATTCTTCACTGAGTCCCGGCGGTAGTAACAAACCCTCGATTGGCACATAAGGCTCCGAAATCATGAGCAATACCAAATGCATACTGTGAGTCCGTGTATATTAGCCCGCCTGTCTTTGGCCAGAACACATGCAGTAGACAGATCCTGACGTTCTGCTTCTTGTGCTGGCAGGGAGGGAGGGAGTGCAGCTCCGTACACTACAGTATCTTCCGTAGTAACAGCGTATCCTGTGTGGAATCTGCCAAAATCATCACCATATCTTGAACAGTCATTCAGGGCATTGTAGAGAGGTAGCATTATGCGGGATGCGTCCGGTATCCACTAACAACAATAAGTACATAGTCCAAGAAAACGCTGGAGCTCAGTCTCATCCTTTGTAGCTGACGGCTATTTTTCTTTCTTCTGTGAGGTGTCTGGCACCCTGAAGGAGACAGTGACCCAAAAATATCACTTGACCAAGGCAGAACCGAAGTTTCGAGGCCGAAACCTGACAGTTCAGAACTGCCAGATACTTGCAAAAACTAACAGTGGCAACAATGGCTTCCTGCTCTGTCTGTGTACACAACAAAAGGTTACCCACATACTGAAGCAACGTGACATAAGGATATTCTAACTGCCAGGGTAAAAGACATTGGCCCATATTTTTTTGCAAACTGATTGGGACTGTTTTGGGCCCCTTGTGACATAACTGTCCACATCAATTGTCGTCCCTGATAAGTGAATGCAAACAGAAACTGGCAATCTGGGTGTATTGGAATGCTGAAGAAGGCATTGGCGAGGTCGATGACTGTGAACCAAGCAGCATCCTGAGATATCTGGGACAAGAGTATGTGGATTAGGCACCACTGGAGTTTCTAGAACAGTAGCTGCATTAACTGCCCATAGGTCTGTGTACCGGCAGGGGGTTGGCCGGGTGGGGTCTTTTCCTTAACGGGAAACAAGGGCGTGTTACATGGGGAAACACAGGGTACCAGGGCACCATTATCGAGTAACGTTTGTATTTGCCCCCTGAGGCCCCGCTCCTGATCATCTTTCAAAGGGTACTGATGGACTTTGGGAACAGGGGCACCAGGTTTGAGAAACACTTTTACTGGTTCTACAGGTATTATTGGGGGTGGATCTGGGCCTATCAGGGCCATCATAACCGTGGGAAGGGCATGTAAGATACACATCTCATTATGTTCATCTGCATAGGGGTTATATAACGTAAATACCATCTGACCATCATCTTGGAATTATATTCTGGAGCGGAACTGTGATAATAAAATCTGTCCCCAGTAAATTTACCGGACATGAGGGAGAGATTACGAACTGAGCAGTGACTTCAGGGAAAGGTCCCACAGGGATGGGTTTTGTAAGAGTATATTTATTGGGTCTGCCATCTACTCTAATTAAAACAAGCTCTTGATCTGAGAATTAACATAGCAAGGGAGATTTCCAGACACAGGGTTAAAATAGATATTGGAGTATGAGACTGGATTTGTGTAAGGGAGGGGGGCTGGAGCTGGAGCCTTTTGCTTGGGCCACTGATAAGGAACCAGCTGCGTCCTTGTACTGAGCTGGGGGCTAGAGAGCGCAGCTGCTTGATTTAACCTCTAATTTTACTGCTGATACAGAGCGGGTTAAGTTCTTCTGAAAACTTTTAATTACTTTTAGTGCATCGTTAGGAGTGGAATTCTCGATGTCAGGTCTAACTGACATTATTGCCTCTTTCAATTCAGATTTAAGGCCGGACATCAAAGTTGCCACAAAAACGTGTGAATAAGCTTTATTATACAGTGAAAACCCCAAATCTTTAAGTACTACCATAAGACGCCCATAGAACTTCTCGGCAGTCTCCCCCTTGTCCTGTGTGACATCTGTGAGGGGGTAGCTTGGTCCGCTAATCTATCTTGTGCCCAAACCTTTAAAGCATTACAGAAATCAACATCACTCTCATAGGTTCCCCGTTCACATTATACATTATGCCACCCTCAATAATTGGAAAATATCTCTCTCCAGCCTTCACATGGAGTAAGTGTAACAGATCTTTCCGTGGAGTGGAATAAATCTCTCGATTCGCTGCTATTTGTCTATAGAAAACCATGGGGGGTATTTCTGAATCGGGTGACTAAAGTAGGAGGGGGTGAATACTCATAACCACCAGCAATACTAAGCATAGCAGGGACTGGTGCTGGCGGTGGCTGATAATAAGTGCCGTCAGCGTTTAGCAAGGGAAAGGTCGGGGCTACGACCCCGGGTCTCCTCGCTCCACAATTGTAACAGACGTCTCTCCACTGAGAATTAGTAACTCTGCACACATTACAAATCCACCCGGCAGGATCATAGTTTTGGCAACCCAGGATATATTGGAGCTTTGGGGTTGAGGGGCATAGGGCTTACAGTCGAGAGGAGACTTGATTTCCCGGGGAGGGACCTTATCATCTAGCAGGGAGCCCCCCTGTTTCAGATTATTATTTTTAATTGTTTGTCTTTCTAACACATTACCCTCAATCACTTTCTCAGTTCCTTCCTGCACCACAAACATCCAGTTTTTCTGTCATAGTAATACACAACTTTCCTTTTTTTTTTTTTCTCAACGTAACAAAAACAGATCCGAATTCACTTTCTCTGTTAATCCTTAATTAGCTATATATCAACCATTCAACTTGAAACAGATGAATCTTTTACCAATCTTACAATTACTTACAAGTTTCCTCTAACATAGGCACAATTCTTTCACTTTCAAATTCCAACTTGAACTTACAATATTTCTTTCTAATTCAATACAATATTGTACTATTGCTTTAAATAAAGCACAGATCTTCCAGTACGTATTACACAAGGATAGAAAATTCAGAGAGGACGCAGCGACTCGCCCCCTCCATACCAGAAACACAGAACTGATAAGAACATCACAGCATTCCTCAACACAAAAGAGAGCAATAGCGCAGATGTTTGACCCCTCCCATCCCAAATTTCACACAGAGACGAAATACAGCAGTTCTCAGACTTAATTAATTTCTACAAAACCTTCATCGCACAATTCATATGCCAGAACACCTTAGAAAAACCAATCATTGAGAATATTTTCCTCATCTTTGGGCTAACAGTATCAGATTCAACACACAAATTCAAAGTCTTCTCTTACTTCCATGGAAACATGATTCTCCTTTAGAGCTAAATATCCTTACTTTGTCGTGCATAGTACCAGAGCGGCCGTATATAGTCTATTCCACTAGGTTTACCTGTCCCCCACTGGGACAACCCAAAAACGCGGTACTCAGTGAAAGGAGGAGGGCGTCTTAGACATTCCCTCCGAATACCTCTGGATATATATATATTGTATACTTCTATATATTCCTGAGTTACGTATCCTACCCTATCTTCGATCACCTCACAGCGCCTGATTCTAACAATGATCAGGAATTCAGGATATTTTGACTATAAAGAGAATTACATCACTGGTCAATCCGGGGTGTCCGTCCCTTATGAGGTACGGTTCGAGCACTGGGCTCCCAACGGAACTACACCTCTATATGATTCCACCCAAAAATCACCCCACCATCGGGGACAAACCTCAGATCCTCTTTGCAGCAACAAACACAGGAAAACCACACCAAACGGTCAGTCTGGACAGTATAACTGCCAACTTACCGTGGTTGTTGTGGGGGATGATCAGTCCCAATTTTCCAGTGCCTGTGTCCGCTCCGAGGGTCCTTTGTCTGGTTGTCCTCCGGGGGGCAGAGGCGTTCCTGGTTGGGGCCTCACGTTTTCGGGCGCCAAGCTGTTGAGGGAGGATCTAAAGTGATCCTTCACGGTTGACTCAGTGATTTCCAGATTAATCTACAGGGCGTTGCCGGCAACTGAAAATGACCAGACGGAGACTCGTGCCTCTGTGTGGGGGATCGAGCAGATCTCTGGGCCCCGTTTATTGTCTGACTTTTCATAGTCATAGAAATTATACTTCAACCAATCAGCATAAGAACACGTTCACAGTTCTTAACCTATAAGAATACAGGAAAAACTTAACCCATGAGGATACAGGAAAAATGGGAACTACAGATATGGTCATGTCTTTTTGGCATAGAAAAACATATTAACAGATGCCTCAGTCTTGTATAGCGATACCCCCACGAGTCTCTTATCTGGCTCACTTGAGTTAGAATACTCAAGGTCTTTATACCAATTATGAACCATAGACTAGCTGAATAACAAAATATTATCTTCGTGAGAAACAGGACAGTTAGTTCATAGCAGCTGTAACCTTCTACCTAAGTAAATAACAGAATTTATCTTTAACCAACAACAAAATGGAGTCAAAGCACAAAATGGAGAATCTTTCATAATTTGTTCCTTCACACTTTCGGAAGATGTCATGCATAAAGGACTGAAACACAGATGGAGCATTAGAAAGCCCGAATGGCATAACCAGGTAATCAAAATGGCCCTCAGGCATATTAAATGCTGTTTTCCATTCATCGCCCTGTTTAATACGCACAAGATTATACGCCCCTCGAAGATCTATCTTGGTGAACCAACTAGCCCCCTTAATCCGAGCAAACAAATCAGACAGCAGCGGCAAAGGGTACTGAAATTTAACCGTGATCTTATTAAGAAGGCGGTAATCAATACAAGGTCTCAAAGAACCATCCTTCTTGGCCACAAAAAAGAACCCTGCTCCCAACGGTGATGACGACGGGCGAATATGACCTTTCTCCAAGGATTCCTTTATATAACTAGGCATAGCGGCGTGCTCTGGCACAGATAAATTGAACAGTCGGCCCTTAGGAAACTTACTACCAGGAATCAAATGAATAGCACAATTGCAATCCCTATGAGGAGGTAGGGCACTGGATTTGGGCTCATCAAATACATCCCGGTAATCCGACAAAAACTCAGGGACTTCAGAAGGAGTGGAAGGTGAAATTGACAGCAATGGAACATCACCATGTACCCCTTGACAACCCCAGCTGGACACAGACATAGATTTCCAATCCAATACTGGATTATGGCCCTGTAGCCATGGCAACCCCAAAACGACCACATCAAGCAGATTATGCAACACCAAAAAGCGAATATCCTCCTGAGGTGCAGGAGCCATGCACATGGTCAATTGAGTCCAGTACTGAGGCTTATTCTTGGCCAAAGGCGTAGCATCAATTCCTCTCAATGGAATAGGATACTGCAAGGGCTCCAAGAAAAAACCACAGCGCCAGGCAAACTCCAAGTCCATCAAATTCAGGGCAGCGCCTGAATCCACAAATGCCATAACAGAATAGGACGACAAAGAGCAAATCAGAGTAACGGACATTAGAAATTTTGACTGTGCCGTATCAATAGTGGCAGACCTAGCGAACCGCTTAGTGCTCTTAGGGCAATCGGAGATAGCATGAGTGGAATCACCACAGTAAAAACACAGCCCATTCCGACGTCTGTGTTCTTGCCGTTCAGCTCTGGTCAAAGTCCTATCACATTGCATAGGCTCAAGCCTATGCTCAGAGAATACCACCAAATGGTGCACAGCTTTGCGCTCATGCAAGCGCCGATCGATCTGAATGGCCAAGGACATAGACTCCTTCAGACCAGCAGGCGTGGGAAATCCCACCATGACATCCTTAAGGGCTTCAGAAAGACCCTTTCTGAAAACTGCTGCCAGGGCACACTCATTCCACTGAGTAAGCACAGACCACTTTCTAAACTTCTGACAATATACCTTCGCTTCATCCTTACCCTGACACAAAGCCAGGAAGATTTTCTCTGCCTGATCCACTGAATTTGGTTCATCATAAAGCAATCCAAGCGCCAGAAAAAACGCATCTACATCACGCAATGCAGGATCTCCTGGCGCAAGGGAAAATGCCCAGTCTTGAGGGTCGCCACGCAACAAAGAAATAATGATTTTTACTTGTTGAACGGGGTCACCAGAGGAGCGGGGTTTCAAAGCAAGGAACAGTTTACAATTATTTTTGAAATTCAGGAACTTAGATCTATCCCCAGAAAACAAATCAGGAATTGGAATTCTAGGCTCTAACATCAGTTTCTGAACCTCAAAATCTTGAATGTTTTGTACCCTTGCAGTGAGATGATCCACACAAGAGGACAGACCTTGAATGTCCATAGCTACACCTGTGTCCTGAACCACCCAGAGGTTTAGGGGAAAAGAAAGACAAAACACACTGCAGAGAAAAAAAAATGGTCTCAGAACTTCTCTTATCCCTCTATTGAGATGCATTAACACTTTGGGCCAGCTGTACTGTTATGGACCTGGTGGTTAGGAGCACCCGAATCGACCTGATGGTTAAACTAACAAAGGACAAGCTCTGGGAAGTGGGAGCTCTTCTGACCGCAACCCCTAATCCTATCACACACACTAGAAATAGCCGTGGAGCGTACCTAACTCTGCCTAGACGCCTCTTCACAGCCTAAGAGCTAACTAGCCCTAGAGATAGAAAATAAAGCCTACCTTGCCTCAGAGAAATTCCTCAAAGAAAAAGGCAGCCCCCCACATATATTGACTGTGAGTTAAGATGAAAGTCACAAACACAGAAATGAAACAGGTTTCAGCAAAGGAGGCCAGACTTACTAAACAGACTGAGGATAGGAAAGGTATCTTTGCGGTCAGCACAAAAAACTACAAAAAGACCAAGCAGAGTGTGCAAAAAGACCTCCACACCGACTCACGGTGCGGAGGTGCTACTCTGCATCCCAGAGCTTCCAGCTAGCAAGGCAAAATCATGATAGCAAGCTGGACAAGAAAAACAATGAACAAATAATTAACTAGCAGGGACTTAGCTTCTGCTGGAGTAGACAGGTCACCAGAAAGATCCAAGAGCGAACTGAACCAATACAAGAACATTGACAGCTGGCGTGGAGTAACGATCTGAGTGGAGTTAAATAGAGCAGCCAGCCAAAGAATAAACTAAGTCACCTGTGGAAGGAATCTCAGAAGCAGCAGCTCCACTCACAGCCACCAGAGGGAATCCATGGACAGAACTCGCCAAAGTACCATTCATGACCACAGGAGGGAGTTCGATAACAGAATTCACAACAGGGAGCGCCAGGATCGCTGGAAGCAGGTAAGTATGCCTCAGCGCCCTCTCCCTCTCACCCACCGACCCTGCCACCCACCTTGACTCGAGTATAAGCCGAGAGGGGCACTTTCAGCCCAAAAATTTGGGCTGAAAATCTCGGCTTATATACGGTAGATTTACCTAAGCTACCTGTGAAAGTATGCCATGCGTGTGACTATTTCCACAAGTCAGCTACAGGTGCCGCCTCCCTGGCAGCGTTGCAGTAGCATTTGCAACTTCCAGCTAACCTACTTGTGTGCGACGTCACCACATGCTGGAACTCAATGTTACATATGCTGGCTAGGCTTTGTGAGCAGCTTCAGTAGTTGAATACTACCTGTAGCTACGCCATGCATGTCAGTATTCCAGTCAGACTCTGCACATAAGAGCTGATGAGTAAGCATGGATGTCTGACATCTGTGCGGTTCTCCAAAATTATGAGAACTCAACCAAAATAGTAAGAACCGATGGCATTATAATCAGTGTCACCATCCCACTTTTGTGTCTACTGAAACGCTCGCTGCTCACAATTAAAGAGTAGGTTTTGCAGGTGTGATGCCCCAGACGTCACAGTGGCATTGCTTTCCTCACGGGGAGAGAGATGTCATGCTTGGAAGCGATGGAAGATTCCTTTTAACGGGTAATTAGCACACACAACACCATTCTGACTCCGGGCCAGAAGGGGGAGCTCTACACCCCACTTCAAGGGAGCTGTTCTCTCTGGTCGGGAGGAGGAGTTAGTTGCTAGGCAGTTGCTAGGCAGTTAGGAAGATTTAGACAGTTGGTGCCGGACAGCAGACTGGAGCAGTCAGAGGCAGGAGGATGGGTGAAGGGCTGTACAGCCTTAGATAGTGAGATACAGAGGGAAGAACAGCCTTTAGCTAACATGATGGAGAGCAAAGCACAGGAGAGTAATGGAGCGCCCCCCAAACACAGGGCCACGAGTTCTTGGTACCGGGCCTCTCTGGTTCGGTTCTGAGGCTGTCACCGTGGCTAGACCCGGTCCGCAACCCTGCTAAGGGGCGTCCAATAAAGATGGTACAGTCTATCAGGGATTCGTGACGCCACCTGTAGTGTTCGGTCAGGGTGACCGACGCTGCTGTGGGGTCCGCTGGGGTGATGGAATGGCAGCTGGATGGTATACCTTCCCACAGGTGAAGTATGTTCCCAGGGCTTCCCAGTATGGTGGATGGTGATGGTGTGAGGTGCAGTCAATAACGAGGACACAGGGTTGCAGTCTCTTTACATCTTTACTGAAGACTTCAGGATCCTCAATCCAGAGCACGCTTAACAGGGCTATCTGAGACCGGCCGGTCCGATGGGCACATCCAGAGTTCCCTTTGCAGGTGGAAATCAGTGCCTACCACTAGCGCCTGTGTGTTGTAGTGCTACCCTGCTGAGCATTCGGGATAGTCCTCACAACTTCTGTTCTCATTCGTTCGTTCTTTCTAATTCTCTCTCTCTTGTTCCAGATGTTACTAGTTTCTCATCCCCCAGGTAGGTTATGGCTAGGATGCACCCGTATGACGGGAAGGCGCGGAGCTCTTCCGGGACCCTAGAGATGCCCCTCTCCACGCGTTGCCCCCTATGTCTTCGTAGGAAATTTAAGGTAGACAGCCAACCTATAATTAACTGTCCTGCGGAGTTCGAAGTAAGGCCTAGAGTCAGTTACTCCGGCGGTGTTCCGGCTACCGGCTACGCGCCTCAGTAGGATGTTGCCTCGGTCTCACGGCATGACTCCTACTGGTTCTCCTTTGTGCTTGATCTCGTTTCTCACTGTTCCACAATATCCTTCCCCTCATGTCACTTTCTTAGGATACCACCGCGGGGTGTGCAGGCGCGGTTCCGTAACGTTCTGTTCTGTTCGCTAGGCACTTGCCAGGTTCCCACGCCTGACAGGGACCCCCCTGTGTCTTCTCCCTGCAACACCCCCTGCCATGGGATGTTGCCTGAATCCAACCCAGTCAGCTTCTGACTAACTTCCTATCCAACCCCTAGTTTTACCAGTGTGAGGAGTGGCCCAATAAATAAAGCCTTTTTCTCCCCCCTAGTGGCCGGAGTGTGAAGTGTAATGTGTGCTGGTGATACCTGGTCAGTAGAATTCCTTCAGTGCCATTGGACGTACCATCACTCCCCTTAGCGGCAGAGTGTCATGCTGCAATGACCAGATCTCTGGGGCACTGCACTCCCCCCCCCAGTTAAATCCAGTACTCCTGGACTGGGAAGAAGAACAACAATACATTTCAGCAAAAGACATACAACATTTTGAAATGCTTAAAACAAGTAATTAGAACAATGCTTCCCTTTATGGGAGGTGAGGACACTTGAACGTTACAAACAAAACAAGGTTAAATATTTTTAAATAACATCCTATTCTACATACTATAAATAACTCTCATTACCCAGCCGGGTATTCTACTAAGTGCAAATTCTGAACAATAATTTAACTTTTCCTTTAAGGGCGTACAAGCTGAACCCACTAAAGGCCTACTATAGAATACTATAAAAATAACTCAACTTGTCTTTCTAGCTTCACCAATGCAGGACCGCCGGGCGTACTGTCATTGTCCCTCTTTCAACAACCAACTGTCATTCTACGGTTCTCAGGAGGACTCTCTCTCTAACCCCTACGGGTTCACTTTCAATCTTTCCTGTCCTCAATCTCTATTAACATTATCAAACTTTTCTAAATCTCAACATTATCAACATTTCAACTTTTCTTAAGGCAACATGTGAACATTCCCTTTAAGAGGGAACCAAGTCTCTAGGAGATAGTGCAGATTCTCTCCGTCTGCATGTCCTTGGAAAGCAAGACCTTCTGCGTCACGTCCAAAAGCATTATCTTCACAAAGTCTTCTTTATTTTGTAAAACCAGAAGGGAGCACCTTTTAGAAGGTGCAAACTATGTACAAAACAGTTTTGGAATCATTCACTGTTCATGATCCAGCAGTCTTTGGAAACAATGAAAAACGTGTACAAAAAGAAATACAAAACAATAGGGATCCCGGGTAAACGAAGGGAACCCTTTAAGAAATAACCCTAGACGGGTTTAGAGCAATGACAGGAAACAGTTAACTATTTACATCTTTTTCGGTTCTTGGAGGTTTAGTGCTTTAATAGGTGACATGACATCAGCCGGTGGTGACCACGTCCCAGCCGGGGAAGGTCTGGCTCTGTGTCGCCGTCCAGCACCGTCTTCATCGGATCAGCAGCGGTGATGCCGGTGGCAGACTCCGCAAGCAGGACACCACACGCCGGGGTGGTAGTGCTGAGTCCTGTGGGGTCAGGGGTCAGTGGAGTTCCGCCACCAGTTTCGGTCGTGACCGTAGATGGCGCGACCACGAGCGCGCAGCGTTTGACTCTCTTGGCAACCACCCTCGCTCACTCCAGTGGCGGGTGTAGGTCACATGGTCCCCTCTGTACAAGTTTCGGAGTGGAGGTACACTGTGGGACTGGGGTTCCACAATGCAGCTGGTCACAAAGACTTCAGTCAGCAGCCCTGGTTCTAATATGAAGCCGCAACCCCTCCCCCGGTGGAAGGCCAGCAAAATCCCCTGTTTCACCAAACTCTCAGGGCAGCAATTGACGAGGGGCACCCGTTCCTCTGGTCGGACAGTCTGTTCCATTCGTTCCCGGTCTCCCCAATGTGAAATCAAGCTTCGTCTATACTGATCCCAGGTGAGCCTGATGATGTAGGAGCCCTCCTGTCGGGACCCGTCTGGTTGGAACCAGGGAGCGTCCCATTCAAAGACCACCCCCCTGGGACTCACGTCTATCGGTTTACCCAGAGGTGTCGGCAGCGGGGCCAGTATCCCCTTCATGGCGTAAAGGGCCGCCACCACAATCTCAGTAGCGGGAGACCAGTCATCAATGGGCTGGGGAGCGGTCAACGGAGCCGGATCGGTCGGTGGGGCAGGGTCGCTCTTGGTACCTGTGTCTGATGTGGTTCCTCCGATGTCGGTCGGCTCCGCTGACGAGGACGCTGGAGTCCGCTGTGGCCCTTACCACGTCTCCCCCTGGGCGATCTTCCAACACAGCTCTGACTTCCATTTCCTTGCCGTCGCCGACCCCCCATCTGGAGTAGGATGGTCCGATGCCTCCTCCGGCAATTCTGGGGGATCTGGGTTCCCCTGTGGCGGCAGGCCCTGGTTCGGCTCTGCTGGGCCACGGTGATCCCGGGTCACTTTGTCGTCGTTCAGGTACCCGCTGGTCGTCAGCTCTGCTCCTTGGTCTGCAGCGGCACATACACGAGGCTCCGCTATTTTCTGGGGTTTGAGCTCCTCCATTTTCTGGGGGTGGAGCTTCCTCTTGTCTTGGTTCCCGCCATTGCAAATTAGGGGACGGTTCTCCTCTGCTTTGGGGCAGATCGTCCTCCCGCAACAGCAATCGGAGGGGGCGGTCAGTTCTTCTGGCGCCACTTTGATAGTCTCCTCCCATGGCACGCCCTCCTTTTTCCCCTGCGCTCCTCGTGGCGCTGCAATGGCGACGGTTTTGGCGAGAATCTTACGGCACTTAGCAATACACAGTCCTTGCAATAAATCACAGTCCAAACACGTTTCAATCACAATTCCAAGGCACACATGACCTGCTTCTCAGGCTTAAGTACAATCCTGTTCATGACGCCAAGTTGGAGCGCCCCCAGAAACAGGGCCACGAGTTCTCGGTACCGGGCCTCTCTGGTTTGGTTCTGAGGCTGTCACAGTGGCTAGACCCGGTCAGCAACCCTGCTAAGGGGCATCCAATAAAGGTGGTACAGTCTATCAGGGATTCGTGACGCCACCTGTAGTGTTCGGTCAGGGTGACCGACGCTGCTGTGGGGTCAGCTGGGGTGATAGAATAGCAGCTGGATGGTATACCTTCCCACAGGTGAAGTATGTCCCCAGGGCTTCCCAGTAAGGTGGATGGTGATGGTGTGAGGTGCAGTCAATAATGAGAACACAGGGTTGCAGTCTCTTTACCTCTTTACTGAAGACTTCAGGATCCTCAATCCAGAGCACGCTTAACAGGGCTATCTGAGACCGGCCGGTCCGATGGGCACATCCAGAGTTCCCTTTGCAGGTGGAAATCAGTGCCTACCACTAGCGCCTGTGTGTTGTAGTGCTACCCTGCTGAGCATTCGGAATAGTCCTCACAACTTCTGTTCTCGTTCGTTCTTTCTAATTCTCTCTCTCTTGTTCCAGGTGTTACTAGTTTCTCGTCCCCCACTTATGTTATGGCTAGGACGCACCCGTATGACGGGAAGGCTCGGAGCTCTTCCGGGACCCTAGAGATGCCCCTCTCCACGCGTTGCCCCCTATGTCTTCGTAGGAAATTTAAGGTAGACAGCCAACCTATAATTAACTGTCCTGCGGAGTTCGAAGTAAGGCCTAGAGTCAGTTACTCCGGCGGTGTTCCGGCCACCGGCTACGCGCCTCTGTAGGATGTTGCCTCGGTCTCAAGGCATGACTCCTACTGGTTATCTTTGTGCTTGATCTCATTTCTCACTGTTCCACAATATCCTTCCCCTCGTGTCACTTTCTTAGGATACCGTCGCGGGGTGTGCAGGCGCGGTTCCGTAACGTTCTGTTCTGTTCGCTAGGCAACTGCTGTGTCTTCTCCCTGCAACACCCCCTGTCACGGGATGTTGCCTGAATCCAACCCAGTCAGCTTCTGACTAACTTCCAATCCAACCCCTAGTTTTACCAGTGTGAGGAGTGGCCCAATAAATAAAGCCTTTTTCTCCGCCTAGTGGCCAGAGTGTGAAGTGTAATGTGTGCTGGTGATACCTGGTCAGTAGAATTCCTTCAGTGCCATCAGACGTACCATCACTCCCCTTAGCGGCAGAGTGTCATACTGCAATGACCAGATCTCTGGGGCGCTGCAGTAACAACAAGGGAGAATAGCTGCGACTGGGCTACCTCCCTGATAGAGCGCAGATACCAGTAACTGGAAGACCGAGGTTGTGTCATACTCTAGGAAACACAGCATATTAGGCATATACTCACCCTCGGATGCGCCCTGCTTCTTTCCGGCAGCCTTCCTTCCTAAGAATCAGTGTTTGAATGACCTTCGGTGACGTCGCGGCTTGTGATTGGTCGCGTGAGCGGTCACATGGGCGGTCGCGCGACCAATCACAAGCCGCGACGTCATCTAAGGTCCTTCACGTGCTGATTCTAAGGAAGGAAGGCTGCCGGTTAGTACCAGGACGCGTCAGAGGGTAAGTATAGCGATATTTTTTATTTTAATTCTTTATTTTACACTTAAATATGGATTCCGATACCGATTTCCGATATTGCAAACATATCGGAACTCAGTATCGGAATTCCGATACCAGATTCAGAAGATCGCCGACCTCATGGCCGACCCCACACAGGGGTCGGGTCGGGTTTCATGAAACCCGACTTTGCCAAAAGTCGGCGACTTCTGAAAATGGCCAACCCGTTTCGCTCAACCCTAATACTAATTACTGGTTGGTCACCCTTTTAGACCCATGCTAAAAGGAGAACTTTACATCTGTCCTTCTCGTGGCGTAGAAGTCTAATAAAATATTGCAGTACCTAAAGGCCCTAGTTGAAGAATTATTAAAAAAATTCCCATCTGACAGCATTGACAGCAGAGGTCATAGTTCCCTAGACAACTAAGGAGTGGAGAAAAGGGAGACACACACCAGATGCAGCAGAGGCAGGGGAACACTCTCAAAGGTCTGGGACAGTTTTCTCAGACCCTCCCATCACCCAGTCCCTGTTGTGCGGTGTAGTCTGACAAGGAGGTAAAAGTTTTCGAAGATGCTGAAGGAGTACCTTGGAGGTCCTGGCCTGCCCTGCTGCTAGAGTTTGTCAGAGCAGGTGCTTAGTGACAATGTGGATGTTATAAAATATAAGTACATCCACCTGTCAACTGAAATTACTGACATTATGAGGAGTATACTCTTTGACGAAGGAGACTGCTTTATCTCCGAAATGAATAAAGGGGAGTAAGGCCCCTTGATGTCTCCATACACGAGAAGTAGGCTGAAGTCAAGCGCTGTCTACTCCCACAAGCAGTCCTGCAGAGCTTCAGGTGAGTCACAAGCTGGGACTCCCTGAATGTTTTCACAGTGATCCATGCCTGAAGTGTCCAGCCTACTCAATACATATCAGAGGCAAGGTTAGCGTGCACTCGGTCAGGAATGCGAGGTGCTGGTGTAATGGATCCAATGACCCCAAGTACTAGTAAGTATAATTTCACCGCACACTCTAATGAGAACGTGTTAGTTGCTTAAACATGTATTTGCATATTGGGGAGCAAAACAGAAACACAAAGTCTGGAAGCCATAAGTACAGCGCCGCTGACTGAGCAAGGCGCGGGAGCGCCGCTTACCCCATCCACAACACCAGACCGCCACAAAACTGCGGGGCTATCACATATGCACAACATATGAGCAGCACTATATGAGCAGTGCTACAGCCATAGCCTTATCTGGGCACTGTGGGATCTCTACCCTATATACTGCATCTCAATATTTCTGTGGAAAAGCGATACAATGAGTAAGGTTCTGGTGGAGCCGAAACGTCTGTACTTATCGCTTCCAGACTTTGTGTTTCTGTTTTGCTCCCCAATATAAGTTTGACTGCAAATAAATGTTTAAGCAACTAACACGTTCTCATTAGAGTGTGCGGTGAAATTACAGGTCCTTCTCAAAAAATTAGCATATAGTGTTAAATTTCATTATTTACCATAATGTAATGATTACAATTAAACTTTCATATATTATAGATTCATTATCCACCAACTGAAATTTGTCAGGTCTTTTATTGTTTTAATACTGATGATTTTGGCATACAACTCCTGATAACCCAAAAAACCTGTCTCAATAAATTAGCATATCAAGAAAAGGTTCTCTAAACGACCTATTACCCTAATATTCTGAATCAACTAATTAACTCTAAACAAATGCAAAAGATACCTGAGGCTTTTATAAACTCCCTGCCTGGTTCATTACTCAAAACCCCCATCATGGGTAAGACTAGCGACCTGACAGATGTCAAGAAGGCCATCATTGACACCCTCAAGCAAGAGGGTAAGACCCAGAAAGAAATTTCTCAACAAATAGGCTGTTCCCAGAGTGCTGTATCAAGGCACCTCAATGGTAAGTCTGTTGGAAGGAAACAATGTGGCAGAAAACGCTGTACAATGAGAAGAGGAGACCGGACCCTGAGGAAGATTGTGGAGAAGGACCGATTCCAGACCTTGGGGAACCTGAGGAAGCAGTGGACTGAGTCTGGTGTGGAAACATCCAGAGCCACCGTGCACAGGCGTGTGCAGGAAATGGGCTACAGGTGCCGCATTCCCCAGGTAAAGCCACTTTTGAACCATAAACAGCGGCAGAGGCGCCTGACCTGGGCTGCAGAGAAGCAGCACTGGACTGTTGCTAAGTGGTCCCAAGTACTTTTTTCTGATGAAAGCAAATTTTGCATGTCATTCGGAAATCAAGGTGCCAGAGTCTGGAGGAAGACTGGGGAGAAGGAAATGCCAAAATGCCTGAAGTCCAGTGTCAAGTACCCACAGTCAGTGATGGTGTGGGGTGCCATGTCAGCTGCTGGTGTTGGTCCACTGTGTTTCATCAAGGGCAGGGTCAATGCAGCTAGCTATCAGGAGATTTTGGAGCACTTCATGCTTCCATCGGCTGAAATGCTTTATGGAGATGAAGATTTCATTTTTCAGCACGACCTGGCACCTGCTCACAGTGCCAAAACCACTGGTAAATGGTTTACTGACCATGGTATTACTGTGCTCAATTGGCCTGCCAACTCTCCTGACCTGAACCCCATAGAGAATCTGTGGGATATTGTGAAGAGAAAGTTGAGAGACGCAAGACCCAACACTCTGGATGAGCTTAAGGCCGCTATTGAAGCATCCTGGGCCTCCATAACATCTCAGCAGTGTCACAGGCTGATTGCCTCCATGCCACGCCGCATTGAAGCAGTCATTTCTGCCAAAGGATTCCCGACCAAGTATTGAGTGCATAACTGAACATTATTATTTGATGTTTTTTTTGTTTGTTATTAAAAAACACTTTTATTTGATTGGATGGGTGAAATATGCTAATTTATTGAGACAGGTTTTTTGGGTTATCAGGAGTTGTATGCCAAAATCATCAGTATTTAAACAATAAAAGACCTGACAAATTTCAGTTGGTGGATAATGAATCTATAATATATGAAAGTTTAATTGTAATCATTACATTATGGTAAATAATGAAATTTAACACTATATGCTAATTTTTTGAGAAGGACCTGTATACTCAATACATATAGCACAGCACCATCACATGTGCTGTGATTTATAACACAGACCATTGGTTCTATTTTATGTGTGTTATCATTGCAAGTGAATTGTTTCTTGGACAATTGTCTTTATTTATGTTCACTATTCTTTGTAAATGTGCCATTTACTAGTTTATACGATCAGCTTGTGTGCTCTATTAGGGTATGTTTCCACGTTCAGGAAACGCTGCGTGTTTGACGCAGCATAGAGACGCTGCGTCAAACACGCAGCGTCCAGATATTACAGCATAGTGGAGGGCATTTAATGAAATACAGTCTCCACTATGCGTGGTAACACGCATCCGGCGGCCCTGCGATTCCGGACATGCGGCGCGTCTTTTTAGATCGCAGCTTGTCCGTTTACCTTGCGACGATGCTGCGACGCCGCAAGGTATAACACAGGGCCCCATGTGTGGGGTGCGATGATACCGGATGTGTGCGATGAACACATCCGGCATCATCGCGTCCCCAGAAGGGGGTGGAGCTTTAGGCGGAGCAAGTTTGCTGCTCCGTCAAAATCGCCGGCCATCCTGAACGTGGACACGTACCCTTAGACTGAGCAGTAATACATTTATTCCCCTGAGAGGAGCGGTTATAGTACTTCAGTATCTGACACACATGCTGTGCAATTTTGTACACCAAACAGGTTATTTTCTTTTTTTTTATAGTGTTTTTTCTTCACAGCATTATTACACTCACTATAACCTGTTTGGTCCTTTCTCCATTTGTAGGTTTATTATTGAAGCACGTGTTGGTCTCTTTGTTGAATTATATTTATCCGATACACTGCCTGTTGATGGTATGCTGAAATAACATTCACAATTGAATGGCAAATTGATCACTTTTTTATAGTTTTTTTCGACCATCAATTTCTTATTTTTCAGTGTCCTTTCTCAGGCAGTTTTGTTCAAATGTTTTCTTCATATTAGTGTGTGTCCATTTAGCGCAGTGGCATGCACAAATACTGTATATTTTTCCTTCTGTTTTGTATGAAAATGCTGACAGGCTGACTCTTATCCAAATGAACAAGGGCTGGGTTGGGCCAGACTTCTGTACACCACTGGATGACAGCAGCGAAACATAAACTCAAATACAGTGTTTTTAATATGTTTTTGGTGTGTCCCCATGCACCCATTCCCACATACATAGGTTTATGCTTCAGGATTTCATCATTTTTGAGTCATCCTCCTACTACTCCTCTTCTACCATTATATCAGCAGGCTGATCATGCTACCCTCGCTATACATTTTTTAAGGGTATTTATGATATAACAATTTTAGAGACCTACCTCAAACATTCTTTTATGTATATATATATATATATATATATATATATATATATATATATATATATATACAGTGGGGCAAAAAAGTATTTAGTCAGTCAGCAATAGTGCAAGTTCCACCACTTAAAAAGATGAGAGGCGTCTGTAATTTACATCATAGGTAGACCTCAACTATGGGAGACAAACTGAGAAAAAAAAATCCAGAAAATCGCATTGTCTGTTTTTTTAACATTTTGTTTGCATATTATGGTGGAAAATAAGTATTTGGTCAGAAACAAACAATCAAGATTTCTGGCTCTCACAGACCTATAACTTCTTTTTTAAGAGTCTCCTCTTTCCTCCACTCATTATCTGTAGTAATGGCACCTGTTTAAACTTGTTATCAGTATAAAAAGACACCTGTGCACACCCTCAAACAGTCTGACTCCAAACTCCACTATGGTGAAGACCAAAGAGCTGTCAAAGGACACCAGGAACAAAGTTGTAGCCCTGCACCAGGCTGGGAAGACTGAATCTGCAATAGCCAACCAGCTTGGAGTGAAGAAATCAACAGTGGGAGCAATAATTAGAAAATGGAAGACATACAAGACCACTGATAATCTCCCTCGATCTGGGGCTCCACGCAAAATCCCACCCCGTGGGGTCAGAATGGTCACAAGAACGGTGAGCAAAAATCCCAGAACCACGCGGGGGGACCTAGTGAATGAACTGCAGAGAGCTGGGACCAATGTAACAAGGCCTACCATAAGTAACACACTACGCCACCATGGACTCAGATCCTGCAGTGCCAGACGTGTCCCACTGCTTAAGCCAGTACATGTCCGGGCCCGTCTGAAGTTTGCTAGAGAGCATTTGGATGATCCAGAGGAGTTTTGGGAGAATGTCCTATGGTCTGATGAAACCAAACTGGAACTGTTTGGTAGAAACACAACTTGTCGTGTTTGGAGGAAAAAGAATACTGAGTTGCATCCATCAAACACCATACCTACTGTAAAGCATGGTGGTGGAAACATCATGCTTTGGGGCTGTTTCTCTGCAAAGGGGCCAGGACGACTGATCCGGGTACATGAAAGAATGAATGGGGCCATGTATCGTGAGATTTTGAGTGCAAACCTCCTTCCATCAGCAAGGGCATTGAAGATGAAATGTGGCTGGGTCTTTCAACATGACAATGATCCAAAGCACACCGCCAGGGCAACGAAGGAGTGGCTTCGTAAGAAGCATTTCAAGGTCCTGGAGTGGCCTAGCCAGTCTCCAGATCTCAACCCTATAGAAAACCTTTGGAGGGAGTTGAAAGTCCGTGTTGCCAAGCGAAAAGCCAAAAACATCACTGCTCTAGAGGAGATCTGCATGGAGGAATGGGCCAACATACCAACAACAGTGTGTGGCAACCTTGTGAAGACTTACAGAAAACGTTTGACCTCTGTCATTGCCAACAAAGGATATATTACAAAGTATTGAGATGAAATTTTGTTTCTGACCAAATACTTATTTTCCACCATAATATGCAAATAAAATGTTAAAAAAACAGACAATGTGATTGTCTGGATTTTTTTTTCTCAGTTTGTCTCCCATAGTTGGGGTCTACCTATGATGTAAATTACAGACGCCTCTCATCTTTTTAAGTGGTGTAACTTGCACTATTGCTGACTGACTAAATACTTTTTTGCCCCACTGTATATGTATACCCCCAGGGCTAGATGTTTTTTCCATGGCATTACGATACTCACTCCTTTATAATGGGGTAAAAATGTTTTCTGAGGCCCTCCGCTAAGTCTCGTCAAAGGGTATTGGAGTGCCTCTTTTTATTATTTGGCATACCTTGCATTTAGTGCATATCCTTTACCAGTTTAGGAGACCCACTCTTTAATAATGGGAAAAAATGCTTTTATGAGGCTCCACCTTCAAGTTGAGGGACATTTTGTAAATAAAAGAGTCGGTGGCTTCTATTAGTATATGATTCAGGGCCTTATTGTGGGATGTCAGGTGGTCATCACATAGAGGGTTCTTACACTTCATACAGGATTTCACAGCTGGGATAAGATTTTGCACAGCAAATACAGAAGATCCTGGTCTACTTCAAATCAGGCTGAGTAGATGTGAAGTGCTGCAATAATATTCCTCAACAGGGTTAATGAAATAACAGTTCTTGATGCTGGTACGTTAAACTAATCACTTTTTTCAGGGCTTCTTAAAATAGATTCTATTCTCTATTTTTACTGCTCTTATCTGCAATTTGTCTGCGGTGAGCTGTGCCAATAGGTATAGCGTATGACCGGCATCTAACCAGGGATTATTACTTTTTACATTCTAAAGGCCCCTTCACATTAAGCGACGCTGCAGCGATACCGACAACGATCCGGATCGCTGCAGCATCGCTGTTTGGTCGCTGGAGAGCTGTCACACAGACATTTCTCCAGCGACCAACGATGCCGGTAACCAGGGTAAACATCGGGTAACTAAGCGCAGGGCCGCGCTTAGTAACCCGATGTTTACCCTGGTTACCATCCTAAAAGTAAAAAAAAACAAACACTACATACTTACCTACAGCCGTCTGTCCTCCAGCGCTGTGCTCTGCACTCCTCCTGTACTGTCTGTGTGAGCACAGCGGCCGGAAAGCAGAGCGGTGACGTCACCGCTCTGCTTTCCGGCTGACCGACGCTCACAGCCAGTACAGGAGGAGTGCAGAGCACAGCGCTGGAGGACAGACGGCTGTAGGTAAGTATGTAGTGTATTTTTTTTTTTACTTTTAGGATGGTAACCAGGGTAAACATCGGGTTACTAAGCGCGGCCCTGCGCTTAGTTACCCGATGTTTACCCTGGTTACCAGTGAAGACATCGCTGGATCGGTGTCACACACGCCGATCCAGCGATGTCAGCAGGAGTCCAGCGACGAAATAAAGTTCTGGACTTTATTCAGCGACCAACGATCTCCCAGCAGGGGCCTGATCGTTGGTCGCTGTCACACAGAACGATTTCATTAACGATATCGTTGCTACGTCACAAAAAGCAACGATATCGTTAACAATATCGTTATGTGTGAAGGTACCTTAAGCCTTGCTGTGCCTTTTTACTATGGATTCATCGACCGATTAATGTTTTTTATGGTGATCTGTACTCAGAAATTCATCAAAGATGCCAATGTTACTAGTGTTCCTCATAAGTTTGTTGCTGCCATGTACAAGAAAATATCTTTTCAGGACTGTGTCAAATCTCTTCAATATTCTACTTCTTATCTGCAATTACGGCAAGGTACAGTAGTTAGAATAGTGCATAACAGGCATCTAGTCAGGGTTTATTGCCTTATAAATTCTAAGCCTTTCTTTTACTTTTCTCCATGGACTCATTGACCAATTCATGTTTTTTACGGCGTTCTGTACTCAGAAATTCATAAAAGAAGGCAAAATTAACTGATTTATTGTGTCCATTCACAGTTTCTCTCTAGCATCTGTATGTAAGAGGTAGTGGTGGGACACTTTACGCCACTGGAGCTGGAATTACCACTTCTGAACTCTCAAGTACTTTGTTTCCATCTATTTCTGGGTGCTTCTTTTAGTATATTTGAGGTCCTTGTCATGCTGGAAGACCCATGTCCTAGGATGTAAACCCAGCTTTTAGAACCTGGGCACTGCATTGCTACCAAAAATCCTTTAGGAATCTTCACATTTCATGATGCCTTTAACACAGTCAACGCACCCAGGGCCAGAGGCAGCAAAACAACCCCAAAATATTTTTGAATCTCCACCATTTTTGACTGTAACTACTGTGTTTTTTTTATTTGTAGGCATCATTTGATTTACAGTACAATGATGTGGTTTACCAGAAAACTCTATTAGGTCTCATCTTGTGATGGCTGCCTCCTGGCCCTCCAAACATCAAACTTTATAATATTAATCTGAAAAAGAAAATTTGCCCACTTCAGATGGATAAATCGTATTGCAGTAGTAATATTCAGTTACCATTGAAAGCAATGCAAATGTGCAAAAATGCAGCAAAAACCCTACGTGTGAACTGAGGAGCCTTTTTTCCTTATTTATTTTACCTTATATACAAGTCAATATCCTGGAATAATGTTTTTTAATATTTTTTCCAGTCAAAACCATTTTATCTACAGTTTTGTATGTTTTATTGTTAGTCCG
Source organism: Ranitomeya imitator (assembly GCF_032444005.1). Taxonomy (NCBI): domain Eukaryota; kingdom Metazoa; phylum Chordata; class Amphibia; order Anura; family Dendrobatidae; genus Ranitomeya; species Ranitomeya imitator. The sequence goes on from NC_091288.1 coordinate 108,404,253, forward strand.
TAAAAGTGGTGTAATACTCTAACAGCATTGTCGTGGGATTCAGAGATGTTTCCCAGGGTCTTCCTGATGCTCTTCACATGCAAATACAGCACTGTTTCCATCGTTTTCAGCAATTTTTAGACCCCCTTTAGACCTCCCCGCCGGATAAATGCTTCAGTTTCCCATTGACTTCCATTATACCCTGTACTAGGGTTGAGCACCCAAGAGTTACGATTTGCTCGATTTGAGTAACGAATACCCGAGCATTTTAGTACTTGTTCATCATTAGTCCAGACCCGCTTGAAGATCGCCACTGACCATCTGGATGATTCAGTTGAGACATAGGAGGTCGTGTGGTCAGATGAGACCAAAATAGAACTTTTTTGTATCAACTCCGATCGCCATGTTTGGAGGAAGAAGAATGAGTACAACCCCAAGAAGACCATCAATATCATTAAGCATTATGGGGGAAACATCATACTTTGGGGGTGCTTTACTGCAAAGGGGACAGGACGACTGCACTGTAGTGGAGGGAGGATGGATAAGGTCATGCATCGAGAGATTTTGTCTAACAACCTGCTTCCCTAAGAACATTGAAGATGGGTCATGACTGGGTCTTTCATCATGACAATAACCCGAAACACACAGCCAGTGCAGCTAAGGAGTTGCTCCTTAGAAAACATTTCAAGGTCATCAAGTGGCCTAGCCAGCCCCAGATCTTAACCCAATAGAAAATCTTTGATAGTAGCTGAAATTCAATATTGACCATCAACAGCCTCGATACATGAAAGATCTGGAGAAGATCTATATGGAGCAATGGGCCAAAATCCCTGTGGCAAGGTCTGCAAACTTGATCAAGAGCTATAGGAAACCTCTGACCTCTGTAATTCAAAACATAGGGTTATGTACCAAATATTAAGTTCTGTTTTTCTATTGTATCAAATATTTATTTCATGCAATAAAAAGCAAATAAATTATGTAAAAATCATAGTATGTGATTTTCTGGATTTTTTTAAGATGGTCTATTATCGTGGAAGTGTACCTATGATAAAAATTACAGACCTATCCATTCTTTATAGGTCAATTACAAAATTGACAATGTATCAAATACTTATTTTCCCCATTGCATATCTGCATGTTTCTGTCTTTGTTTATATGTGTGTGTCTCTGTCTGTCTTTGTATCTATTTGTGTGCATGTGTCTGCATGTGTGTCTTTGTCTGTCTATCCGTCTTAGTATCTATGTGTCTGTCTGTGTCTCTGTGTGTCTCTGATTTTCTTTGTAACTATGCATGTGTCTGTGTGTCCCTGTCTGTCTGTTTTTCCTGCATCTGTGTGTGTTTCTCTGTCTTTCTCTGAATCTACGTGTGTGTCTGTGTGTTTGTCTCTGTCTGTCTTTGTATGTATCTATCTGTGTGTGTGTTTGTTTGCTTGTGTCTCTCTCTGTGTGGTTGAGCCTAGAATGTATGGGCTATTGATGGTATATATTAGTGATGACATCAAAATGTATGAGCTCTTGGTGGTATATATCAATAATAATATCAGGGTGTATGTGCTCCTGGTATATCTAAGTGAGGACATCAGAATATATGGGCTCCTCATGGTATATACTGTATTAGTGAAGACATCAGAATGTATGAGCCTGTGGTGGTATATATTAGTGAGCAATCAGAATGTATGAGCTCCTGGTGGTATACATTAGTGACAACATCAGAATGTATGAGCTTCTGGTTGTGTATATTAGTGACTAGAAGTGATTGAGCACTAAAATGCTAAGATGCTTGTTATTTGAACTGAGCAATTCCTAATGTCGGGTGCTCGTTTCCAGTAAAGAGTAAATGGAAGTCAATGGTAAATCTAAGTGTTTTTATGACAGAACCTACAAAGAGATCTGGGGGCACTGAAAATGTTGAAATGGATAGAAAAAGACCTGAATGGACAGAGAACAGCATCGGGAAGCAAGTCTGACAATGGTATGATACTTTTACTCCACTTTAAGGACTGACAATAAAATGTTCAAAATTGACGACAAATTAGAATTTACAGGAAAAAATGTTACGAAACCTTCTTTCTTGTATAATAGCTTATATAAAAAGCAAAATTTAAAAAGGATTAAAAATAAAATAATTTAAGTAAACCGAAATTGAAATTTTTATTAAACATTTGAAATTTCAGTGTAATTTTTGACAGAAGCAAGAAGTGCCAAAAATATGATGGAAGAGGGACTCAGATATACCCTGTATTAGAGATACAGGAAGGCATCATAAACATTCCTTTCAAATTGTTATGTCCTGGTATTCCTTGACTCATGAAGGCTATGCACTAAGTGGAAAGCCTGCCAAAAATGACAAGCAGGGTCATCCATTCATCCATGAAAGCGCCAACTATAGTACCTCATTCAAATATTGTGAAGAAAGTGTAGTTGTTGTAATTGTACACTCATAAAAGCTCTGCACACAGTGAAAAGCTTGGCAAGAATTACAAGCAGAGTCATCATACACCCTTGAAGGCACCAACTGGAGTGTCTCATAAAAAAATTAAGAAAGTGTATTTGTGGCACTTGTACACTCATAAAGAGCAGGCCGGAGCGAGCCGTCCCCTCCCCCCCACAGACGGCGTACGTGCAGGCCGTCATGACAGGGGTTTGGAGAGGGAGGATAGAAGGGGTGGGAACATGTTTAGGGGAGGGGTATAGTATGCATTAGGGGGGTTTATAGGGCTAGGTAGGGGGTGGGGTTGGCCAGTTCCCGCTCTGGAGGCCAATAGTGAGGACCTACCATGTCATCCGTAGACCAGGTGCTGCAGAGGCTGCGGGCGGCGGCTGCGAACCAGCATCCTGTCTGGCTGGAAGCCCAGGTGACCGGCATTTTGGATGGAGGCAGCGGAGATGTCCCGGCGGCGTCGGCAGGCGAGCGGCGCTCCAGGCGAGTCAGGCCTCCGGAGCGTTTTTCCCCCGACGTGCCCCAGCCTCAGCGACGGCGTCGGAGCCCCTCCAGGGACCCTCCGGACCGAGCACCTGCCAGCAAACGCCCAAGCAGGGCCCGGTCCGGGAAGAATCCATCTGCCGCGCTGGGGCCTGCGGTGGTGGACAGGCCTTCTCCTCCCTCGCTTCGGGGGGCAGGGCCTCCATGCGCCGGATCTTCCCTCACTTCTGCTGACGTCACAGCAGGGCGCCGTGGTAATGGCGCTGCCCGGCGGCCTGCTTCACCTGCTCATCCCGGACAACGTGGGAGAGCTCCTGCGGCTGCAGCAGCAGGCAGCGCCGCCGGATTTGCGGTACTGCCGTGCCCAACCAGGGATCCCAGACCTTCCCCCACACAGTCGGCTGGATCTGGAAGGAGTCCCGGCAGAGGGCCGGCTGCCGCCGGCTACAGCAGTGGGCCCCAGGTGCCTCCAGGCAGGGCCCCATCTGGACTATCGACAACAGGCCAGGACGGGGCCGGAGCGGACGGGTCATCATCACAGGCCGGGCCTCGGATTCCGGAGGTGCCACATAGAGGATCGGTAGCGGACGTCGGCTGGATGAGCGGGACGACTGCGGCTGGGGGGACGCCAGCTCCCTTGCAGCTTGGTGAGGACAACTCTGTGTCTGTTTTGTCACCAGTATTATCATTTTCCACGTTAGTTGGGGTTAGTCAAGTGGGTGGGGCCATGGCTACGGGGGCGCGTCCGCGGGTTCGGCCGGAGTGCGGGAGTGACAGGGTAGGGGAGTTATTGTGTAGTGTTCGAGAGTTGCTTTCACGTTTGGGGGGCGCTTGGTCGGTGCCGTCACCGTTGGCGGCGTGGGTGGGTGCATCGGAGATAGGTCTCGGAGGGTCTCTAGGGGGCTTAGCGGCGCCAAGTAGGTCATCGGAGCCCGTTTCCGTGTCAGTACAGACGGAGAAGGAGAAGGAGGGCGGTATTTGCTTAGATGATAAAGCGCGGGGAGAGGTTTATGTTTGTTTTGAGGGGCCACTGGGGGCTCATTTGAAAAAGGAAGTGAGGGAGAAGATTTGGAGGGATGAGTACGTGGAGATCTTCTCGCTCCTTCCTTTGGAGAAATTTAATTTAGATAAGAGCAAGAAGGAGGACAGTAAGAAGGAGGATGAGGAGAAGCACAGATGGCATCTTATTCCTCAGACGTTTGTGAATTGGTTGCAAGCATTTGCGATTTTGGCAAGCGTGGTTGGCAAGAAGGCTCCTGAAAACTGTTTTGTTACATGGACTCGATAGGCGAGGCACACAGGGCATACGGGGGCCAAGCTTGGCTCTGGTATGACGAGCAGTTTAGACAGAGGAAGGCGGTCCGTCCTTCGATTCGCTGGGATCAGAAGTGTTATGACCTGGTGGCTAGGAGCACCCGGAATGACCTGATAGTTAAAACTCACACAGGACAAGCTCTGGGATGTGGGAGCTCTGCTGACCGCAATCCCTAATCCTATCACACACACTAGAAATAGCCGTGGAGCGCTCCTGACGCTCCCTAGGCGCCTCGTCACAGCCTAAGATCTAGCTAGCCCTAGAGATAGAAAATAAAGCCTACCTTGCCTCAGAGAAATTCCCCAAAGGAAAAGGCAGCCCCCCACATATATTGACTGTGAGTAAAGATGAAAGTCACAAACGCAGAAATGAAACAGGTTTCAGCAAAGGGAGGCCAGACTTACTAAATAGACAGAGGATAGGAAAGGTAGCTTTGCGATCAGCACAAAAAACTACAAAATACCACGCAGCGTGTGCAAAAAAGACCTCCACACCGACTAACGGTGCGGAGATGCCACTCTGCATCCCTGAGCTTCCAGCTAGCAAGACAAAATCATGATATCCAGCTGGACAAGAAAACAATGAACGAATTAGATATTATCAGGAACTTAGCTTCTGCTGGAGTAGACAGGTCACCAGAAAGATCCAAGAGCGAACTGAACCAATGCAGAAACATTGACAGCTGGCATGGAGTAACGATCTAAGTGGAGTTAAATAGAGAAGCCAACCAAAGGATAAACCATGTCACCTGTGTAAGGAACCTCAGAAGATGCAGCTCCACTGACAGCCACCAGAGGGAGCCCATGGACAGAACTCACTGAAGTACCATTCACGACCACAGGAGGGAGCTTGACAACAGAATTCACAACAGTACCCCATCCTTGAGGAGTGGTCACCGAACCCTCACCAGAGCCCCCAGGCCGATCAGGAGGAGCCAAATGAAAGGCACAAACTAAATCGGCAGCATGAACATCAGAGGCAAAAACCCAGGAATTATCTTCCTGAACATAACCGTTCCACTTGACCAGGTACTGGAGTTTCCGTCTTGAAACACGAGAATCCAAAATCTTCTCCACCACATACTCCAACTCCCCCTCGACCAACACCGGGGCAGGAGGATCAACGGAGGGAACCATAGGCGCCACGTATCTCCGCAACAACGACCTATGGAACACATTATGGATGGCAAAAGAAGCTGGAAGGTCCAAACGAAATGACACAGGATTAAGAACTTCAGAAATCTTATATGGCCCAATGAAACGAGGCTTAAAGTTAGGAGAGGAAACCTTCATAGGAACATGACGAGATGACAACCAAACCAAATCCCCAACCCGAAGTCGGGGACCAACTGTTATGACCTGGTGGTTAGGAGCACCCGGAATGACCTGATAGTTAAGCCTCATACAGGAAGAGCTCTGGGATGTGGGAGCTCTGCTGACCGCAAGCCCTAATCCTATCACACACACTAGAAATAGCCGTGCAGCGCTCCTGACCAGACCTAGGCGCCTCGTCACAGCCTAAGAACTATCTAGCCCTAGAGATAGAAAACAAAGCCTACCTTGCCTCAGAGAAATTCCCCAAAGGTAAAGGAAACCCCCCACATATATTGACTGTGAGTACAGATGAAAGTCACAAACGCAGAAATGAAACAGGTTTCAGCAAAGGGAGGCCAGACTTACTAAATAGACAGAGGATAGGAAAGGTAACTTTGCGATCAGCACAAAAACCTACAAAAGACCACACAGAGTGTGCAAAAAAGACCTCCGCACCAACTCACAGTGCGGAGGGGCCACTCTGCATCCCAGAGCTTCCAGCTAGCAAGACAAAATCATGAAAACCAGCTGGACAAGGAAACAATGAACAAATAATGACTATCAGGAACTTAGCTTCTGCAGGAGAAGGGAGGTCACCAGAGAGATCCAGGAGCGAACTGAACAAATGCAAAAACATTGACAGCTGGCATGGAGTAACGATCTGAGAGGAGTTAAATAGAGCAGCCAACCAAAGGATAACCCACGTCACCTGTGTAAGGAACCTCAGAAGCAGCAGCTTCACTCACAGCCACCAGAGGGAGCCCATAGACAGAACTCGCCGAAGTACCATTCACGACCACAGGAGGGAGTTCGACAACAGAATTCACAACAGTACCCCCCCTTGAGGAGGGGTCACCGAACCCTCACCAGAGCCCCCAGGCCAATCAGGATGAGCCAAATGAAAGGCATGAACAAGATTGGCAGCATGAACATCAGAGGCAAAAACCCAGGAATTATCTTCCTGACCATAACCCTTCCACTTAACCAGGTACTGGAGTTTCCATCTCGAAACACGAGAATCCAAAATCTTCTCCACCACATACTCCAACTCCCCCTCGACCAACACCGGGGCAGGAGGATCAACGGAGGAAACCATAGGCGCCATGTATCTCCGCAACAGCGACCTATGGAACACATTATGGATGGCAAAAGAAGCTGGAAGGTCCAAACGAAATGACACAGGATTAAGAACTTCAGAAATCTTATATGGCCCAATGAAACGAGGCTTAAACTTAGGAGAGGAAACCTTCATAGGAACGTGACGAGATGACAACCAAACCAAATCCCCAACACGAAGTCGGGGACCAACACAACGCCGGCGGTTAGGCTAGGTTCACACTAGCGTTGCGCCGCTCTGCGTCGGCGACGCAACGCGCGACGCACGGAAAAACGCGCGCAAAAACACGCGCGTTTTGCGACGCGTGCGTCGTTTTTTGACCAAAATCGGACGCACAGAAAATGCAACTTGTTGCATTTTCTTGCGTCCGACGCTAGCGTCAGAAACGACGCAAGTGTCGAAAAACGCCACCCAAAAAACGCACGCGTCCCCTATGTTAAACATAGGGGCGCGTCGCCGCTGCGTCGCCGCTGTGTCGCCGGCGCAACAGCGACGCACATTGGCGGAACGCCAATGTGAACGTAGCCTTAGCGAAATGTTGAGCCTTCTCCTGGGACAATGTCAAATTGTCCACCACATGAGTCCAAATCTGCTGCAACCTGTCCACCACCGCATCCACACCAGGACAGTCCGAAGGCTTAACCTGCCCTGAAGAGAAACGAGGATGGAAACCAGAATTACAGAAAAAAGGAGAAACTAAAGTAGCCGAACTGGCCCGATTATTAAGGGCAAACTCAGTCAAAGGCAAGAAGGACACCCAATCATCCTGATCAGCAGAAACAAAGCATCTCAGATATGTCTCCAAAGTCTGATTAGTTCGTTCGGTTTGGCCATTAGTCTGAGGATGGAAAGCCGAAGAAAAAGACAAATCAATGCCCATCTTAGCGCAAAAGGACCGCCAAAACCTCGAAACAAACTGGGAACCTCTGTCCGAGACAATGTTCTCTGGAATGCCATGCAAACGAACCACTTGCTGGAAAAACAATGGCATCAAATCAGAGGAGGAAGGCAATTTAGATAAGGGTACCAAATGGACCATCTTAGAGAAGCGATCACAAACCACCCAAATGACCGACATCTTTTGAGAAACAGGGAGATCAGAAATAAAATCCATGGAAATATGCGTCCAGGGCCTCTTCGGGATCGGCAAGGGCAAAAGCAACCCACTGGCATGAGAACAGCAAGGCTTAGCCCGAGCACAAGTCCCACATGACTGCACAAAAGAATGCACATCCCGTGACAAAAAAGGCCACCAAAAGGATCTAGCCACCAAATCTCTGGTACCAAAGATTCCAGGATGACCAGCCAACACTGAACAATGAATCTCAGAGATAACTCTACTAGTCCATCTATCAGGGACAAACAGTTTCTCCGTAGGACAACGGTCAGGTCTATCAGCCTGAAACTTTTGCAGCACATGCCGCAAATCAGGGGAAATGGCAGACAAAATTACCCCTTCTTTAAGAATACCCGCCGGCTCTGGAACACCCGGAGAGTCAGGCACAAAACTCCTTGACAGGGCGTCAGCCTTCATATTATTAGATCCCGGAAGGTATGAAACCACAAAATCAAAATGGGAGAAAAAGAGCGACCATCGAGCCTGTCTAGGATTCAACCGTTTGGCAGACTCGAGATAAGTCAAATTCTTGTGATCCGTCAAGACCACCACGCGATATTTAGCTCCTTCAAGCCAATGTCGCCACTCCTCGAATGCCCACTTCATGCCCAACAACTCCCGATTGCCCACATCATAATTGCGCTCAGCAGGTGAGAATTTTCTAGAAAAGAAGGCACAGGGTTTCATCACCGAGCCATCAGAACTTCTTTGCGACAAAACAGCCCCTGCTCCAATTTCAGAAGCATCAACCTCAACCTGAAAAGGGAGCGAAACATCTGGCTGGCACAACACAGGGGCAGAAGCAAAACGACGCTTCAACTCCTGAAAAGCCTCTACAGCCGCAGAGGACCAATTGACCACATCAGCACCTTTCTTGGTCAAATCAGTCAACGGTTTAGCAATACTGGAAAAATTAGCGATGAAGCGACGATAAAAATTAGTAAAGCCCAGGAACTTCTGCAAGCTCTTCACAGATGTCGGCTGAGTCCAATCGTAAATGGCCTGAACTTTAACAGGGTCCATCTCGATAGTAGAAGGGGAAAAAATGAAACCCAAAAATGAAACCTTCTGAACTCCAAAGAGACACTTTGACCCCTTCACAAACAAGGAATTCGCACGAAGAACCTGGAACACCATTCTGACCTGCTTCACATGAGACTCCCAATCATCCGAAAAGACCAAAATGTCATCCAAATATACAGGTCCTTCTCAAAAAATTAGCATATAGTGTTAAATTTCATTATTTACCATAATGTAATGATTACAATTAAACTTTCATATATTATAGATTCATTATCCACCAACTGAAATTTGTCAGGTCTTTTATTGTTTTAATACTGATGATTTTGGCATACAACTCCTGATAACCCAAAAAACCTGTCTCAATAAATTAGCATATTTCACCCATCCAATCAAATAAAAGTGTTTTTTAATAACAAACAAAAAAACCATCAAATAATAATGTTCAGTTATGCACTCAATACTTGGTCGGGAATCCTTTGGCAGAAATGACTGCTTCAATGCGGCGTGGCATGGAGGCAATCAGCCTGTGACACTGCTGAGATGTTATGGAGGCCCAGGATGCTTCAATAGCGGCCTTAAGCTCATCCAGAGTGTTGGGTCTTGCGTCTCTCAACTTTCTCTTCACAATATCCCACAGATTCTCTATGGGGTTCAGGTCAGGAGAGTTGGCAGGCCAATTGAGCACAGTAATACCATGGTCAGTAAACCATTTACCAGTGGTTTTGGCACTGTGAGCAGGTGCCAGGTCGTGCTGAAAAATGAAATCTTCATCTCCATAAAGCATTTCAGCCGATGGAAGCATGAAGTGCTCCAAAATCTCCTGATAGCTAGCTGCATTGACCCTGCCCTTGATGAAACACAGTGGACCAACACCAGCAGCTGACATGGCACCCCACACCATCACTGACTGTGGGTACTTGACACTGGACTTCAGGCATTTTGGCATTTCCTTCTCCCCAGTCTTCCTCCAGACTCTGGCACCTTGATTTCCGAATGACATGCAAAATTTGCTTTCATCAGAAAAAAGTACTTGGGACCACTTAGCAACAGTCCAGTGCTGCTTCTCTGTAGCCCATTTCGGCACCTGTAGCCCATTTCTTGCACACGCCTGTGCACGGTGGCTCTGGATGTTTCCACACCAGACTCAGTCCACTGCTTCCTCAGGTTCCCCAAGGTCTGGAATCGGTCCTTCTCCACAATCTTCCTCAGGGTCCGGTCTCCTCTTCTCGTTGTACAGCGTTTTCTGCCACATTGTTTCCTTCCAACAGACTTACCATTGAGGTGCTTTGATACAGCACTCTGGGAACAGCCTATTTGTTGAGAAATTTCTTTCTGGGTCTTACCCTCTTGCTTGAGGGTGTCAATGATGGCCTTCTTGACATCTGTCAGGTCGCTAGTCTTACCCATGATGGGGGTTTTGAGTAATGAACCAGGCAGGGAGTTTATAAAAGCCTCAGGTATCTTTTGCATGTGTTTAGAGTTAATTAGTTGATTCAGAAGATTAGGGTAATAGGTCGTTTAGAGAACCTTTTCTTGATATGCTAATTTATTGAGACAGGTTTTTTGGGTTATCAGGAGTTGTATGCCAAAATCATCAGTATTAAAACAATAAAAGACGTGACAAATTTCAGTTGGTGGATAATGAATCTATAATATATGAAAGTTTAATTGTAATCATTACATTATGGTAAATAATGAAATTTAACACTATATGCTAATTTTTTGAGAAGGACCTGTACAATAATAATAATCTTTATTTTTATATAGCGCTAACATATTACGCAGCGCTTTACAGACATTATCATCACTGTCCCCAATGGGGCTCACAATCTAAATCCCCTATCAGTATGTCTTTAGAATGTGGGAGGAAACCAGAGTACCCGGAGGAAACCCACGCAAACACGGAGAGAGCATACAAACTCTTTGCAGATGTTGTCCTAGGTGGGATTTGAACCCAGGACTCCAGCGCTGCAAGGCTGCAGTGCTAACCACTAAGCCACCGCGCTGCCCTACAATCATGAATCTATCCAGGTACTCTCGGAAGATGTCATGCGTAAAGGACTGAAACACAGATGGAGCATTAGAAAGCCCGAATGGCATAACCAGGTATTCAAAATGACCCTCGGGCGTATTAATTGCTGTTTTCCATTCATCGCCCTGTTTAATTCGCACAAGATTATACGCCCTTGGAAGATCTATCTTGGTGAACCAACTAGCCCCCTTAATCCGAGCAAACAAATCAGACAGCAACGGCAAAGGATACTGAAACTTGACCGTGATCTGATTAAGAAGGCGGTAATCAATACAAGGTCTTAAAGAGCCATCCTTCTTGGCCACAAAAAAGAACCCTGCTCCCAATGGTGACGACGACGGGCGAATATGACCCTTCTCCAAGGATTCCTTTACATAACTCCGCATAGCAGCGTGCTCTGGCACAGATAAATTAAACAGACGGCCCTTAGGAAACTTGCTACCAGGAATCACATTAATAGCACAATCGCAATCCCTATGAGGAGGTAGGGCACCGGATTTGGGCTCCTCAAATACATCCCGGTAATCTGATAAAAACTCAGGGACTTCAGAAGGAGTGGAAGGCGAAATTGACAGCAATGGAACCTCACCATGTACCCCTTGACAACCCCAGCCGGACACAGACATAGATTTCCAATCCAATACTGGATTATGGACCTGTAGCCATGGCAACCCCAAAACGACCACATCATGCAGATTATGCAACACCAAAAAGCGAATATCCTCCTGATGTGCAGGAGCCATGCACATGGTCAATTGAGTCCAGTACTGAGGCTTATTCTTGGCCAAAGGCGTAGCATCAATTCCTCTCAATGGAATAGGATACTGCAAAGGCTCCAAGGAAAAACCACAGCGCCTGGCAAACTCCAAGTTCATCAAATTCAGGTCAGAGCCTGAATCCACAAATGCCATAACAGAATAGGATGACAGAGAGCAAATCAGAGTAACGAACAAAAGAAATTTAGACTGTACCGTACCAATGGTGGCAGACCTAGCGAACCGCTTAGTGCGCTTAGGACAATCGGAGATAGCATGAGTGGATTCACCACAGTAAAAACACAGTCCATTCCGATGTCTGTGTTCTTGCCGTTCAGCTCTGGTCAAAGTCTTATCACACTGCATAGGCTCAGGCCTATTCTCAGCGAACAACGCCAAATGGAGCAGGCGTGGGAAATCCCACCATGACATCCTTAAGGGCTTCAGAAAGACCCTTTCTGAAAATTGCCGCCAGGGCACATTCATTCCACTGAGTAAGCACAGACCACTTTCTAAACTTCTGACAGTACACCTCCGCTTCATCCTGACCCTGACACAAAGCCAGCAAGATTTTCTCTGCCTGATCCACTGAATTTGGTTCATCATAAAGCAATCCAAGCGCCAGAAAAAATGCATCAACATCACGCGATGCAGGATCTCCTGGTGCAAGGGAAAATGCCCAGTCTTGAGGGTCACCACGCAACAAAGAAATAATGATTTTTACCTGTTGAGCAGGGTCACCAGAGGAGCGGGGTTTCAAAGCCAGAAACAGTTTACAATTATTTTTGAAATTCAGAAACTTAGATCTATTTCCAGAAAATAAATCAGGAATAGGAATTCTAGGCTCTAACATCGGATTCTGAACCACAAAATCTTGAATGTTTTGTACCCTTGCAGTGAGATGATCCACACAAGAGGACAGACCTTGAATGTCCATATCTACACCTGTGTCCTGAACCACCCAAAGGTTTAGGGGAAAAGAAAGACAAAACACAGTGCAAAGAAAAAAAAATGGTCTCAGAACTTCTCTTATCCCTCTATTGAGATGCATTAATACTTTAGGCCAGCTGTACTGTTATGACCTGGTGGTTAGGAGTACCCGGAATGACCTGATAGTTAAAACTCACACAGGACAAGCTCTGGGATGTGGGAGCTCTGCTGACCGCAATCCCTAATCCTATCACACACACTAGAAATAGCCGTGGAGCGCTCCTGACGCTCCCTAGGCGCCTCGTCACAGCCTAAGAGCTAGCTAGCCCTAGAGATAGAAAATAAAGCCTACCTTGCCTCAGAGAAATTCCCCAAAGGAAAAGGCAGCCCCCCACATATATTGACTGTGAGTAAAGATGAAAGTCACAAACGCAGAAATGAAACAGGTTTCAGCAAAGGGAGGCCAGACTTACTAAATAGACAGAGGATAGGAAAGGTAGCTTTGCGATCAGCACAAAAAACTACAAAAGACCACGCAGCATGTGCAAAAAAGACCTCCGCACCGACTAATGGTGCGGAGATGCCACTCTGCATCCCAGAGCTTCCAGCTAGCAAGACAAAATCATGATATCCAGCTGGACAAGAAAACAATGAACGAATTAGATATTATCAGGAACTTAGCTTCTGCTGGAGTAGACAGGTCACCAGAAAGATCCAAGAGCGGACTGAACCAATGCAGAAACATTGACAGCTGGCATGGAGTAACGATCTAAGTGGAGTTAAATAGAGAAGCCAACCAAAGGATAAACCATGTCACCTGTGTAAGGAACCTCAGAAGCAGCAGCTCCACTGACAGCCACCAGAGGGAGCCCATGGACAGAACTCACCAAAGTACCATTCACGACCACAGGAGGGAGCTTGACAACAGAATTCACAACACAGAAGGACATCGGTTTGTGGCTGCGGGTTATGGCGCCGATGGAATTTGGCCATTCCTTTAAAGGCGGGGCCGGGACTGCTGGCCACTCCGCATTGCAAGGAAGTTTTTCGGGGTCGGGGGGTCAGTCCGGACAATCGGGACGTCAGAAGCACGGTTTGTGCTGGCAGTTTAATGACGGCCAGTGCAAATTCGGAGCTACTTGTAAATTTAAGCACGTGTGCTCGCACTGCAGCGGTTCTTCCCATGGAGCCGCCAAGTGCTTCAAGAAAAAGGGAAAGCCAGAGGGCAATTCATAAGGGGGAGACGCCAGTGAAGCTGGACGCGATGGTCCCCTATCTAAGTTGGTTCCCGGATAGGGAAAAAGCGGAGTTGTTGTTGTTGGGTTTCAGGGATGGTTTTCGTATACCTGCTCCTCCTTTCGGTATCCCTCGGGTTTTGAAGAACTTGAGATCAGCTGGGTTGCACGCGGCGGTGGTATCGGATAAGTTGCATAAGGAGGTTTCGTTGGGAAGAATGTCCGGTTCTTTTCCTGTTCCACCGCTAGAGGATTTGATAGTTTCGCCGTTGGGTGTGGTGCCGAAGAAGGAACCGAACAAGTTCAGGTTGATTCAGCATTTGTCTTACCCCAAAGGGAGGTCCGTGAACGACGGGATAGATCCAGAGTTTTGCTCCGTGGTTTATACGTCCTTTGACGAGGCTGCACGCTGGGTGCATAGTTGTGGGAGGGGCGCGCTGTTAGCTAAGACTGATATTGAGTCGGCTTTTCGTTTATTGCCCATCCAGCCAGACAGTGTGAGGCTGTTGGGTTGTTATTGGAACTGTGGATTTTACATGGACAGATGTTTGCCTATGGGTTGCTCGTTGTCTTGCGCATACTTTGAGGCTTTTAGTTCTTTTCTGGAGTGGGTCGTTCGGGAGGTGTCCGGTTTGGATTCGGTCATTCACTATTTGGATGAAATCTTGTGCATCGGGCCGAGTCAGTCCGGAAGTTGTGACATGGTCTTGAGGACGGTGATATGGGTAGCGGAACGTTTTGGTGTCCCGCTGGCGCCAGGAAAAACTGAGGGGCCTTGCATGAGTCTTTCGTTCCTGGGCATTATTATTGACTCCGTTAACTGGGAATTTCGGTTGCCTGAAGAGAAGGTGGTTGGATTGAGAAACGAAGTGGCTCGGGCGCGTCGCTTAAAGAAGTTGCCGTTGCGGGAGGTTCAGTCCCTCCTCGGCAAATTGAATTTTGCCTGCAGGATTATCCCGATGGGGAGGGTTTTTTCAAGGAGGCTGGCCGGTGCCACGGCGGGGGTTAAGGCCCCGCATCATTTTGTTTGCCTGTCTAGCGAGCATAAGGCTGATTTGGAGGTGTGGGACAGTTTTTTGGCACGGTACAATGGCCGTTCATTGTTGATGGAGGAAGTAGTCGGCAACGCTGATTTGGACTTGTTTACTGATGCTTCAGGCGGTGTTGGTTTTGGCGCCTTTTTTGGTGGCAGGTGGTGTGCCACTAGGTGGCCGGATGAGTGGTTCGCGTCCAGGTTGGTCAAGAACGTCACTTTGTTGGAAATCTTTCCTATCCTGGTTGCAGTCTACTTGTGGAAGGAGGATTTGCGCAATCGGAGGGTTCGTTTTAATTGTGACAACATGGCGGTTGTGTGTGTCATAAACAGTTTGACGGCCTCTTCTCCTCCGGTTATCAGGGTTCTCTGTCAGTTGGTGTTGTTCTGCATGTCTATCAATGTGTACATTACGGCGACTCATGTACCTGGAGTGGAGAATTCTGTGGCTGACTCTTTGTCTCGATTTCAGTGGGAACGGTTTCGGTCTCTGGCCCCCGACGCGGAGGAGACGGGTCTGGACTGCCCGCCGGAGCTTTGGAATGTGGTATCCGGGCTGCAGGACCTTTGATTCACGCGTCTTTGGCACCCAGCACGTGGTCGGCGTATCGGTCGGTATGGTGAGATTGGGAATCTTGGATGGCGTCCTGTGGGGCTACTAACAGGGGCGAGGATCAACTGGGCGCTTTGTTGTTGTGGTTAAGACGCGGCGCGGAAGAAGGGTGGTCGGCTTCAAAGGTGGATAGAGTTCTGGCTGCTTTGGATTTCGGTTTTCAGCTTCGAGGATTGCAGGATTTGACGAAGTTGTTTTTGGTACGGCAGGCTATAAAA
Organism: Ranitomeya imitator; assembly: GCF_032444005.1. Lineage (NCBI taxonomy): Eukaryota > Metazoa > Chordata > Amphibia > Anura > Dendrobatidae > Ranitomeya > Ranitomeya imitator. Next base: position 108,419,856 of record NC_091288.1, read on the forward strand.
GGTTTTCGTAGAAAGGCGGGGCGAGGTGATCTTCGGCGCCCAGTCTCTTTTGGTGTGTTAGAGCAGGTGGGCATGCGTTTGAGGAACATTTGTTTATCCAATTTTGAGATAGCTCTCTTTTGTTTAGCCTTTTCCCTGGCGTTTTTTGGGGCCTTGAGGGTTGGGGAGTTGGTATCTCCCACCACGTTTAGGCGAGGGGGGCTCTGGGCCAAGGATGTGGTGCTTATTGGGAGGCGTTTACATTTCTGGATACGTCGGTCTAAGACTGACCAGGCGGGAAAAGGTAAACGGGTTGAGTTGGGCTCGGTCAGTGGTTCGCTCATGTGCCCTGTTCGTTGTTTTAAGGCGTTTGCTAGCCTGCGGCCGGTTTTGGATGGTCCTTTGTTGTGTCACGAGGATGGTTCAGTTTGTTGCTGTTTTTCGAAAAGCCTTGTCGGAGTTGGGTTTGGACGCTTCTCGTTTTGCGTCGCACTCATTTCGTATTGGGGCCGCGACTGAAGCGGCTCTGGGGGAATTGGCCCCTGAAGTGGTTCAGAGGATAGGGAGATGGGAGTCTGGGCGTTACAAGAGCTATGTTAGACCATGAAGGCCTTGCGTTTTGTTTTTATCGTACACCTGTATTTTGTCGTGTCATTGTTTTGGATTTTAAGTTGTTTGTATTTTCTAGGTCGAACCCCCATGTTGGTTTGGATCGTCGGCCACTCTTTCGTCTATTGGGGCGCAAGGCGAGCGGATGTTCGGCGGGACGGACGTCAACTCGGTTTTTCAAGGGACATGGCCGTGGTGAGGTGGCTGGGTTTTAGGGGTTTGTGTTGGAGTGGCGTTATGCAGGAAGTGCATAAGGGTATTGGGTTGGACAGAACTCCTGATATTTTAGTTCTTCACGTGGGGGGCAATGATTTGGGGGTTCGCCCTTGCCGCGAATTGATCCGGGATATAAAACACGATCTGCTGAGGCTGTGGGTGTCTTTCCGGGATTTGTTAGTCGTGTGGTCAGATATCGTCCCGAGGAGGTGCTGGCGACACGCCAGATCTGTGGAAAGGATCGACAAAGCCAGAATTAAGGTGAATCGGGCTATATCTAGTTTTGTCGTTAGAAACGGTGGTCTGTTCATCCATCATTTTGAATTGGAAAAAAGGGGAGATGAATTTCTTCTGGGAGATTGTGTTCATTTGAATGCGGTGGGCATCGATTTGTGGGCTCTCGGTTTGCAGAGCGGTATTGAAAAGGGCCATAGCGGTCAAGTTTGGGGGGGCCTCGGTACTTGAGGTGTTCAAGTACCTCTCGTTGTGGTGGTGGGAGGGGTCCTTGGAGTTGGTACTAAATTGGCCTGATGGATCCGTCAGGATACGGATTCTTCAGTTGGTGTAAAGTTGGTTTCGGGTCTGATGGTTTGGGGGGATCTTGGCAACGGTGGGCCGGATTCCCAGGTGTTAGGTGGACAATGGTAGCCCTTCGGGGTATTTTGGTGCTCCCGAGCCAGGTGGTTGCGGCTGGGAGTAAATTATGGTCTGGTTTTTCTGTCCACTCTATATATTATGTTTTACCACCAGTTTGGAGCTTCAAGGACCTCCCTACATTACTTTACCGTTAATGTTTGTATGTTTTATAATAAAGGCCACTGTGGCCAATTATTATCCAAGTTTTGAATCCTGTCTTTATTGGGGTTTATTTGGGTACTTGGGAGGGGGCCTGAAGATGGGAGGATCCGACTAAGCTATAGAACAATACCAAGGTCAAGGCTTTGCACACAGTTCAAAGCCATGAAAAAAAGAGGGTAATACAGCTATCCATAGACCATTGAAGTAACAACTTGCGGACCTTATTAAAACATTTTGAAAGCATAGTTGATGTACTCCTACACTCAAAAAGTCTTTGCACAAAGTGGAAAGCCAGGAAAAAAATTACAAATAGGGTCATCCATTCATCTGTAGACCCTTTTATGTGCTGCTGTCATCTGGTGGTGTGGAAAAGTTGCGACTAATACAAATTTTCTTTATTTTTATCAGAGTGAATATACTAAAATAGGTATGTATAAAGTAAAACATGTGTAGCTGTGTATAATTTTTATACTAATAATTGTATACATTTTTAGTGAAAGCCTATCCATAGATTAGGCACTGTCCTCTTTTTGTTGATTTATTTTACTTGTCCCAGTAATTTGTCAACTCTAATTAGCTGCATTAAGCCAAGTGTGTGATAGCTTCATGGCAGTATGGAGAAGCCTATGCAGCCTCGTCTGATATCATGAGCCCACACTCTGGCTGAAATAATCTTCAGCATTGTGTGAAATGGCACCCAACATTTTTTGTATGTTTCTCACAAATCAAATTACAAATGTTTTGAAATCACCAGTACCTGATCATATCAGGAAATTCAACTCAAAGTCAATTTGCTAATATTTTTTTTTCCTTATTCCATGTCAATTAATGACATCAAAGGAAGACACAGCAGACGTTTTGGTCATAATTGGCCTTTCTTAATCTTCAAAAATATTCATACAGCTTTTTTTGGTCTTGAAAAAGGCCAATTATGGCCAAAACAATGCTTGCTGTGTCTTCCTTTGATATTATTAATTGACATGGAATAAAGAAAAAGTTTTTAGCAAAAATTTGCTGTTTTGGTGCGTTGGCTTTCCTGAAATTTATTTTTTGCTTTTGAACCTGGTAGGAGGTCCTGCTGATTTTAGCACAAATTGGTCAATGGTGTAGATGAATCCATTACTTGAGTCAAAATCAGTTTGCAACAGATTGATCTACTGTTGTCTAATTAAAAGATATTGAGACATTCAATAGTTAATTGAGTCACTTTATTTGTTAGATTTACAATTTTGTAAAAGCTATCTCTAAAAACAATGTATTACTCTGCGAAAAGAACTCACTCTGGCATTTAATGCTCCCCAGTCACTGAACCTCCTATACTCTCCAGGTCTCACGTAGTATTGGCGACCCCTATAGTTAGGTTGCTCATAAAATATCCAGTATCCTTCAAGCACATTGCAAGAGTGAATGTCATGGTGATAAAATTTTTCAAAAACATGAGGACAATCTTCTGTGAGCTCCATCATTTCACCTCTCAAGTTTTCTCTCTCATGCAATCTAATTCTGTAAGGTCCATAATGCTTAAAGAAGAATACAAAAAAGGGTAAAGATTAATACCGTAAATTACGTAATTTGTACAAATTTTTCCATTTTTCTATGTTAAATCTTTTCAATGGCTTTCATTTTCTAAAAACAATAAAAACATTTTGCGACTGCATAATAATATATAGATAATTGCAATACCGGTATGTTAATGTCAATTTACATCAGCTGTATTCTACTCTTTTTCATTTTTCTTATGTGACTCGATAGAGAATTACATTGAGTAGCAGTAAACGTAAAAGGGCTGATCTAGTAAAAATAAATCTATATATATTTGCATTTTTTAACTAGAATTTACTATAAGACACACATTGATTTATGCAGAAGGAAATAAGAAAAAATGTCACGCTAGATAAAAATTTTCCTATGGTGTTAGGAAGAATAAGTGATTAATGGGGTTGTCCACTACCTTTGATTAGTTTAAAAAAATTGACAATGGAAGTCTATGGGTCCATGAAAAAATCATACAGCACTCAGATGACATCCATGTGCACTCTGGTTTTTATCGACTGACAGAAAGAACAAAAGTGAAGAAACGTTTTCTTTCCCTCTCCATGTATGAGAAAAACTCGGATCAAACTCTGATGAAAGTCTGATCAGAATAATCAGTCCATTTTTCACATATGTGGAGAAATCGTGTGAACCTACCCATACAGTGTTAGCTCATGACTTCCGTACATGGGGTTAAAATAAATAATAATATGAATCATTTTGCCAAAAGTAAAGACGTTTTAAGGCAGTCCCACATGTCCAGATAATTCCAGTACCGGAAAAAATCGGTACCGGAATTATCTGTGCCCCTGCGTTTCTGTGGCACATCAGTGTGGCACACATGCGGCACACGTGTGCCACCCGTGTGCCCACTGGGTACCACACAGAGCGTGCAGGAGACAGCGCTAAAGTTTAGCGCTGTCCCCTGCATCGTGCTGAAGCCGCGATTCATATCTTCTGTGCAGCAGCGTTTGCTGTAAAGAAGATATGAATAATCCATTTTTTTGGTGGTTTTTCGTGTTTAAAATAAAGCTCCATGTCCCCACCCCCTGTGTGCCTCCCCCCCCCCCCCCCCCCGCTGTTCTGAAAATACTCACCCGGCTCCCTCGTTGGCTGTCGCTGCTTCCTGTCCTGGCCGCACCTTCTACTGTATGCGGTCACGTGGGGCCGCCCATTACAATCATGAATATGCGGCTCCACCCCTATGGGAGGTGGGGCCGCATATTCATGACTGTAATCGGCACTGACATGTCTCCGTGTTTGGCACACGGAGACACGGTCCGCAAAAAAATCAATGACATCTGCACAGATGCATTGATTTTTATGTGTCTACGTGTGTCAGTGGCTCCGGTACGTGAGGAAACTGTCACCTCACGTACCGGAGCCACTGACGTGTGAAACCGGCCTTAGAAGGATTGTTACCTTGAATTGTTGGGGTGACCAATGTTGTTGTTCAGCTTTGACAAAGGTTACAATGTATCAAAAAATGTATATTCAATTAAATAAGAAATATTGAAATGCATCTCATTTATGTGTCATACCTGAGGAATCATGTGACAAGACATAATGGAGTCACTAAATCCCATCCAGTTTTGATAGTCTGGGTATTCCCCGCATTTAAGATAATACTGAAATCCTGTGTAACCTGAGCGTTCATAAAGCATCCAGCAGCCATTTAAAACTTTAGCTGAATTGCATCTACTGAAATAAGATTGCAAATCGCTGTGGTCACTGCTGCATTCATAAGATCCTCCGTGAAAGTCGCGGTCTTCATAGAAAATGATCTAAAATGTAATCATATATAAAGCAATATTGATATATGGATATGCAGAAATCGCACAGCATAGCAAAACTGTACATGTCATGTGTAAATTGTATTCCTGAAAAAAAAACAGCTTTTTTTATAAATAAAATTGACAGTAGCTCTTGCTGTCATAAAGGATCTAAACTTTCCTTAGTGAATACTAAGACTTTCCTTCTCTGCACCATGTCAGAACTATGTAGTTCCTGTGAGACATTACACCATTGGGGTAGGTTCACTTAACTGTATAAAAATTAATTTACAGTTTGATCCACAAAAGTGGGACGGTTTCTTCCTACTTGTCATCCCTGTACAATCCGTTTTTTACAGCAGCTATTAATCATTTACAGGAACATTTTCAAGTTTTTATGTCAAAGAATTGCAATGTATCCATATAAATAGAATGCTACACTGTGGTTCTGGATGGGATCATTTATTTTTGGGGGGCACCCACAGACTTAGATGTTTGAGTCTCATCCGATTTAAGGAAGAAACTGAAATTTTTTTCACCTGCAGATTCGGACAGTGAAAATAATCGCTCATCTGCACTGCAGCATTGACTAACATTGGTCCAAGTGCTGTTCATTGTTTTTCTGGACAGCACTTGTACCAAAAATACAGTGTTGTTAAAGGGCCCTGATGGTGCATTGGTGGAGCTGGAACTGGTGCTTTCTCCACATCATCACTCATAATCGCTGGTCACTTTAAATATCTTATTCCTTGCTATAATGCCAGAGAACAGAAATAACTATGATCCTAACTGTTATACATCTACAGTATATACTAAAAGCGGCCAGTAAGTAGAGATGAACGATCTATTGTCATTTAAATTCAGCAACTTTGCCAAAACCTAACCAAGATTTCGAATTGCAGCAAATTTCAATACTTTCAATGATAGCAGGATTTTGCTAAGCGAACTACAGACATTGTCATGTTGGCAGTGTTATACTGATTAAAATGATACTTTTGTTTTCTGTGTAATCAGTGATAGGAGTTTGCAGTAAGGCTACTTTCACACTAGCGGTTTTTTTCAATACGTCGCAATACGTCGTTTATGGGAAAAAACGCATCCTGAAAGTTGTCTGCAGGATGCGTTTTTGCCACATAGACTAACATTAGCGACGCATTGCGATGCATTGACACACGTCGCAACCGTCGTGCGACGGTTGCGCCGTGTTGTGGCGGACCACCGGGAACAAAAAACGTTACATGTAACGTTTTTTGCTGCCGACGGTCCGCCATTTCCGACTGCGCATGTGCGGCAGGAACTCCGCCCCCACCTCCCCGCACCTCACAATGGGGCAGTGGATGCGCTGGAAAAATGCATCCGCTGCCCCCGTTGTGCGGCGCATTCACTGCTAGCGTCGGTACGTCGGCCTGACGCACTGCGTTGGGCCGAGTCCGACGCTAATGTGAAAGTAGCCTTAATGAGATGCCCCTGCTCTGGGTGAAGGACTGTAGGCAGAGTCTTATCTTCTTGCTCTAAGGGCAGTCCCACACGTCCAGATAATTCCGGTACTGGAAAAATCGGTACCGGAATTATCTGTGTCCATGTGCCCGTGCGATTCAGTGGCATATCAGTGTGGCACACGTGTGGCACACGTGTGCCACCCGTGTGCCCACTGGGTACCACACGCACCGTGCAGGAGACAGCGCTAAAGTTTAGCGCTGTCCCCCCCACTGGTGCTGAAGCCACCATTGATATCTTCTCTGCAGCAGCGTTTACTGTAGAGAAGATATGAATATTCTTTTTTTTGTTTGTTTCTCGTGTTTAAAATAAAGATCTTAAAATACTCACCCGGCTCCCTTGCTGGCTGGTGCTGCTTCCTGTCCTGGCCGCACCTTCTACTGTATGAGTGGCCATGTGGGGCCGCTCATTTACAGTAATGAATATTCGGCTCCACCCCTATGGGAGGTGGAGCCGCATATTCATGACTGTAATCGGCGGCCCCACGTGACCGCTTATACAGTAGAAGGTGCGGCCAGGACAGGAAGCAGCGCCAGCCAGCGAGGGAGCCGGGTGGGTATTTTAAGAACAGCGGGCGGGCGCACAGGGGGTGGGAGGGGGGTGGGGACATGGATCTTTATTATAAACACAAGAAACAAAAAAAAAAGGAATATTCATATCTTCTCTACAGCAAACGCTGCTGCAGAGAAGATATCAATGGCGGCTTCAGCACCAGTGGGGGGGACAGCGCTTACTGTAGCACTGTCTCCTGCACAGTATACGGACTGCACACGGACAACGTGTTTTACTCAGACCCATTGACTTTAATGGGTCCGTGTAATCCGTGCGCTCCCACGAACACTGACATGTCTCCGTGTTTGGCACACGGAGACACGGTCCGCAAAAAATCAATGACATCTGCACAGATGCATTGATTTCAATGTGTCTACGTGTGTCAGTGGCTCCGGTACATGAGGAAACTGTCACCTCACGTACCGGAGCCACTGACGTGTGAAACCGGTCTAAGCCAGAGAGACCAAGGAAAGACCTGGCCACAGGCCGTCACAAAGCACAAACATGTTCCTCATCATAGAAACAGAGAGATACACAGAGAGACAGATACACTGAGAAACAGAGACACAGAGAGATACACAGATACACTGAGACAGACATACACAGAGAGAAACATAGAGACAGAGAGATAAACAGAGAGAGACAGATACACAGAGAGAAACAGAGACAGAGAGAGACAAAGAGACAGATACACAGAGAGAAACAGAGACAGAGAGAGACATAGAGACAGATACACAGAGAGAAACAGAGACAGAGGGAGATAAACAGAGAGATACAGATGCACAGAGAGAAACAGATACAGAGAGAGACAAAGAGACAGATAGACAGAGAGAAACAGAGACAGAGAGAGAGAAAAACAGAGAGATAGAGATGAGAGATAGACAGACAGAGACAGACAGAAAGAGAGCACCAGCATGACAGTGTCTGTAGTTTGCTTAGCAAAATCCTGCTGACAGGTTCACTTTAAAAGATGTTAATTGCTCACAAAACTCATATAGAGAAGAGAGAAAACCCTGCAGATCATAAGAGCTGTCAATGTACAGGAGAAAGAAAGAGAAGACCCGCCGATTATAAGGGCATACACTCTACAGGAGAAAGAGAGGACCCCACTTTCCATAAGAGCTTACACTCCATTGGAGAGGGAGACTTACTCCATTACTCTGGAGATATAAAACAGCCATGCAATGCAAACTACACTAATCTGAGAAACACTGATATGTGCAGCCCCGGCCCTGTCATCCACTGCAAAAGGTATAATAATCCTTAGATGTCCTAGCTGCAGGGCAATATGGAGAGGCCTGCGCAGCAATGCCAATCAAATCTCAAATGTTCAATTTTATGTAAAACCTCAAATTTCAACTCAAACTCGATTATCTGCTCATCTCATATACAGATGATTATACAGAGTGTGCAGACTGTTTGCTATATAATTGCTAAGGTCTAATAATGGCCCCTAATTCTTGCATATTAGGCCTCCCACATATGGAATCCTATTTGGCACTGCATTTGGCACTACATCAAAAGGCAATAATACGTTGTTATATAGATATACCACAAAGTATTATAAAATCAGTCAAGTAGCCTACCAAGACTGTTAATAAAGAAGTCTAAATTGTAAAAAAAAGCAATGAAAATGAAAATAACAATTAAAAAAAATGCTTAGTTTCCTCAAAAAGTTACAATTTATTATGAAAAATCATAATTAGTATCCCTGCATCTGTATTGACTTGGAAATAAATAAATAAATAAAAAGCACTTATTTCTCCCACATTGAAAAAAAGCATAAAAAAAGAATGCCAGCCAACATTTCTGGTTGGGTTATTCATCCCATCTCCCCAAAAAATGCATGTTACCCAAAATATTAACCACTGAGAACTATAAATTGTCCATCAAAATACCAAACCATCACATAGCTCTGCTGACACAAATATAATTTTTTTTTAAAGTCATAAACATAGCGACCCGCAGAATAATCGCTTGCCATATCAATTAGAGTGTGTGATGAATGCCATAATAGAAGCAGAGGAATTGCTGCTTTTTAATAATTCACCAAAATAAAATTAGTTACAGCTATGCAATATATTATTTGACATCCAAAATGGGGTCACTCAAAATACAATTTGTCCTTAAATACATTGATGTCCTGATATTAGTGCATTAAGTCGGGAGGTTTGTAACAAATTGGTAAGAAGGAGATAGTCAATTTTTGGCCACCTGCGAGCAATTAATTTAATTATTTCATTCAGAGAACCTCTTGAAGATGAAAGTGACCAAACTTTGCCATAAACACAATTCACATATCCTTCTACGAGCTTAGATATTCCCACAATGCATGAAAATGATCATAAAACCTACCTTTCCCATTCTGATGTTCATGTGTTGCCTGTTTGCATTCATGTGGCCTGGCAGCAGTCTTATATATGTTGGCCAGACTACCAGACAGCATGTACCAAACAAAGCGTTCTGCACAGTAAGGATAATGTATACTATGTGACAGTGTTTACTGCTTCTGGTATTACTGCTTTTTTGTTTCTCCACTATTTGTAGTCCAGGACTGCTGGTGTAAGTATAGTTTGAATAAAAAGTATTTTTCCAGTGAATCACAACAATGGCAGAGACAAACAGCATTACATACAGTAGACGATCACTGCATAGAGTTATGTCCAGTGTTAAACAGTGCTGATTTTGTCTTTAAGGAAAATAATACTCTTTTTTGTTTGTCCTCATTGTATTCTATATGTCATAAATAGTGTTGAGCAATACCTTCCGATATCTGGAAATATCGGTATCGGATTGGATCGGCCGATATCCAAAAACTATCGGATATCGCAGATACCGATACCGGAAATCAATGCAAGTAAATGGGACAAAAATATCAGAATTAAAATAAACCCTTTCTTTCCTTGTAGGTTACTTCTACATGAAGGAAAACAACTAAGAATAATGTAGGATGTATTGGGGGAGGTGGAGGAGAAATTAAAGGCATAGTGCACGCAATCTAGCTGGATACAGATGGAAACACATCACTAGTAGGAGAAATCAGGAAAAATGAGCTGCACTAATGAAAAAAGGACAATGTATGATTCAGTGATGCACGCTGAGCGGACTACAACCAAATGTGGCTGCAGAACACACTGCAGCTAGAGCTGCACTCACACACAGACCTTGCAGACAGCCGTGAACGGCGCTGCAAGGCTGCAGAAAAGCTCCTCTATCTACTCTTATATAGTGTTTGTATGCTATCTAGCTGGATACGGATGGAAACACAGTAATAGGAGAAATCTGGCAAAATGTGCAGCAGTACAAATGCAAAAAAGGACTATGTAACAGTAAGAGGCAGTGAAGCACGCTGAGGGAACTACAACCAGATGTGGCTGCAGAACACACTGCAGCATGAGCTTCACTCACACACACAGAGACCTTGCAGACAGCTGTGAGGTTGACAGCTGAAGTCAAATGTCTGGATTTTTGTGATAATTTTTGTATTTTTATAAAAATTAAAATTATTTCCCCCCTCATGGAAATGATTGCATAAGAAATTAAAGAAATGTTGTACAGTCGCTTGAGACAAGCAAGCGCACCATCTAACACTGATTTCAGATTTTCTTTCTGTAAAAACATTGTGCTGTCTTGTTTTTGCTTTTTAGTGTAACAAGAATGGTGGAAAAAATATCTAAGTGTAATTCCAATGCGCAGGAGGAGGCCAGTTATACCATATGGGGATGTGCAGATGACCGTACATTGGGTTTGAGTGCAATCCGACAAAACTTCGTATTGCACTCAGACCCATGTTAGTCTGTGGGGCTGCGCACAACCAGCAGAGGGCGCCTCACCACGAATGAAGGTAACTACAGGTCATTGACCTACTTTCCATTCATTCGCTGGGGTTTTACAGGCAGGAGCACAGGTGCATTATAGCAGAGCTCCTGCCTGTAAAATAATTTAACCCCTTCAGATGGATTTACATCGTGGGAAGTGACAGATCATCGGAAGGTATGAGATATTGTTGTTTTTTTATTTTTCCTTTGTTACAGAGCGAGGGTCTTCAGGTGGATTACCAGGATAATAAAATATTCCAACAACCTGTGTTCTTATTTCATTAAAATACTTTGCAATATTGTGGGTGTCTTTTTACCATTTCCTAAAATTGGATTAATAATGGATAGGTGTCATAATTGACGCCTCTCCATTATTAATCTGGCTTAATGTCACCTTACAATAGCAAGGTGACATTAACCCTTCATTACCCCATATCCCACCACTACAGGGGAATGGGAAGAGAGTGGCCAAGTGCCAGAATAGGCGCATCTTCCAGATGTGCCTTTTCTGGGGTGGCTGGGGGCAGATGTTTTTAGCCAGGGTGGGGGGACCAATAACCATGGACCCTCTCCAGGCTATTAATATCTGCCCTCAGTCACTGGCTTTACTACTCTGGCGGAGAAAATTGCGCGGGAGCCCACGCCAATTGTTTCCGCCATTTAACCCTTTAATTTAATAGCTAGAGCGCCCAAATTTTGCACATACACACTACTAACATTAGTAGTGTGGAATATGCAAAAAAAATGGGGATATGAGATGGTTTACTGTATGTAAACCATGTCTCATATCATGTCTGGTTTAGGAAGGAGATAGCAAAAGCCGGCAATTGAATTACCGGCTTTAAAGCTATCCAGCGCTGTATGAAATATTAATATATATACATATATGTGTTTCACTGACATATATATATATATATATATATATATATATATATATACCTATTCTATGTGTACACATTCATTCTACCTGGTAGAAGGTTTACACAGTAAAATATCGATATTTGCAGATGATACAAAACTATGTAAAGCAGTTAATACAAGAGAAGATAGTATTCTGCTACAGATGGATCTGGATAAGTTGGAAACTTGGGCTGAAAGGTGGCAGATGAGGTTTAACAATGATAAATGTAAGGTTATACACATGGGAAGAGGGAATCAATATCACCATTACACACTGAACGGGAAACCACTGGGTAAATCTGACAGGGAGAAGGACTTGGGGATCCTAGTTAATGATAAACTTACCTGGAGCAGTCAGTGCCAGGCAGCAGCTGCCAAGGCAAACAGGATCATGGGGTGCATTAAAAGAGGTCTGGATACACATGATGAGAGCATTATACTGCCTCTGTACAAATCCCTAGTTAGACCGCACATGGAGTACTGTGTCCAGTTTTGGGCACCGGTGCTCAGGAAGGATATAATGGAACTAGAGAGAGTACAAAGGAGGGCAACAAAATTAATAAAGGGGATGGGAGAACTACAATACCCAGATAGATTAGCGAAATTAGGATTATTTAGTCTAGAAAAAAGACGACTGAGGGGCGATCTAATAACCATGTATAAGTATATAAGGGGACAATACAAATATCTCGCTGAGGCTCTGTTTATACCAAGGAAGGTGACGGGCACAAGGGGGCATTCTTTGCGTCTGGAGGAGAGAAGGTTTTTCCACCAACATAGAAGAGGATTCTTTACTGTTAGGGCAGTGAGAATCTGGAATTGCTTGCCTGAGGAGGTGGTGATGGCGAACTCAGTCGAGGGGTTCAAGAAAGGCCTGGATGTCTTCCTGGAGCAGAACAATATTGTATCATACAATTATTAGGTTCTGTAAAAGGACGTAGATCTGGGGATTTATTATGACGGAATATAGGCTGAACTGGATGGACAAATGTCTTTTTTCGGCCTTACTAACTATGTTACTATGTATGTTACCTATTCTATTGTAAGCTGTCAGTGTGATTTTACTGTACACCGCACTGAATTGCCGGCTTTTCTCTCTAACACCGCTGCGTATTTCTCGCAAGTCACACTGCTGGTCCGTGTGTAATCCGTATTTTTCTCGCCCCCCCATAGACTTTCATTGGCGATTTTTTTGCGCAATACAGTGACAAATGCAGCATGCTGCGATTTTCTACGGCCGTAGAAAGCCGTATAATACGGATCCGTTAAATAAGGCTGATAGGAGCTGGACCATAGAGAATCATTGGGCCATGTGTTCTGCGTATTTTATGGATGTATTTTCTGCGCTCATACGTCCGTAAAACTCGCCAGTGTGACGCCGTCCTGATACTGGAGTATCTGAAGAGGAATAACCTCATGACCCAGTATCAGCACGGGTTTACTAGGGACCGTTCATGTCAGACTAATTTGATCAGTTTCTATGAAGAGGTAAGTTCCGGACTGGACCAAAGGAACCCAGTAGATGTAGTGTACATATATGGACTTTTCAAAAGCTTTTCATACGGTGCCACACAAAAGGTTGATACATAAAATGAGAATAATGGGGATAGGAGAAAATATGTGTAAGTGGGTTGAGAGCTGGCTCAGGGATAGGAAACAAAGGGTGGTTATTAATGGAGCACACTCGGACTGGGTAGCGGTTAGCGGTGGGGTACCACAGGGGTCAGTATTGGGCCCTCTTCTTTTTAACATATTTATTAATGACCTTGTAGGGGGCATTCAGAGTAGAATTTCAATATTTGCAGATGACACTAAACTCTGCAGGGTAATCAATACAGAGGAGGACAATTTTATATTACAGGATGATTTATGTAAACTAGAAGCTTGGGCTGATAAATGGCAAATGAGCTTTAATGGGGATAAATGTAAGGTCATGCACTTGGGTAGAAGTAATAAGATGTATAATTATGTGCTTAATTCTAAAACTCTGGGCAAAACCGTCAATGAAAAAGACCTGGGTGTATGGGTGGATGACAAACTCATATTCAGTGGCCAGTGTCAGGCAGCTGCTACAAAGGCAAATAAAATAATGAGATGCATTAAAAGAGGCATAGATGCTCATGAGGAGAACATAATTTTACCTCTATACAAGTCACTAGTTCGACCACACTTAGAATACTGTGCACAGTTCTGGTCTCCGGTGTATAAGAAAGACATAGCTGAACTGGAGCTGGTGCAGAAAAGAGCGACCAAGGTTATTAGAGGACTGGGGGGTCTACAATACCAAGATAGGTTATTACACTTGGGGCTATTTAGTTTGGAAAAACGAAGACTAAGGGGTGATCTTATTTTAATGTATAAATATATGAGGGGACAGTACAAAGACCTTTCTGATGATCTTTTTAATCATAGACCTGAGACAGGACAAGGGGGCATCCTCTACGTCTGGAGGAAAGAAGGTTTAAGCATAATAACAGACGCTGATTCTTTACTGTAAGAGCAGTGAGACTATGGAACTCTCTGCCGTATGATGTTGTAATGAGTGATTCATTACTTAAATTTAAGAGGGGACTGGATACATTTCTGGAAAAGTATAATGTTACAGGGTATATACACTAGATTCCTTGATAGGGCGTTGATCCAGGGAACTAGTCTGATTGCCGTATGTGGAGTCGGGAAGGAATTTTTTCCCCAAAGTGGAGCTTACTCTTTGCCACATGTGGTTTTTTTTGCCTTCCTCTGGAACAACATGTTAGGGCAAGTTAGGTTAGGCTATGGGTTGAACTAGATGGACTTAAAGTCTTCCTTCAACCTTAATAACTATGTAACTATATGTAAGAATAAAGAGGTCCCCATGCTGTTTTTCCTAATTATTTAAATAGATAATTTAAAAAAACGGCATGGGTCACCCCATTTTTTACAATCAACCAAACTAAAGCAGACAGCTGGGGGTTGGTGTTCTCAGGCTGGTAATGGGCCATGGATATAGTTCTCCCTGACCTAAAAATAGCAACCGCCCAGAAAAGACCAATTCTGGCATTTTGCCCTCTTCCCACTTGCCCTGTGGCAGTGGCAAGTTGGATTCAGATTTGTATTGTCTGGTACTATCAAGCCCACTGCTTAGTAATGGAGAGGCATCTATAAGACACCAATCCATTGCTAATAGAAAAGAAGAGCAGCATCCATACCGGGTGATAGAGATCCAAGAAACGATTTATTCTGCCATCAAAGGTTACAACGTTTCGGCCATGGTGGCCTTTGTCAAGTACACACAATCTCAGTAGTGGCCATCTTTAAATAGTGTGGAGCCTACATGGGCACCAATCACCATCAAGGGGCGGCCTTTATTAAATATACATAAACATAAAAAATTAGTGCTTAAATTACTTGCGACATCCAATCACAGACCCAATAATACCCCAATCACATAACCCATAACAGAAAATATGAACAGAAACAGTACAGAAAAACATAGCATCCCTTCACAGGCCAATATCTGTGTTCGTTGTTCCGTTGTCATGGTGAGGCTTCATCCAATCATATGCATTTGATAGGGCAAACCCCTTCCTTGTCCAATCACCAAACGTTAGAGAAAAGGGCGCAAAGTCTGTGACCCTCCAATGATAACCAACCTGCAGGAGAAAACCCACATGGCCATAGAACGCCGGCGCACGCGCACGAAGCACACCACACGGCCGATCATGAGACCGCCCCGTGGTGCCGCCCAGTGCGCACGCGCCAGACATCACAGGCCAGGCGCCGGCGCCGGAGAGAGAAGACACAGCGAACACCGCATGGCCGACACCGGAGACACCACAGCGTATCAGCGCCAGGGTCTCCGGTCCGCCCACACGCGACACTGCGCCTGCGCCCACAGGCTAACCGCAGACATAGCCAAATCCATGGCAACTACATTCCCTGCTAACAAGCAATGATTACATAGCAATTTTGACAGACAAGGAACACAGGGAGGAAAAAACACCCAAAAAGAAGGGAGAATTTACATAATAACGGCCTCCGTCTGTTCCCAGGGTGCCAAATCACAGACTAATCTGTAAAAGAAGAAGGGAAAAGAGGGGAAGAAAAAGGGGGAAAGGGGAAAAAAAGGAGGGGGAGAAGAAATATCAAAATTAATAAAATTTAATAAAATTTGCAAAAATTGCAAAAAATAGCACATAATTAAAAATACACAGAGGGGAAACACCTACCCTAAATGAGCACGGGGGAACAAGAACATCATTAATTGAGACTGAATCTACAACCTATCTCATATATCAGATATCCATTTATTCAACTATATTATTCAACTATGTCATACAAATCTGTAGATTATAATCTACATTAAGGCCTTTGGGCTGTAGCGTCTCTAATACTGAGATCCACCTCAACTCCTTCTGTTTCAATTTGAGTGTCCTGTCACCCCCTCTCCTCAGAGCAGGAACCCCATCAATGACTCTAAAACGCAGCTGATTGATGGAATGTCTACATTCACTAAAATGCTTTGGAATTGGTAAATCCTGTAAATTTGTACGTATCGTACTCTTGTGCTTACTTATCCTTGTTCTTATTTCTCTCGTTGTTTCACCAACGTACATTAGTCCACATGGGCACACTATTAAATAGATAACAAATTTTGATGAACATGTGTACCGTTCGTTAATCATACATTTTTTACCAGTACGAGGGTGACAAAAGCTGTCACCCTTAAGCATATTTCCACAGCAAGCACAATTGAGACAGGGAAAGTTACCCATCCGAGGAGGACAAAATGTCGTCTGGATGGCAACCTTGCCTGGCCCAATATCGGATTTCACCAAACGATCTCTCAAGTTACGCCCTCGTCTATACGACAATATAGGGCGTGGACTAAAATCTTGAATGTGGGGCAAACCCCTATGTAATATCCCCCAATGTTTATTGAGAATATTAGCAATACCATTACTAGCTGGACAATACGTAGAGACAAACGGCACTCGTTTTGGTTTATCCCTCCTGTTATGAGTCTGTAGGTCATCATTATTCAATCTGATCGCCTTGTCCCTATGACCCAACACCTTCACCTTTGGATACCCTCTCTGAATAAATTTATCACACATTTCGTCAAGTCTTGTGTTCATCAAAATTTGTTATCTATTTAATAGTGTGCCCATGTGGACTAATGTACGTTGGTGAAACAACGAGAGAAATAAGAACAAGGATAAGTAAGCACAAGAGTACGATACGTACAAATTTACAGGATTTACCAATTCCAAAGCATTTTACTGAATGTAGACATTCCATCAATCAGCTGCGTTTTAGAGTCATTGATGGGGTTCCTGCTCTGAGGAGAGGGGGTGACAGGACACTCAAATTGAAACAGAAGGAGTTGAGGTGGATCTCAGTATTAGGCCGGCTTCACACTTGCAAGTTTTACGGACGTAAGAGCGCAGAAACTACGTCCGTAAAACTCGCAAAAAATACGGCACAATTATTCTCTATGCCCCTGCTCCTATCTGCCGTATTTTACTGATCAGTATTATACGGCTTTCTACGGCCGTACAAAATCGCAGCATGCTGCGTTTGTCACCGTACTGCGCAAGAAATACGCCAATGAAAGTCTATGGAAGCGTGAAAAATACGGATTTCACACGGACAAGCAGTGTGACTTGCGAGAAATACGCAGCGCTGTTAGAGAGAAAAGCCGGTAATTCAGTGCGGTGTACAGTAAAATCACACTGACAGCTTACAGTCCAATAGGTAGAATAAATGTGTACACATAGAATAGGTATATATATATATATATATATGTCAGTGAGACACATATATGTATATATATTACTATTTATTCCAGCGCTATACAGCTTGAAAGCCGGTAATTCAATTACCGGCTTTTTCTTTCTCCTTCCTAAAACCCGACATGATTTGAGACATGGTTTACATACAGTAAACCATGTCTTCTCTCCATTTTTTTTGCAGATTCCACACTACTAATGTCAGTAGTGTGTATCTGCAAAATTTGGCCGTTCTAGCTCTTAAAATAAAGGGTTAAATGGCGGAAAAAATTGGCGTGGGCTCCCGCGCAATTTTCTCCGCCAGAGTAGTAAAGCCAGTGACTGAGGGCAGATATTAATAGCCTGGAGAGGGTCCACGGTTATTGGCCCCCCCCTGGCTAAAAATATCTGCCCCCAGCCACCCCAGAAAAGGCACATCTGGAAGATGCGCCTATTCTGGCACTTGGCCACTCTCTTCCCATTCCCGTGTAGCGGTGGGATATGGGGTAATGAAGGGTTAATGCCACCTTGCTATTGTAAGGTGACATTAAGCCTAATTAATAATGGAGAGGCGTCAATTATGACACCTATCCATTATTAATCCAATACTAGTAAAGGGTTAAATAAAACACAAACACATTATTTAAAATTATTTTAATGAAATAAAAACAATGGTTGTTGCAGTATTTTATTCAACGCCCAATCCAGTCACTGAAGACCCTCGTTCTGTGAGTAAAAAAACATAATAAACCAACAATATACTTACCCTCCGCAGATCTGTAATGTCCAACGATGTAAATCCTTCTGAAGGGGTTAAAACATTTTGCAGCAAGGAGCTGTGCTAATGCAGGCTGCTCCTCACTGCAAAACCCCAGGGAATGAGGCTAAAAATAGATCAATGATCTATATTTAGCTTCATTTGCGGTGAGGCGCCCTCTGCTGGCTGTTCATAGATCGTGGGAAATTATCTAGAAAGCCAGGGAGCTTTCTAGGTAATTTCCCACGATCTATGAACAGCCAGCAGAGGGCGCCTCACCGCAAATGAAGCTAAATATAGATCATTGATCTATTTTTAGCCTCATTCCCTGGGGTTTTGCAGCGAGGAGCAGCCTGCATTAGCACAGCTCCTTGCTGCAAAATGTTTTAACCCCTTCAGAAGGATTTACATCGTTGGACGTTACAGATCTGCGGAGGGTAAGTATATTGTTGGTTTATTATGTTTTTTCTTTCACAGAACGAGGGTCTTCAGTGATTGGATTGGGCGTAGAATAAAATACTCCAACAACCATTGTTTTTATTTCATTAAAATAATTTTAAATAATGTGTTTGTGTTTTATTTAACCCTTTACTAGTATTGGATTAATAATGGATAGGTGTCATAATTGACGCCTCTCCATTATTAATTAGGCTTAATGTCACCTTACAATAGCAAGGTGGCATTAACCCTTCATTACCCCATATCCCACCGCTACACGGGAATGGGAAGAGAGTGGCCAAGTGCCAGAATAGGCGCATCTTCCAGATGTGCCTTTTCTGGGGTGGCTGGGGGCAGATATTTTTAGCCAGGGGGGGGCCAATAACCATGGACCCTCTCCAGGCTATTAATATCTGCCCTCAGTCACTGGCTTTACTACTCTGGCGGAGAAAATTGCGCGGGAGCCCACGCCAATTTTTTCCGCCATTTAACCCTTTATTTTAAGAGCTAGAACGGCCAAATTTTGCAGATACACACTACTGACATTAGTAGTGTGGAATCTGCAAAAAAAATGGAGAGAAGACATGGTTTACTGTATGTAAACCATGTCTCAAATCATGTCGGGTTTTAAGAAGGAGAAAGAAAAAGCCGGTAATTGAATTACCGGCTTTCAAGCTGTATAGCGCTGGAATAAATATTAATATATATACATATATGTGTCTAATGACATATATATATATATATATATATATATATATATATATATAGACAGTATATATATATATATTTTTTTCTTTTTGGGACACATGGATCATTTCTATAGCGGTATGTTGGTTTTGCAAGCCTGCGAGAAAACCACGCAGTACGGATGCCATACGGATTACATACGGAGGATGCCATGCGCAAAAAACGCTGACACACCCTGCCTACGGAGGAGCTACGGACCACTATTTTCGGGACATTTCAGCGTATTACGGCCGTAATATACGGACCGTATTTTCATACGCTGAGTGTGAAGCCGGCCTTAGAGACGCTACAGCCCAAAGGCCTTAATGTAGATTATAATCTACAGATTTGTATGACATAGTTGAATAATATAGTTGAATAAATGGATATCTGATAAATGAGATAGGTTGTAGATTCAGTCTCAATTAATGATGTTCTTGTTCCCCCGTGCTCATTTAGGGTAGGTGTTTCCCCTCTGTGTATTTTTAATTATGTGCCATTTTTTGCAATTTTTGCAAATTTTATTAAATTTTATTAATTTTGATATTTCTTCTCCCCCTCCTTTTTTCCCCTTTCCCCTTTCCCCCTTTTTCTTCCCCTCTTTTCCCTTCTTCTTTTACAGATTAGTCTGTGATTTGGCACCCTGGGAACAGACGGAGGCCGTTATTATGTAAATTCTCCCTTCTTTTTGGGTGTTTTTTCCTCCCTGTGTTCCTTGTCTGTCAAAATTGCTATGTAATCATTGCTTGTTAGCAGGGAATGTAGTTGCCATGGATTTGGCTATGTCTGCGGTTAGCCTGTGGGCGCAGGCGCAGTGTCGCGTGTGGGCGGACCGGAGACCATGGCGCTGATACGCTGTGGTGTCTCCGGTGTCGGCCATGCGGTGTTCGCTGTGTCTTCTCTCTCCGGCGCCGGCGCCTGGCCTGTGATGTCTGGCGCGTGCGCACTGGGCGGCACCACGGGGCGGTCACATGATCGGCCGTGTGGTGTGCTTCATGCGCGTGCGCCGGCGTTCTATGGCCATGTGGGTTTTCTCCTGCAGGTTGGTTATCATTGGAGGGTCACAGACTTTGCGCCCTTTTCTCTAACGTTTGGTGATTGGACAAGGAAGGGTTTTGCCCTATCAAATGCATATGATTGGATGAAGCCTCACCATGACAACGGAACAACGAACACAGCTATTGGCCTGTGAAGGGATGCTATGTTTTTCTGTACTGTTTCTGTACATATTTTCTGTTATGGGTTATGTGATTGGGGTATTATTGGGTCTGTGATTGGATGTCGCAAGTAATTTAAGCACTAATTTTTTATGTTTATGTATATTTAATAAAGGCCGCCCCTTGATGGTGATTGGTGCCCATGTGGGCTCCACACTATTTAAAGATGGCCACTACTGAGATTGTGTGTACTTGACAAAGGCCACCATGGCCGAAACGTTGTAACCTTTGATGGCAGAATAAATCGTTTCTTGGATCACTATCACCCGGTATGGATGATGCTCTTCTTTTCTATTTGTGATTATTTGGTCCGATTGGATCCTTGGACTTTGGAGCGTGCATCCTTCAAGCTGAGTGCTGATGGTTGATTTTCCTATATTTACCTATCCATTGCTAATCCTATATTTATATGGTAATTAAAGACACAGCAAGAATAAAGTCCTTTATTTGAAATAAAAACAAAACACACATTTCCATTTTTATTTAAAAATAACAACAGTTATACTCGCTTAATGCCCAGTCCATTGAAGCCCTCATCTCATATAATTTAACAAAAATAATAACCATATCCCTTATATAGTACCTTATATGATAGTCTATATTTTATCATTCAAAACCTCATTTTGTCTGGCAGAAAGCAAGCCCTCTTTTGGCTATGTCGACAGAACAATAAAGTCTCTTGGAAACAGGAGAGGAAAAAATGAAAGTGCAGAAATGGGAAAATTCCATGGTTAATAAAGTGTTAAATTACTAGATTGCTGTAAATTACTTTTTCCTTATTGACTTGCTCTTGCTCACTAAAGTATTTTATTACTTCTGCAAATTCCTTTCAGTAGGTTCTTGCTTTATAATCGGAAAGCACCATACCATAAGGCAGGAAAGCCTGATTCCAGGGAAGTATCACTTATTTGGCTGCTAGGTGTAACTTTCATAGAATACCAGCTTTGTCTAATGTAGATGTAATCCAGCTAAGGCTACTTTCACACTAGCGTCATACAACGCACGTCACAATGTGTCGTTTTGAAGAAAAAACACATCCTGCAAAGTTGCCTGCAGGATGCGTTTTTTCTCCATAGACTTTCATTAGCGACGCATTGCGATGGATTGCCCCACGTTGCATCCGTCGTGCGACGGATGCAACGTGTTTTTGCAGTCCGTCGGGACAAAAAAATGTTGATTGCAACGTTTTTTTGACCGTCGGGTCCGTTTTTTCCGACCGTGCATGCGCAGCCGGAACTCCACCCCCTCCTCCCCGGACCTTACAATGGGGCAGCGGATGCATTGCAAAACTGCATCCACTGCCCCCGTTGTGATTTTACTTCACAGCACCGACGCTAGTGTGAAAGTAGCCTAAGTCTTCTGCTCTGTGTATACCTTGACTAGCAACTTCCTGTGTACACTGTGCAGTGTCAGGAAGCTGCTACTCAGTGGTGGGGCGGGGTTACACAGATAAGACTGACTGCTGGTCACCTGAGCTGTAGTCCCGTAATGTTAATCTCATGCTGATACACTGTTTGTATTGAAAATACAACACACCACCTAATAAGTGACATATCCCTGGATTCAGGCTCTTATGCCCTATATTATGCTGCTCTCAGATTATTTCCTATATGGTAAAAATGTGCTGTATGATGTTTTCTTCTGCATTTATTTCAAGAATTTTAAAAGTTCCTTTTTTAATCAGCTTTAGTTTCTTAAAATTTAAGAAAAAAGTAGTAATTATACTGCAACCGTCTACTGACCAAAGGCCATTTTGGAAGAGACGCATGACTTTTGGAGGGATGAATATATTGACAATGAATTCCCACTGTGTAATCTTAAAACCATTCACCTTTGCTGACTTTATTAGGCCATGTGCACACGTTGCAGATTTGGCTGCGGATCTGCAGCCGATTGGCCACTTCAGATTCGCAGCTGTTTTCCATGCAGTTTACAGTACCATGTAAACCTATGAAAAACCAAATCCGCAGTGACCATGGTGCGGAAAATACCATGCAGAAACGCTGCATTGTTTTTTCCGCAGCATGTCAATTCTTTGTGCGGATTCTGCAGCGGTTTACACCTGTTCCTCAATAGCAATTCACAGGTGTAAAACCGCAGGTGGAATCCGCACAAAAAACGCTGGAAGTCTGCAGTAAATCCGTGGTAAATCCGCAAGTAAAACTCCTATGAGTTTTTTCTGTTTTGCTTGAGCACCATGTCTGACCTACTGCACTTCACCCCAACGCAGCGGGTTTTGTTTAACTGGGTGTTGTCGTGTCGGTTTGACCAGCCATACCCTGTGATTGTAGATCGCGAAGGAGAAGAAGGTGCATCCTCTTTTGACCCAACGCCTCACTAAAGGCCATTTCCAGAGGCTCTATACAGCTCTGCGTGCAAATCCTGATAAATTTTACCTATACTGTCGAATGACAATACCAACATTTGATATCTTGTTGGAGACAGTACGTCCAGGACTCACGTATCAGGACACCACGATGCGAAAAAGCATATCTGCAGAGGAGCGTCTTCTCCTTACCTTACGGTATGTATTCAACATCCTCACATACTGTATGTTGATGATGTTTTTTTCAGGGTTGTTTGCTAGCAGCTATTTTAGAATATATGTGTTACTTAGAACAAAACCACAATAAAAATATGTATTTTTAATGTTCTACTTATGTAAAGTAGGTAAATATCCAGTAATTTCATTGATATTCCTTTTTTTTTATTAAACAACATACTTGCGCTTTATCATGTTTTCTCTAAACTATTGTTACCTAAGTTTTATTATTTTTTGTGTCCTTTCAGCTTCCTGTCAACTGGATTGTCTTATGCGGGACTATACCTGGTGTTTCTCATTCGTCGCTCCACGATTTCTGGCATTGTGCGCTCAACATGTAGTGAAATATGGTCGAAACTACATGAACTTGTCATGCCTGAGCCAAAAATGGCTGATTGGCTCAAAATAGCCCGTGGGTTCAATGACACTTGTGACTTCCCTAACTGCATTGGAGCCCTGGATGGGAAACCTATCAGGGTGCCTAAGCCGCCGAACTCTGGCTCCCAATTCTACAATTATGAGCAGTTTTTCTCTGTTGTTCTGTTAGCTGTAGTTGACAGTAACTACAGGTTTATTATTGTAGACATTGGGGCCTATGGGCGAACAGGAGACTCAAGGGTCTTCAATTCGTCCATTATGGGTTGGCGGCTATGTGAAAACCAGTTAGACCTCCCTCCACCACAACAACTCCCAGGCTCCAATGCTGAAGCAGTGCCATATGTTCTTGTGGGAGATGAGGCCTTCCAATTGACAAGGAATGTCATTAGGCCTTATCCCAGGCGCAACCTGGATCACCGGCGGAGTGTTTTTAATTTGAGGCATTCCAGGGCACGTAGACTGGTGGAGTGTGCCTTTGGGATTCTGTGTGCCAAATGGCGTCTCCTCCAGTCTGCCATTCAGCTGAGTGAGGCTGCTATTAATGAAGTTATTAAAGCGTGTGTTGTTTTGCACAATTTTACAAGACTTCATGATTGCCCGTCATCTGTTATTGGTGAAGAAATGTTGCCCAATGAGAGTAGGCCTACACCACATGGCCCTCCTCAGCGCCATCCCCTTTCTGGAATAAAAGTGAGAGATATTTTCACAAATTATTTTGTTTCTCCTCAGGGTGCTACTCCCTGGCAAGATTATGCTGTTTCTCAGTTGTGATTTCCTTATTTCCAAAATATATAATCACCATAAAATATTTTATGCCTACAGAAACTGTACTCTGTGTGTTGTATTTACTTAATTACCAGATGTTTATGAACAGAGCATATGTGTGTGATGTAAGAATGATTGTCCCACAAACGTCAATTGGCTTTTGACAACATTTTTTACTTATTGCAAAAGCCTTTTGATCTTAACTTTTAACCATATTTGTTTCATATGGTTTTTTTGGGGGGAAAACCACAACAGTGCAATTCCAGCATAAATTTAACCAAAACATGGTTAGGTGGAACAAATATAAACAAAAATAACTTTCTGTTACAAATTTCGGTAAGTAGGTAGAGGTGATGGTGGCAGCTCAGAGTCCTGCTCAGGTGGCCTTTGTTAGGCCAATTGTCCTTCTCTCTGTGTGGATGCGGTGTGTGGTGGATCCAAATACAGGCCTTGGTCATATTGGCCAGTTGGGTTTTGGCCATAATTAGTGTTGAGCATTCCGATACCGCAAGTATCGGGTATCGGCCGATACTTGCGGTATCGGAATTCCGATACCGAGATCCGATACTTTTGTTATATCGGCTATCGGTATCGGATCAATAGGGATGTGTAAAATAAAGAATTAAAATAAAAAATATTGATATGCTCACCTCTCCGGTGGCCCCTGGACATCACGCTGCTAACCGGGAGGCTTCTTTGTTTAAAATGCGCGCCTTTAGGACCTGGGAATGACGTCCCGGGTTCTGATTGGTCGCGTGCCGCCCATGTGACCGGCACGTGACCAATCAGAAGCTGTGACGTCATTCGCAGGTCCTCAATTCCTAGAATTAGGAGTTTTTGTGAATGAGAATGACGTCCCGGCTTCTGATTGGTCGCGTGCCGCCCATGTGACCGGCACGCGACCAATCAGAAGCCGCGACGTCATTCTCATTCACAAAAACTCCTAATTCTAGGAATTGAGGACCTGCGAATGACGTCACGGCTTCTGATTGGTCGCGTGCCGGTCACATGGGCGGCACGCGACCAATCAGAACCCGGGACGTCATTCTCAGGTCCTAAAGGCGCGCATTTTAAACAAAGAAGCCTCCCGGTTAGCAGCGTGATGTCCAGGGGCCGCCGGAGAGGTGAGCATATCAATATTTTTTATTTTAATTCTTTATTTTACACATCCCTATGGATCCCAGGGCCTGAAGGAGAGTTTCCTCTCCTTCAGACCCTGGGAACCATGAGAATACCTTCCGATACTTGATGTCCCATTGACTTGTATTGGTATCGGATATCGGTATCGGCGATATCCGATATTTTTCGGGTATCGGCCGATACTATCCGATACCGATACTTTCAAGTATCGGACGGTATCGCTCAACACTAGCCATAATGGATTTGTCTCTGGCCCTCATTCTGCTGAATATATTGGCTGGACTCATAGCCACCCCCAATATGGCCATGTCGTCCAAACCCAGGTTGCGACCAGCCTACAGCACTGGGTCTGGAAAAGTGGGCATATTGGGAAGGTTGGTTGTAGGCTGCCATATGGAACGGTGCTGGCCTTGGTTGATTTTGGGTGGGGAGGGGTTGAGGTGTAGGCACAAGTGGAGGAGATGCTTCAAATCCTAATTGACCATGCACCTGTTATGTGGTGAAAGCTGCCTTCTCTCAATAAATTCCAAAACCTCATAGTGGTCATTTGGGGAGGTGCAGAAATCAATCAGGATTTGAATACACCCTCTCACACGTAGCCTCACCTCACGGGGAAGGGGACGAAGGTACCAGGCAAGGCTGCGAGCAAAGGCCTCCTCTCCATCATCCGTGGCAGCCCTGGCCAAATAATTGAGGACCCCAGCGACCACATCCCTCCTACTGGCTTGAAGCTCTCTCCTTCTGCAGCCTCTGCGTAAAGGCCCAGCTGCCTGTGGGGAGGACACCAGTGGGACAGTAGGGCTGCTGCTGTGTCCATGCTCTTCCTGGCTTACAGGACCAGGTTCTGCTGAGGGTGGTGGTGCTGCATCTTGGACACTTGTTGCTGTCTCTTGTGATGCAGAAGCCAATGGGCCAGGAAGGATGGAGGTAGAAGAGGTCAAAGATGGGCCTGCCACCTCTTCTTCAACACCAACCGGATCTATGACAACCTCCGAGTCCGACCCGTTCTCCCTCTCAGTAAGGTTTGACTGTGTTCTGTTATTAAAAAAAAAAAGAATACCCATAATTAATAGGTGAGTAATTTGCTAACATAAGATTATTATACATCTGTGACCTCGTCTCCCCGTAATTACCTACACACAACCTACAATCCTCACAAGATCTCCTTCTCTACTCCCATCTTATCTCCTCTTCCCACAATTGTATACAAGATTTATCTCGTGTATCACCCCTACTCTGGAACCTTCAACCACAACAGATCAGACTCTCGCCTACCATTGAAACCTTCAAAAAGAGCCTGAAGACCCACCTCTTCCAACAAGCATATAACCTGCAGTAACCACCGATCAACCAAACCACTGCATGACCAGCTCTACCCTCGCCTACTGTATTCTTACCCATCCCTTGTAGATTGTGAGTCTTCACGAGCAGGGTCCTCTCTCCTCCCGTACCAGTTATGACTTGTATTGTTTAAGATTATTGTACTTGTTTTTATTATGTATACCCCTCCTTACATGTAAAGCGCCATGGAATAAATGGCGCTATAACAATCCAAAATAATAATAACAATAATAATATTACTAATAATTGTGTTGTGATGTATTTACTTACGGTCTTAGATCCATACTGGGATCCAAAAAGGAAAGTCGATCGTAGTATACAGTTAGGTCCATATATATTTGGACAGAGACTACATTTTTCTAATTTTGGTTATAGACATTACCACAATGAATTTTAAACAAAACAATTCAGATGCAGTTGAAGTTCAGACTTTCATCTTTCCTTTGAGGGTATCCACATTAAAATTGGATGAAGGGTTTAGGAGTTTCAGCTCCTTAACATGTGCCACCCTGTTTTTAAAGGGACCAAAAGTAATTGGACAATTGACTCCAAGGCTATTTCATGGACAGGTGTGGGCAATCCCTTCGTTATGTCATTCTCAATTAAGCAGATAAAAGGCCTGGAGTTGATTTGAGGTGTGGTGATTGTATTTGGAAGGTTTTGCTGTGAAGTAAACATGCGGTCAAAGGAGCTCTCCATGCAGGTGAAACAAGCCATCCTTACGCTGCGAAAACAGAAAAAAACAATCCAATAAATTGCTACAATATTAAGAGTGGCAAAATCTACAGTTTGGTACATCCTGAGAAAGAAAGAAAGCACTGGTGAACTCATCAATGCAAAAAGACCTGGGCGCCCACGGAAGGCAACGGTGGTGGATGATCGCAGAATAATCTCCATGGTGAAGAGAAACCCTTTCACAATAGCCAACCAAGTGAACAACTCTCTCCAGGAGGTAGGTATATCAATGTCCAAATCTACCATAAAGAGAAGACTGCATGAAAGTAAATACAGAGGGTTCACTGCACGGTGCAAGCCACTCATAAGCATCAAGAATAAAAAGGCTAGACTGGACTTTCCTAAAAAACATCTAAAAAAGCCAGCACAGTTCTGGAAGAACATTCTTTGGACAGATGAAGCCAAGATCAACCTCTACCAGAATGATGGAAAGAGAAAAGTATGGCGAAGGCGTGGTACAGCTCATGATCCAAAGCATACCACATCATTTGTAAAACACGGCGGAGGCAGTGTGATGGCGCGGACATGCATGGCTGCCAGTAGCACTGGGTCACTAGTTGTTATTGATGATGTGACACAGGACAGAAGCAGCCGAATGAATTCTGAGGTATTCAGAGATATACTGTGTGCTCAGATCCAGCCAAATGCAGCCAAACTGATTGGTCATCGTTTCATACTACAGATGGACAATGACCCAAAACATAAAGCCAAAGCAACCCAGGAGTTTATTAAAGCAAAGAAGTGGAATATTTTTGAATGGCCAAGTCAGTCATCTGATCTCAACCCAATTGAGCATGCATTTCACTTGTTAAAGACTAAACTTCAGACAGAAAGGCCCACAAACAAACAGCAACTGAAAGCCACCGCAGTGAAGGCCTGGCAGAGCATCAAAAAGGAGGAAACACAGCGTCTTGTGATGTCCATGAGTTCAAGACTTCAGGCAGTCATTGCCAACAAAGGGTTTTCAACCAAGTACTAAAAATGAATATTTTATTTAAAATTATTGAATCTGTCCAATTACTTTTGGTCCCTTTTAAAACAGAGTGGCACATGTTAAGGAGCTGAAACTCCTAAACCCTTCATCCAACTTTAATGTGGATACCCTCAAATGAAAGCTGAAAGTCTGAACTTCAACTGCACCAGAATTGTTTTGTTTAAAATTCATTGTGGTAATGTCTGTAACCAAAATTAGAAAAATGTTGTCAATGTCCAAATATATATGGACCTAACTGTATGTACTTTCGCTTTTTGGGTGGAGCTTCTGACCCACTTCTTGCCCGCTGCTGCCTTTCCCGGCGATATTGGACCCTGATGCTGTGCCATCGTATCATAACATCTTCAACTGCAATGACATGGTAACAAATACTCTATAAGCTCATTCTGAACATTGATTAAAACAGTTGGCATTGATTGATCAAATTTTAACAATGCTGATAAAATGCCTTATTAAATGAATTACCTAAAGTTCAAATTTCTTAAAACAACAAATACATTATACACAATAAAATGAAACAACACAAGGACAGCGTCCACTCCCCTCTGTACCAGTCAACGCAACATCTATATTATGTATGTACGTAAACCCTTTCTCATGTTCAGCATCTTGGTTTTGGTCAAAAATTGAAAAAAAAAAAACAGACTAAAGCCAAACAAAAAAAAAACTGCATGAAATCATGTAGGTAAAGGATTTTTCAAGGTTAATTAATGTCGCAACATGAGTGTACTTACAAAGTTGTGTCTGCTCCGCATGTGTGCGTTGGTCAAAATCTGGGAATAGGATCCCACAGATGGTTCTCCAAGCTGCCTCTTTCCTGGCCCGGTTGGAGTAGTTTGGATCCCGCTGGTCCCATATTTCAGGCCTTTCTTGGACCAGGATGAGGAGCATATCCACATTAATGATGGATGCAATGCTGCTTGCAACTCCGTGGAGGCGAGCGCCAGACTTCTGGGATGTCTGTCTGGCTTTTTCAGCTAATTAGCATGTCTGAGCTTCCTGATTGAGGGCTTGGCACATTTCCTGGCACCTGGAGATGTCTGGCGTATTTCTCGCAAGTCACACTGCTGGTTTGTGTGTAATCCATATTTTTCTCGCCCCCATAGACTTGCATTGGAGAATTTTTTGCGCAATACGCTGACAAACGCAGCATCCTGCGATTTTCTATGGCCGTACAAGACCGTATAATATGGATACGTAAAATACAGCACATAGGAGCTGTGCCGTAGAGAATCATTGTACTGTATGCAATCCGTATTTTGTGCGCCTCTCATACGTCCGTAAAACTCGCTAGTGTGATGCCGGCCTAAGGGTACTACAGTATCATTGCACAAGAAGTTTGCAACTGTTTGAAAAGTCTTAAATGATAATTTAGCTGAAATATCTAGATGTGAAAAACCAAGCCCATATTTTTTAGCAAACCACAAAAAAGTGAAAAGAACTAAGGAATCTACTACAAAAATGGTTAAAAAGCCATAATAAACTTGGTACAAGAATAAAACTGCCTTCTGTCATTACTAGTGTTGAGCATTCCGATACTGCAAATATCGGGTATCAGCCGATATTCGCTGTGTCGGAATTCCGATACTGAGCTCCGATACTTTTGTGATAGCGGACATCAGAATCGGAAGTTCCCATAGTGCAATGATGCACTATAATGGAGTGTGGGTGGTGTGTGGGCGGAGACTGTGTGTGTGTGCGGGCGGGGTCTGTGTGCTACCGTCGGGGGTCTGTGTGTGCCTGCAGGGGGTCTGTAAGGGACTGCTGGGGCTCTGTCCGGCCTGCCGGGGCTCTGTGCGGGCCTGCCGGGGCTCTGTGTGGCCTGCTGGGGCTCTGTGCGGGCCTGCCGGGGCTCTGTGTGGGCCTGCCGGGGCTCTGTGTGGGCTACTAGATACATACTACATACATACTACATAAATACTACATACATGCTACATACTACATACATACCAGAAAATATAGCCAACTAGCATGGTAACACTCATTAGAGTCAGAAATCTGTACCACTAGTAACAGCAAGACCTAAACGGCCTATCATCAAAAGCATACCAACTATAAAGAGAAAGAGATGATTGACGGCCAAACAAGTATCATCAAAAAATACCAACTTT
The DNA here is from genome assembly GCF_032444005.1 of Ranitomeya imitator. NCBI lineage: Eukaryota > Metazoa > Chordata > Amphibia > Anura > Dendrobatidae > Ranitomeya > Ranitomeya imitator. The sequence goes on from NC_091288.1 coordinate 108,450,424, forward strand.
ATTAGTTAAAAAAATACAACAAGTGTATGGAAAATGACATGAGGCATGGCGCCACAGGACTGGACGCTGCAGAGAAAACAACAGGAGGCACGTGCCCAGGAAAAACAGTCCACCGAGTATAACAGTCACATATTGCCAGACATAATGTAGAAAAAATAAACAAAATGGTGAAATTAATCTAAAAAATATATCAACACCTAGGGCTGCCAATCAGTACAATAGGTAATGACTCCCGTGATACAGCCGAACAACAAATCACCACCGAATGGTACCCACCGCAATGTGGACTGAAGCTCCTGGGGACGTGCGGTGGGTACCATTCGGTGGTGATTTGTTGTTCGGCTGTATCACGGGAGTCATTACCTATTGTACTGATTGGCAGCCCTAGGTGTTGATATATTTTTACTCTGCACTGTCAATTTATTATTATTCCTGGGACTGTAGCCTATGGCGATTTTTCTTAGACCTCTGCAGACAGTCTGGTTTCCCACTCCAATGGGTCCTAGTCACATATAGCCATATCTATTTATTTTATTATGCTTATTTTTTAGGTTAATTTTACCATTTTGTTTATTTTTTCTACATTATGTCTGGCAATATGTGACTGTTATACTCGGTGGACTGTTTTTCCTGGGCACGTGCCTCCTGTTGTTTTCTCTGCAGCGTCCAGTCCTGTGGCGCCATGCCTCATGTCATTTTCCATACACTTGTTGTATTTTTTTAACTAATAAAGTTGGTATTTTTTGATGATACTTGTTTGGCCGTCAATCATCTCTTTCTCTTTATAGTTGGTATACTACATACATACTACATACTACGTACATACTACATACATACTAAATACTACATTCATACATGCATACTACATTCATGCTACATACATACAACATACTACATGCATACTATATACATACTACATACGGCATACATACTAAATACATACTACATACATACTACATACTACATAATACATACATACTACATACATACTACTTACAATACATTCATACATTACATACAATACATACATACAGACATACAGTACATTACACACATATTACATACTCACCATCACTTGTCACTTTGTTCCCGGAAGCCAGTGTCACCTGTAAACAAGATTAAAGTAACAAACAACCAATATACTCCCTGTCCGCAGAAATCCACGAGTGTCCCACAACGATCTCCCGTGGAGAACAGCAGCATCAGCGACCGCTCTCTAGGGGCTCCAGGAATACAATGATGGGAGGAAGGTATCCTTCCGCACTGTATTCCTCTGCCGCTGTAAAAAAGTAGTTCCTAGTCTCACTTTTGGCATTTGTGTGTGAGAATTTTTCCCATGCAGCAATTGCCATAAAGTGAGACTTTGTCCTAAGGTAACCTCTCAGTGATGCACTGCAGGAGCCATTGTCTCCTGTCAGTGTGTCACTGAGGGTCCTATAGAGCAGTGACATCACCCGATGTCACTGTTCTATAGGGGAGATCGTCGTGGGACACTCGTTATTAATTGGACTACGGCGGACAGGTAGTATACGGTTTATTATTTTACGTTTTTTGCAGGCGCTGAAGTATGGTAAGTATGGTTAAATGAAGAATATTAAAATACTTTATTCCTAATGTGGGCGTGTTTTATTAACCCTTTCCTACTATTGGATTAATAGTGGATAGGCATCTTACAGATGCGCCATTTCTGGGGCGTCTGCGGACTGGTATTTGTAGTGGGGGGGCCAATATCCATGGCCCCTCTCTAGGATATGAATATCAGCCCGCAGCTGTCTGCATAGCCTTTCTGGCTATAAAATATAGGGGGACCCAACGTCATTTTTTTGGGGGGTCCCCCTATTTTAATAGCCAGTAAAGGCTACACAGACAGCTGCGGGCTGATATTCATAGCAGGCTACAAATATTGGCCCCCGGCCGTCGGCTTTCCCCCTCTGGCACAGAAAATTGCGCTGGAGCCCACGCCGTTATTTTCCATTTTTTTTTTAATTCAACGCTCATTAAAGAATCTTTCGTACTTGTGTCAGTACGGGTCCGTTGCTATGCGTCGGGCCGACGTACCGATGCACGTTGTGAAATTTGTGCACGACATGGGCAGTGGATGCAGTTTTTCAGCACATCTGCTGCCCATTCTGAAGTCCGGGGAGGAGGGGGTGGAATTTCGGCCGCGCAAGCGCGGTAGAAAATAGCGGACGTGACGGACAAAAAACGTTCACTTGAACGTTTTTTTGTGCCGATGATCCGCCAAAACACGACGGATCCATTGCAAAACGGACGCGACGTGTGGCCATCCGTCACGATCTGTTGCTAATACAAATCTATGGGTAAAAAAACGCATCCTGCGAGCACATTTGTAGGATGCGTTTTTTTCCCAAAATGACGGATTGCGACAGATTGCTAAAAACGCAAGTGTGAAAGTAGCCTTAGAAACATCGGCCTTTCTAATATATATCTATGGATATATCTATCAATAGATATATTTATAGATATATAAATATCTATAGATACATAGATGTATCTATCCATATATCTGGCTGCTTTCACATATCAGGTTTGCCGTCATGCACAATCCGGCGAGTTTTGTAGCCCCCACAGCTACAAATACCAGTCCGCAGCCGCCCCACAAATGGTGAATTTCAGCACTTAGCCTCTCTCTTCCCACTCCCGTGTACCGGTGGGATATGGGGTAATAAGAAGTTAATGTCACCTTGCTATTGTAAGGTGACATTAAGCCGGGTTAATAACGGAGAGGTGTCAATAAGATGCCTATCCATTATTAATCCAATAGTAATAAAGGTTAATAAAACACACACACATTAGGAAAAAAGTATTTTAACATTCTTCATTTAACCATACTTACCATACCTCAGCGCCTGCAAAAAACATAAAATAATAAACCGTATACTACCTGTCCGCCGTAGACCAATTAATAACGAGTGTTCCATGATGATCTCCCCTATAGAACAGTGACATCGGGTGATGTCACTGCTCTATAGGACCCTAAGTGACACACTAACAGGAGACAATGGCTCCTGCAGTGCATTACTGAGAGGTTACCTTAGGACAAATTCTCACTTTATGGCAATTGCTGCGTGGGAAAATTTCTCACACAGCAATGCCAAAAGTGAGACTAGGGACTATTTTTTTTACAGCGGTGGAGGAATACAGTGTGGAAGGATACCTGATGCTGCCGTTCTCCACAGGAAATCGTCGTGGGACACTCGTGGATTTCTGCGGACAGGGAGTATATTGGTTGTTTGTTATTTTAATGTTTTTTACAGGTGACACTGGTTTCAGGGAACAAAGTGACAAATGATGGTGAGTATGTACTCTATGTTATATGTACTGTATGTCTGTATGTATGTATTGTATGTAATGTATGAATGTAATGTTTTTTTTTTGCATTCAACACATTAGCCGGATGACTTGCAGCCCCATCGGACGATGCCTGCATAGATCCCCGGCAGTCCGCACAGAGCCCCGGCAGGCCGCACAGAGCCCCAGCAAGCCCGCACAGAGCCCCGGCAAGCCAGCACAGAGCCCCGGCCGGCCGCACAGAGCCCCTGCAGCCCGCATAAAGCCCCAGCAGGCACGCACAGAGCCCCGGCAGGCATGCACAGACCACCAGCAGCCCGCACAGACCACCGAGATGCCCATACAGATCCCCAGCAGGCCTGCACAGACCCCGCCCGCACACACAGACACGCACAGTGTCTGCCCATGTACCGCCCACACTCTTACCCCCTCAGGAACAGGATGTAGAAGGACAGAAAGGGCTTATTTACATTCCGATATTTGAATCCCATTGACTTACATTGGTATCAGGTATCGGTATCGGCGATATTCAATATTTTTTGGATATTGGCCGATCCAATCCGATACCGATGCTTCTTGATATCGGAAGGTATCGCTCAACACTAGTCATGACACAGCTGTCGGGTGACCCAGGAACAGGGGCTCCTTCCCTGTTCATAACACTAGGGGGTGCCCTAGCTCACCCTGCTCCCTGGGATTCTGCAGATGACAAAGATGCCGGGGCCTCCACCCTTGCCTTATCTTCTAAGTTAGTCCTCTGTCTATTCTCCTCCCCCACCCAGGGAAGAGGTAGGGCTACTGTGCATCGTAGTACACCAACCTGACAAACAAGGCAACACGGCCAAGGGTTAACAGAAAACTCCAGGCATATAAATAATCACTCACATGCAACAGAGGAATGCACCTGGGTGTGAAAGTAGGAGAATAAACAAAAACAGAGAAGGATATGGAATTACTACGCATACAAACCAAGCCACAGTCACTAATAACTCCTTCAACTCTTTCAACTCTCCTTCTCATATGTGCTCATCTCCCTCCATTAGCCATGCAGCAAATGCTAGCTCTGACAAAGATTAGTAACAGAGCCCAAATTATAAAGGGAAAAGGAGTGGCTAACTGAGCACAGCTGTGAGCAGAGGGATTTCCAACATGTCCGATTAACCACTGTTTTCCCAGAAGAAATAAACACATTTTAAATGATGGAGAAGTGCTTCTCAGCACCGGAGTCAGAGCAATCAGACTCTGCGGTCTTTGTGCTCTACACTGTCACGGTAAACCCATGACATCTACAATCCAAACATTTGTCAAAAACAATGCTGAATCTGGGACTTTCCATTTACTGACCTTATGAAAGTCTCATTTGTAATGGCAACTAATATTTATTGTTTTTTCTGCTGTGTTTGGCACTATTGATTACCAACTCTTACTCATTATGCTTCACTCTATTGGTCCTCGGAATATTACTGGTTTTGTTCTATCTCTCTGACCTCACTGTTCAGTGTTATAATGCCAGTTCTATTGCACTATGCTTTTGGGGTTCCTTAATAAGAATGTGTCCTAGATTCTCTTTGATTCCTTACTTGTAAAATTATTAGCAAATTTTGCTTTGAGTACCCTTTGTACACTGAAGACACTCACCTTTCTAAATCTTCCTATAACAGCACATCTTCATTAATATCACACCTGTATGGTATCCTGATGACTCAACAGTTGACAGTTGGTTATTTTGTACCAATTGCTTCCTGAGTTCAACTTCGGCCATAGACAATATCTATATGGAGATTTTATGTTGCCTCATTGTCTGAATGGGTATTCCCTGATGAAGCTGTCAAACTAACAATACGCATGGACTTGCTAATTGTTCTTCAAACAAGCACTTTCACCTTTTAGGTTACGTCAATTTCTTCTTAGATTTAATATCTTGCTAGCTGTGCACTTATTTCTCTTGTTTGATTTATCCTTTAGTTTGTTACTCTGTAACATTTGATTTTATTTATTACATACTTTGTGATTTCTATCTTATGTGTATATATCTTGAATCAGTAATGTCTGTTTACATCAGGGGTCCCCAACCTGTAGCTCGGGAGCCACATGTGGCTCGCGGTCCCATGAATTGTGGCTCGCTGCTGTCTGTCAGCTTGGAGCATTAGCTGCAGTTCTAGCAAACAGGTATGAAGAGCACATCTGAAAATGGTGAATTTTGTGAGCAACCCTGCACAGAAGTGCAGATCTGGATGCACATATACTGGTCTTAGGTGTATAGAGATGATTTAAGTATGGTACGCTGGAGACAAGATGACACCACCTGTCAGAGGAGATGTTTGAAGCTGGATGTGATAATGTCTTGGGAGTGCTTTATAGGAGAATACTGAATGGGGGTATTGTAGGAACCCCTAGATCTTAGTATACTGCTTTGGAGTGATTTTTGTGGAAAAGCTTTGGTTACCATTATGCCTGTAATGAGGCTTTGGTTGCCACTATTGTGAAGGGGTTGGGAGCTGAATGTGACTCGCGACCTTCTCTCAAGGCTGGATGTGGCTCGCGACCCTCTCTAAGAGCTGAATGTGACTCTCAAGATCAGAAACGTTGGGGACCTCTGGTTTACATGGTAATTTTATGTGAATAATTTAATTGGCTATTTATATACTTTAGCTAGGCATTGTGTGATTTATGGATGCTTTGTGGCATTTATCCGTCCTAAGAATTTATCATTTATCAGGTTTTGCTCCAACTGCTACTAGATGTGGGAGCCAAAATGTAGATCCCAAAAATGTGGTTATATACAACATACAAGTTTCCGCAGTATAAATAAAAAAAGCACATTCTTATTAGTTTTGGCTGCGGATCTGCATCTGATTGGCCACTTCAGATTCGCAGCTGTTTTCCATGCAGTTTACAGTACCATGTAAACCTATGAAAAACCAAATCCGCAGTGACCATGGTGCGGAAAATACCATGCAGAAACGCTACATTGTTTTTTCCGCAGCATGTCAATTCTTTGTGCGGATTCTGCAGCGGTTTACACCTGTTCCTCAATAGCAATTCACAGGTGTAAAACCGCAGGTGGAATCCGCACAAAAAACGCTGGAAGTCTGCAGTAAATCCGTGGTAAATCCGCAAGTAAAACTCCTATGAGTTCTTTCTGTTTTGCTTGAGCACCATGTCTGACCTACTGCACTTCACCCCAACGCAGCGGGTTTTGTTTAACTGGGTGTTGTCGTGTCGGTTTGACCAGCCATACCCTGTGATTGTAGATCGCGAAGGAGAAGAAGGTGCATCCTCTTTTGACCCAACGCCTCACTAAAGGCCATTTCCAGAGGCTCTATACAGCTCTGCGTGCAAATCCTGATAAATTTTACCTATACTGTCGAATGACAATACCAACATTTGATATCTTGTTGGAGACAGTACGTCCAGGACTCACGTATCAGGACACCACGATGCGAAAAAGCATATCTGCAGAGGAGCGTCTTCTCCTTACCTTACGGTATGTATTCAACATCCTCACATACTGTATGTTGATGATGTTTTTTTCAGGGTTGTTTGCTAGCAGCTATTTTAGAATATATGTGTTACTTAGAACAAAACCACAATAAAAATATGTATTTTTAATGTTCTACTTATGTAAAGTAGGTAAATATCCAGTAATTTCATTGATATTCCTTTTTTTTTATTAAACAACATACTTGCGCTTTATCATGTTTTCTCTAAACTATTGCTACCTAAGTTTTATTATTTTTTGTGTCCTTTCAGCTTCCTGTCAACTGGATTGTCTTATGCGGGACTATACCTGGAGTTTCTCATTGGTCGCTCCACGATTTCTGGCATTGTGCGCTCAACATGTAGTGAAATATGGTCGAAACTACATGAACTTGTCATGCCTGAGCCAAAAATGGCTGATTGGCTCAAAATAGCCCGTGGGTTCAATGACACTTGTGACTTCCCTAACTGCATTGGAGCCCTGGATGGGAAACCTATCAGGGTGCCTAAGCCGCCAAACTCTGGCTCCCAATTCTACAATTATGAGCAGTTTTTCTCTGTTGTTCTGTTAGCTGTAGTTGACAGTAACTACAGGTTTATTATTGTAGACATTGGGGCCTATGGGCGAACAGGAGACTCAAGGGTCTTCAATTCGTCCATTATGGGTTGGCGGCTATGTGAAAACCAGTTAGACCTCCCTCCACCACAACAACTCCCAGGCTCCAATGCTGAAGCAGTGCCATATGTTCTTGTGGGAGATGAGGCCTTCCAATTGACAAGGAATGTCATTAGGCCTTATCCCAGGCGCAACCTGGATCACCGGCGGAGTGTATTTAATTTGAGGCTTTCCAGGGCACGTAGACTGGTGGAGTGTGCCTTTGGGATTCTGTGTGCCAAATGGCGTCTCCTCCAGTCTGCCATTCAGCTGAGTGAGGCTGCTATTAATGAAGTTATTAAAGCGTGTGTTGTTTTGCACAATTTTACAAGACTTCATGATTGCCCGTCATCTGTTATTGGTGAAGAAATGTTGCCCAATGAGAGTAGGCCTACACCACATGGCCCTCCTCCGCGCCATCCCCTTTCTGGAATAAAAGTGAGAGATATTTTCACAAATTATTTTGTTTCTCCTCAGGGTGCTACTCCCTGGCAAGATTATGCTGTTTCTCAGTTGTGATTTCCTTATTTCCAAAATATCTAATCACCATAAAATATTTTATGCCTACAGAAACTGTACTCTGTGTGTTGTATTTACTTAATTACCAGATGTTTATGAACAGAGCATATGTGTGTGATGTAAGAATGATTGTCCCACAAACGTCAATTGGCTTTTGACAACATTTTTTACTTATTGCAAAAGCCTTTTGGTCTTAACTTTTAACCATATTTGTTTCATATGGTTTTTTTGGGGGGAAAACCACAACAGTGCAATTCCAGCATAAATTTAACCAAAACATGGTTAGGTGGAACAAATATAAACAAAAATAACTTTCTGTTACAAATTTCGGTAAGTAGGTAGAGGTGATGGTGGCAGCTCAGAGTCCTGCTCAGGTGGCCTTTGTTAGGCCAATTGTCCTTCTCTCTGTGTGGATGCGGTGTGTGGTGGATCCAAATACAGGCCTTGGTCATATTGGCCAGTTGGGTTTTGGCCATAATTAGTGTTGAGCATTCCGATACCGCAAGTATCGGGTATCGGCCGATACTTGCGGTATCGGAATTCCGATACCGAGATCCGATACTTTTGTTATATCGGCTATCGGTATCGGATCAATAGGGATGTGTAAAATAAAGAATTAAAATAAAAAATATTGATATGCTCACCTCTCCGGCGGCTCCTGGACATCATGCTGCTAACCGGGAGGCTTCTTTGTTTAAAATGCGCGCCTTTAGGACCTGGGAATGACGTCCCGGGTTCTGATTGGTCGCGTGCCGCCCATGTGACCGACACGCGACCAATCAGAAGCCGTGACGTCATTCGCAGGTCCTCAGTTCCTAGAATTAGGAGTTTTTGTGAATGAGAATGATGTCCCGGCTTCTGATTGGTCGCGTGCCGCCCATGTGACCGGCACGCGACCAATCAGAAGCCGCGACGTCATTCTCATTCACAAAAACTCCTAATTCTAGGAATTGAGGACCTGTGAATGACGTCACGGCTTCTGATTGGTCGCGTGCCGGTCACATGGGCGGCACGCGACCAATCAGAACCCGGGACGTCATTCTCAGGTCCTAAAGGCGCGCATTTTAAACAAAGAAGCCTCCCGGTTAGCAGCGTGATGTCCAGGGGCCGCCGGAGAGGTGAGCATATCAATATTTTTTATTTTAATTCTTTATTTTACACAGCCCTATGGATCCCAGGGCCTGAAGGAGAGTTTCCTCTCCTTCAGACCCTGGGAACCATGAGAATACCTTCCGATACTTGATGTCCCATTGACTTGTATTGGTATCGGATATCGGTATCGGCGATATCCGATATTTTTCGGGTATCGGCCGATACTATACGATACCGATACTTTCAAGTATCGGACGGTATCGCTCAACACTAGCCATAATGGATTTGTCTCTGGCCCTCATTCTGCTGAATATATTGGCTGGACTCATAGCCACCCCCAATATGGCCATGTCGTCCAAACCCAGGTTGCGACCAGCCTACAGCACTGGGTCTGGAAAGGTGGGCATATTGGGAAGGTTGGTTGTAGGCTGCCATATGGAACGGTGCTGGCCTTGGTTGATTTTGGGTGGGGAGGGGTTGAGGTGTTGGCACAAGTGGAGGAGATGCTTCAAATCCTAATTGACCATGCACCTGTTATGTGGTGAAAGCTGCCTTCTCTCAATAAATTCCAAAACCTCATAGTGGTCATTTGGGGAGGTGCAGAAATCAATCAAGATTTGAATACACCCTCTCACACGTAGCCTCACCTCACGGGGAAGGGGACGAAGGTACCAGGCAAGGCTGCGAGCAAAGGCCTCCTCTCCATCATCCGTGGCAGCCCTGGCCAAATAATTGAGGACCCCAGCGACCACATCCCTCCTACTGGCTTGAAGCTCTCTCCTTCTGCAGCCTCTGCGTAAAGGCCCAGCTGCCTGTGGGGAGGACACCAGTGGGACAGTAGGGCTGCTGCTGTGTCCATGCTCTTCCTGGCTTACAGGACCAGGTTCTGCTGAGGGTGGTGGTGCTGCATCTTGGACACTTGTTGCTGTCTCTTGTGATGCAGAAGCCAATGGGCCAGGAAGGATGGAGGTAGAAGAGGTCAAAGATGGGCCTGCCACCTCTTCTTCAACACCAACCGGATCTATGACAACCTCCGAGTCCGACCCGTTCTCCCTCTCAGTAAGGTTTGACTGTGTTCTGTTATTAAAAAAAAAAAGAATACCCATAATTAATAGGTGAGTAATTTGCTAACATAAGATTATTATACATCTGTGACCTCGTCTCCCCGTAATTACCTACACACAACCTACAATCCTCACAAGATCTCCTTCTCTACTCCCATCTTATCTCCTCTTCCCACAATTGTATACAAGATTTATCTCGTGTATCACCCCTACTCTTGAACCTTCAACCACAACAGATCAGACTCTCGCCTACCATTGAAACCTTCAAATAGAGCCTGAAGACCCACCTCTTCCAACAAGCATATAACCTGCAGTAACCACCGATCAACCAAACCACTGCATGACCAGCTCTACCCTCGCCTACTGTATTCTTACCCATCCCTTGTAGATTGTGAGTCTTCACGAGCAGGGTCCTCTCTCCTCCCGTACCAGTTATGACTTGTATTGTTTAAGATTATTGTACTTGTTTTTATTATGTATACCCCTCCTTACATGTAAAGCGCCATGGAATAAATGGCGCTATAACAATCCAAAATAATAATAACAATAATAATATTACTAATAATTGTGTTGTGATGTACTTACTTACGGTCTTAGATCCATACTGGGATCCAAAAAGGAAAGTCGATCGTAGTATACAGTTAGGTCCATATATATTTGGACAGAGACTACATTTTTCTAATTTTGGTTATAGACATTACCACAATGAATTTTAAACAAAACAATTCAGATGCAGTTGAAGTTCAGACTTTCATCTTTCCTTTGAGGGTATCCACATTAAAATTGGATGAAGGGTTTAGGAGTTTCAGCTCCTTAACATGTGCCACCCTGTTTTTAAAGGGACCAAAAGTAATTGGACAATTGACTCCAAGGCTAATTCATGGACAGGTGTGGGCAATCCCTTCGTTATGGCATTCTCAATTAAGCAGATAAAAGGCCTGGAGTTGATTTGAGGTGTGGTGATTGTATTTGGAAGGTTTTGCTGTGAAGTAAACATGCGGTCAAAGGAGCTCTCCATGCAGGTGAAACAAGCCATCCTTACGCTGCGAAAACAGAAAAAACCCATCCAATAAATTGCTACAATATTAAGAGTGGCAAAATCTACAGTTTGGTACATCCTGAGAAAGAAAGAAAGCACTGGTGAACTCATCAATGCAAAAAGACCTGGGCGCCCACGGAAGGCAACGGTGGTGGATGATCGCAGAATAATCTCCATGGTGAATAGAAACCCTTTCACAATAGCCAACCAAGTGAACAACTCTCTCCAGGAGGTAGGTATATCAATGTCCAAATCTACCATAAAGAGAAGACTGCATGAAAGTAAATACAGAGGGTTCACTGCACGGTGCAAGCCACTCATAAGCATCAAGAATAAAAAGGCTAGACTGGACTTTCCTAAAAAACATCTAAAAAAGCCAGCACAGTTCTGGAAGAACATTCTTTGGACAGATGAAGCCAAGATCAACCTCTACCAGAATGATGGAAAGAGAAAAGTATGGCAAAGGCGTGGTACAGCTCATGATCCAAAGCATACCACATCATTTGTAAAACACGGCGGAGGCAGTGTGATGGCGCGGACATGCATGGCTGCCAGTGGCACTGGGTCACTAGTTGTTATTGATGATGTGACACAGGACAGAAGCAGCCGAATGAATTCTGAGGTATTCAGAGATATACTGTGTGCTCAGATCCAGCCAAATGCAGCCAAACTGATTGGTCATCGTTTCATACTACAGATGGACAATGACCCAAAACATAAAGCCAAAGCAACCCAGGAGTTTATTAAAGCAAAGAAGTGGAATATTTTTGAATGGCCAAGTCAGTCATCTGATCTCAACCCAATTGAGCATGCATTTCACTTGTTAAAGACTAAACTTCAGACAGAAAGGCCCACAAACAAACAGCAACTGAAAGCCACCGCAGTGAAGGCCTGGCAGAGCATCAAAAAGGAGGAAACACAGCGTCTTGTGATGTCCATGAGTTCAAGACTTCAGGCAGTCATTGCCAACAAAGGGTTTTCAACCAAGTACTAAAAATGAATATTTTATTTAAAATTATTGAATCTGTCCAATTACTTTTGGTCCCTTTTAAAACAGAGTGGCACATGTTAAGGAGCTGAAACTCCTAAACCCTTCATCCAACTTTAATGTGGATACCCTCAAATGAAAGCTGAAAGTCTGAACTTCAACTGCACCAGAATTGTTTTGTTTAAAATTCATTGTGGTAATGTCTGTAACCAAAATTAGAAAAATGTTGTCAATGTCCAAATATATATGGACCTAACTGTATGTACTTTCGCTTTTTGGGTGGAGCTTCTGACCCACTTCTTGCCCGCTGCTGCCTTTCCCGGCGATATTGGACCCTGATGCTGTGCCATCGTATCATAACATCTTCAACTGCAATGACATGTTAACAAATACTCTATAAGCTCATTCTGAACATTGATTAAAACAGTTGGCATTGATTGATCAAATTTTAACAATGCTGATAAAATGCCTTATTAAATGAATTACCTAAAGTTTAAATTTCTTAAAACAACAAATACATTATACACAATAAAATGAAACAACACAAGGACAGCGTCCACTCCCCTCTGTACCAGTCAACGCAACATCTATATTATGTATGTACGTAAACCCTTTCTCATGTTCAGCATCTTGGTTTTGGTCAAAAATTGAAAAAAAAAAAAACAGACTAAAGCCAAAAAAAAAAAAACTGCATGAAATCATGTAGGTAAAGGATTTTTCAAGGTTAATTAATGTCGCAACATGAGTGTACTTACAAAGTTGTGTCTGCTCCGCATGTGTGCGTTGGTCAAAATCTGGGAATAGGATCCCACAGATGGTCCTCCAAGCTGCCTCTTTCCTGGCCCGGTTGGAGTAGTTTGGATCCCGCTGGTCCCATATTTCAGGCCTTTCTTGGACCAGGATGAGGAACATATCCACATTAATGATGGATGCCATGCTGCTTGCAACTCCGTGGAGGCGAGCACCAGACTTCTGGGATGTCTGTCTGGCTTTTTCAGCTAATTAGCATGTCTGAGCTTCCTGATTGAGGGCTTGGCACATTTCCTGGCACCTGGAGATGTCTGGCGTATTTCTCGCAAGTCACACTGCTGGTTTGTGTGTAATCCATATTTTTCTCGCCCCCATAGACTTGCATTGGAGAATTTTTTGCGCAATACGCTGACAAACGCAGCATCCTGCGATTTTCTATGGCCGTACAAGACCGTATAATATGGATACGTAAAATACGGCACATAGGAGCTGTGCCGTAGAGAATCATTGTACTGTATGCAATCCGTATTTTGTGCGCCTCTCATACGTCCGTAAAACTCGCTAGTGTGATGCCGGCCTAAGGGTACTACAGTATCATTGCACAAGAAGTTTGCAACTGTTTGAAAAGTCTTAAATGATAATTTAGCTGAAATATCTAGATGTGAAAAACCAAGCCCATATTTTTTAGCAAACCACAAAAAAGTGAAAAGAACTAAGGAATCTACTACAAAAATGGTTAAAAAGCCATAATAAACTTGGTACAAGAATAAAACTGCCTTCTGTCATGACTAGTGTTGAGCATTCCGATACTGCAAATATCGGGTATCAGCCGATATTCGCTGTGTCGGAATTCCGATACTGAGCTCCGATACTTTTGTGATAGCGGACATCAGAATCGGAAGTTCCCATAGTGCAATGATGCACTATAATGGAGTGTGGGTGGTGTGTGGGCGGAGACTGTGTGTGTGTGCGGGCGGGGTCTGTGTGCTACCGTCGGGGGTCTGTGTGTGCCTGCAGGGGGTCTGTAAGGGACTGCTGGGGCTCTGTCCGGCCTGCCGGGGCTCTGTGCGGGCCTGCCGGGGCTCTGTGTGGCCTGCTGGGGCTCTGTGCGGGCCTGCCGGGGCTCTGTGTGGGCCTGCCGGGGCTCTGTGCGGGCTACTAGATACATACTACATACATACTACATAAATACTACATACATGCTACATACTACATACATACCAGAAAATATAGCCAACTAGCATGGTAACACTCATTAGAGTCAGAAATCTGTACCACTAGTAACAGCAAGACCTAAACGGCCTATCATCAAAAGCATACCAACTATAAAGAGAAAGAGATGATTGACGGCCAAACAAGTATCATCAAAAAATACCAACTTTATTAGTTAAAAAAATACAACAAGTGTATGGAAAATGACATGAGGCATGGCGCCACAGGACTGGACGCTGCAGAGAAAACAACAGGAGGCACGTGCCCAGGAAAAACAGTCCACCGAGTATAACAGTCACATATTGCCAGACATAATGTAGAAAAAATAAACAAAATGGTGAAATTAATCTAAAAAATATATCAACACCTAGGGCTGCCAATCAGTACAATAGGTAATGACTCCCGTGATACAGCCGAACAACAAATCACCACCGAATGGTACCCACCGCAATGTGGACTGAAGCTCCTGGGGACGTGCGGTGGGTACCATTCGGTGGTGATTTGTTGTTCGGCTGTATCACGGGAGTCATTACCTATTGTACTGATTGGCAGCCCTAGGTGTTGATATATTTTTACTCTGCACTGTCAATTTATTATTATTCCTGGGACTGTAGCCTATGGCGATTTTTCTTAGACCTCTGCAGACAGTCTGGTTTCCCACTCCAATGGGTCCTAGTCACATATAGCCATATCTATTTATTTTATTATGCTTATTTTTTAGGTTAATTTCACCATTTTGTTTATTTTTTCTACATTATGTCTGGCAATATGTGACTGTTATACTCGGTGGACTGTTTTTCCTGGGCACGTGCCTCCTGTTGTTTTCTCTGCAGCGTCCAGTCCTGTGGCGCCATGCCTCATGTCATTTTCCATACACTTGTTGTATTTTTTTAACTAATAAAGTTGGTATTTTTTGATGATACTTGTTTGGCCGTCAATCATCTCTTTCTCTTTATAGTTGGTATACCACATACATACTACATACATACTACATACATACTAAATACTACATTCATACATGCATACTACATACATGCTACATACATACAACATACTACATGCATACTATATACATACTACATACGGCATACATACTAAATACATACTACATACATACTACATACTACATAATACATACATACTACATACATACTACTTACAATACATTCATACATTACATACAATACATACATACAGACATACAGTACATTACACACATATTACATACTCACCATCACTTGTCACTTTGTTCCCGGAAGCCAGTGTCACCTGTAAACAAGATTAAAGTAACAAACAACCAATATACTCCCTGTCCGCAGAAATCCACGAGTGTCCCACAACGATCTCCCGTGGAGAACAGCAGCATCAGCGACCGCTCTCTAGGGGCTCCAGTAATACAATGATGGGAGGAAGGTATCCTTCCGCACTGTATTCCTCTGCCGCTGTAAAAAAGTAGTTCCTAGTCTCACTTTTGGCATTTGTGTGTGAGAATTTTTCCCATGCAGCAATTTCCATAAAGTGAGACTTTGTCCTAAGGTAACCTCTCAGTGATGCACTGAAGGAGCCATTGTCTCCTGTCAGTGTGTCACTGAGGGTCCTATAGAGCAGTGACATCACCCGATGTCACTGTTCTATAGGGGAGATCGTCGTGGGACAGTCGTTATTAATTGGACTACGGCGGACAGGTAGTATACGGTTTATTATTTTACGTTTTTTGCAGGCGCTGAAGTATGGTAAGTATGGTTAAATGAAGAATATTAAAATACTTTATTCCTAATGTGGGCGTGTTTTATTAACCCTTTCCTACTATTGGATTAATAGTGGATAGGCATCTTACAGATGCGCCATTTCTGGGGCGTCTGCGGACTGGTATTTGTAGTGGGGGGGCCAATATCCATGGCCCCTCTCTAGGATATGAATATCAGCCCGCAGCTGTCTGCATAGCCTTTCTGGCTATAAAATATAGGGGGACCCAACGTCATTTTTTGGGGGGGTCCCCCTATTTTAATAGCCAGTAAAGGCTACACAGACAGCTGCGGGCTGATATTCATAGCAGGCTACAAATATTGGCCCCCGGCCGTCGGCTTTCCCCCTCTGGCACAGAAAATTGAGCTGGAGCCCACGCCGTTATTTTCCATTTTTTTTTTAATTCAACGCTCATTAAAGAATCTTTCATACTTGTGTCAGTACGGGTCCGTTGCTATGCGTCGGGCCGACGTACCGATGCACGTTGTGAAATTTGTGCACGACATGGGCAGTGGATGCAGTTTTTCAGCACATCTGCTGCCCATTCTGAAGTCCGGGGAGGAGGGGGTGGAATTTCGGCCGCGCAAGCGCGGTAGAAAATAGCGGACGTGACGGACAAAAAACGTTCACTTGAACGTTTTTTTGTGCCGATGGTCCGCCAAAACACGACGGATCCATTGCAAAACGGACGCGACGTGTGGCCATCCGTCACGATCTGTTGCTAATACAAATCTATGGGTAAAAAAACGCATCCTGCGAGCACATTTGTAGGATGCGTTTTTTTCCCAAAATGACGGATTGCGACAGATTGCTAAAAACGCAAGTGTGAAAGTAGCCTTAGAAACATCGGCCTTTCTAATATATATCTATGGATATATCTATCAATAGATATATTTATAGATATATAAATATCTATAGATACATAGATGTATCTATCCATATATCTGGCTGCTTTCACACATCAGGTTTGCCGTCATGCACAATCCGGCGAGTTTTGTAGCCCCCACAGCTACAAATACCAGTCCGCAGCCGCCCCACAAATGGTGAATTTCAGCACTTAGCCTCTCTCTTCCCACTCCCGTGTACCGGTGGGATATGGGGTAATAAGAAGTTAATGTCACCTTGCTATTGTAAGGTGACATTAAGCCGGGTTAATAACGGAGAGGTGTCAATAAGATGCCTATCCATTATTAATCCAATAGTAATAAAGGTTAATAAAACACACACACATTAGGAAAAAAGTATTTTAACATTCTTCATTTAACCATACTTACCATACCTCAGCGCCTGCAAAAAACATAAAATAATAAACCGTATACTACCTGTCCGCCGTAGACCAATTAATAACGAGTGTTCCATGATGATCTCCCCTATAGAACAGTGACATCGGGTGATGTCACTGCTCTATAGGACCCTAAGTGACACACTAACAGGAGACAATGGCTCCTGCAGTGCATTACTGAGAGGTTACCTTAGGACAAATTCTCACTTTATGGCAATTGCTGCGTGGGAAAATTTCTCACACAGCAATGCCAAAAGTGAGACTAGGGACTATTTTTTTTACAGCGGTGGAGGAATACAGTGTGGAAGGATATCTGATGCTGCCGTTCTCCACAGGAAATCGTCGTGGGACACTCGTGGATTTCTGCGGACAGGGAGTATATTGGTTGTTTGTTATTTTAATGTTTTTTACAGGTGACACTGGTTTCAGGGAACAAAGTGACAAGTGATGGTGAGTATGTACTCTATGTTATATGTACTGTATGTCTGTATGTATGTATTGTATGTAATGTATGAATGTAATGTTTTTTTTTTGCATTCAACACATTAGCCGGATGACTTGCAGCCCCATCGGACGATGCCTGCATAGATCCCCGGCAGTCCGCACAGAGCCCCGGCAGGCCGCACAGAGCCCCAGCAAGCCCGCACAGAGCCCCGGCAAGCCAGCACAGAGCCCCGGCCGGCCGCACAGAGCCCCTGCAGCCCGCATAAAGCCCCAGCAGGCACGCACAGAGCCTCGGCAGGCATGCACAGACCACCAGCAGCCCGCACAGACCACCGAGATGCCCGTACAGATCCCCAGCAGGCCTGCACAGACCCCGCCCGCACACACAGACACGCACAGTGTCTGCCCATGTACCGCCCACACTCTTACCCCCTCAGGAACAGGATGTAGAAGGACAGAAAGGGCTTATTTACATTCCGATATTTGAATCCCATTGACTTACATTGGTATCAGGTATCGGTATCGGCGATATTCAATATTTTTTGGATATTGGCCGATCCAATCCGATACCGATACTTCTTGATATCGGAAGGTATCGCTCAACACTAGTCATGACACAGCTGTCGGGTGACCCAGGAACAGGGGCTCCTTCCCTGTTCATAACACTAGGGGGTGCCCTAGCTCACCCTGCTCCCTGGGATTCTGCAGATGACAAAGATGCCGGGGCCTCCACCCTTGCCTTATCTTCTAAGTTAGTCCTCTGTCTATTCTCCTCCCCCACCCAGGGAAGAGGTAGGGCTACTGTGCATCGTAGTACACCAACCTGACAAACAAGGCAACACGGCCAAGGGTTAACAGAAAACTCCAGGCATATAAATAATCACTCACATGTAACAGAGGAATGCACCTGGGTGTGAAAGTAGGAGAATAAACAAAAACAGAGAAGGATATGGAATTACTACGCATACAAACCAAGCCACAGTCACTAATAACTCCTTCAACTCTTTCAACTCTCCTTCTCATATGTGCTCATCTCCCTCCATTAGCCATGCAGCAAATGCTAGCTCTGACAAAGATTAGTAACAGAGCCCAAATTATAAAAGGAAAAGGAGTGGCTAACTGAGCACAGCTGTGAGCAGAGGGATTTCCAACATGGCCGATTAACCACTGTTTTCCCAGAAGAAATAAACACATTTTAAATGATGGAGAAGTGCTTCTCAGCACCGGAGTCAGAGCAATCAGACTCTGCGGTCTTTGTGCTCTACACTGTCACGGTAAACCCATGACATCTACAATCCAAACATTTGTCAAAAACAATGCTGAATCTGGGACTTTCCATTTACTGACCTTATGAAAGTCTCATTTGTAATGGCAACTAATATTTATTGTTTTTTCTGCTGTGTTTGGCACTATTGATTACCAACTCCTACTCATTATGCTTCACTCTATTGGTCCTCGGAATATTGCTGGTTTTGTTCTATCTCTCTGACCTCACTGTTCAGTGTTATAATGCCAGTTCTATTGCACTATGCTTTTGGGGTTCCTTAATAAGAATGTGTCCTAGATTCTCTTTGATTCCTTACTTGGCAAATTATTAGCAAATTTTGCTTTGAGTACCCTTTGTACACTGAAGACACTCACCTTTCTAAATCTTCCTATAACAGCACATCTTCATTAATATCACACCTGTATGGTATCCTGATGACTCAACAGTTGACAGTTGGTTATTTTGTACCAATTGCTTCCTGAGTTCAACTTCGGCCATAGACAATATCTATATGGAGATTTTATGTTGCCTCATTGTCTGAATGGGTATTCCCTGATGAAGCTGTCAAACTAACAATACGCATGGACTTGCTAATTGTTCTTCAAACAAGCACTTTCACCTTTTAGGTTACGTCAATTTCTTCTTAGATTTAATATCTTGCTAGCAGTGCACTTATTTCTCTTGTTTGATTTATCCTTTAGTTTGTTACTCTGGAACATTTGATTTTATTTATTACATACTTTGTGATTTCTATCTTATGTGTATATATCTTGAATCAGTAATGTCTGTTTACATCAGGGGTCCCCAACCTGTAGCTCGGGAGCCACATGTGGCTCGCGGTCCCATGAATTGTGGCTCGCTGCTGTCTGTCAGCTTGGAGCATTAGCTGCAGTTCTAGCAAACAGGTATGAAGAGCACATCTGAAAATGGTGAATTTTGTGAGCAACCCTGCACAGAAGTGCAGATCTGGATGCACATATACTGGTCTTAGGTGTATAGAGATGATTTAAGTATGGTACGCTGGAGACAAGATGACACCACCTGTCAGAGGAGATGTTTGAAGCTGGATGTGATAATGTCTTGGGAGTGCTTTATAGGAGAATACTGAATGGGGGTATTGTAGGAACCCCTAGATCTTAGTATACTGCTTTGGAGTGATTTTTGTGGAAAAGCTTTGGTTACCATTATGCCTGTAATGAGGCTTTGGTTGCCACTATTGTGAAGGGGTTGGGAGCTGAATGTGACTCGCGACCTTCTCTCAAGGCTGGATGTGGCTCGCGACCCTCTCTAAGAGCTGAATGTGACTCTCAAGGTCAGAAACGTTGGGGACCTCTGGTTTACATGGTAATTTTATGTGAATAATTTAATTGGCTATTTATATACTTTAGCTAGGCATTGTGTGATTTATGGATGCTTTGTGGCATTTATCCGTCCTAAGAATTTATCATTTATCAGGTTTTGCTCCAACTGCTACTAGATGTGGGAGCCAAAATGTAGATCCCAAAAATGTGGTTATATACAACATACAAGTTTCCGCAGTATATATAAAAGAAGCACATTCTTATTAGTTTTGGCTGCGGATCTGCATCTGATTGGCCACTTCAGATTCGCAGCTGTTTTCCATGCAGTTTACAGTACCATGTAAACCTATGAAAAACCAAATCCGCAGTGACCATGGTGCGGAAAATACCATGCAGAAACGCTGCATTGTTTTTTCCGCAGCATGTCAATTCTTTGTGCGGATTCTGCAGCGGTTTACACCTGTTCCTCAATAGGAATTCACAGGGTAAAACCGCAGGTGGAATCCAAACAAAAAACGCTGGAAGTCTGCAGTAAATCCGTGGTAAATCCGCAAGTAAAACTCCTATGAGTTCTTTCTGTTTTGCTTGAGCACCATGTCTGACCTACTGCACTTCACCCCAACGCAGCGGGTTTTGTTTAACTGGGTGTTGTCATGTCGGTTTAACCAGCCATACCCTGTGATTGTAGATCCGCGAAGGAGAAGAAGGTGCATCCTCTTTTGACCCAACGCCTCACTAAAGGCCATTTCCAGAGGCTCTATACAGCTCTGCGTGCAAATCCTGATAATTTTTACCTATACTGTCGAATGACAATACCAACATTTGATACCTTGTTGGAGACAGTACATCCAGGACTCACGTATCAGGACACCACGATGCGAAAAAGCATATCTGCAGAGGAGCGTCTTCTCCTTACCTTACGGTATGTATTCAACATCCTCACATACTGTATGTTGATGATGTTTTTTTCAGGGTTGTTTGCTAGCAGCTATTTTAGAATATATGTGTTACTTAGAACAAAACCACAGTAAAAATATGTATTTTTAATGTTCTACTTATGTAAAGTAGGTAAATATCCAGTAATTTCATTGATATTCCTTTTTTTTATTAAACAACATACTTGCGCTTTATCATGTTTTCTCTAAACTATTGCTACCTAAGTAATATTATTTTTTGTGTCCTTTCAACTTCCTGTCAACTGGATTGTCTTATGCGGGACTATACCTGGAGTTTCTCATTGGTCGCTCCACGATTTCTGGCATTGTGCGCTCAACATGTAGTGAAATATGGTCGAAACTACATGAACTTGTCATGCCTGAGCCAAAAATGGCTGATTGGCTCAAAATAGCCCGTGGGTTCAATGACACTTGTGACTTCCCTAACTGCATTGGAGCCCTGGATGGGAAACCTATCAGGGTGCCTAAGCCGCCGAACTCTGGCTCCCAATTCTACAATTATGAGCAGTTTTTCTCTGTTGTTCTGTTAGCTGTAGTTGACAGTAACTACAGGTTTATTATTGTAGACATTGGGGCCTGTGGGCGAACAGGAGACTCAAGGGTCTTCAATTCGTCCATTATGGGTTGGCGGCTATGTGAAAACCAGTTAGACCTCCCTCCACCACAACAACTCCCAGGCTCCAATGCTGAAGCAGTGCCATATGTTCTTGTGGGAGATGAGGCCTTCC
Organism: Ranitomeya imitator; assembly: GCF_032444005.1. Taxonomy (NCBI): domain Eukaryota; kingdom Metazoa; phylum Chordata; class Amphibia; order Anura; family Dendrobatidae; genus Ranitomeya; species Ranitomeya imitator. The sequence continues at coordinate 108,472,259 of NC_091288.1, forward strand.
AATTGACAAGGAATGTCATTAGGCCTTATCCCAGGCGCAACCTGGATCACCGGCGGAGTGTTTTTAATTTGAGGCTTTCCAGGGCACGTAGACTGGTGGAGTGTGCCTTTGGGATTCTGTGTGCCAAATGGCGTCTCCTCCAGTCTGCCATTCAGCTGAGTGAGGCTGCTATTAATGAAGTTATTAAAGCGTGTGTTGTTTTGCACAATTTTACAAGACTTCATGATTGCCCGTCATCTGTTATTGGTGAAGAAATGTTGCCCAATGAGAGTAGGCCTACACCACATGGCCCTCCTCCGCGCCATCCCCTTTCTGGAATAAAAGTGAGAGATATTTTCACAAATTATTTTGTTTCTCCTCAGGGTGCTACTCCCTGGCAAGATTATGCTGTTTCTCAGTTGTGATTTCCTTATTTCCAAAATATGTAATCACCATAAAATATTTTATGCCTACAGAAACTGTACTCTGTGTGTTGTATTTACTTAATTACCAGATGTTTATGAACAGAGCATATGTGTGTGATGTAAGAATGATTGTCCCACAAACGTCAATTGGCTTTTGACAACATTTTTTACTTATTGCAAAAGCCTTTTGGTCTTAACTTTTAACCATATTTGTTTCATATGGTTTTTTGGGGGGGAAAACCACAACAGTGCAATTCCAGCATAAATTTAACCAAAACATGGTTAGGTGGAACAAATATAAACAAAAATAATTTCCGTTACAAATTTCGGTAAGTAGGTAGAGGTGATGGTGGCAGCTCAGAGTCCTGCTCAGGTGGCCTTTGTTAGGCCAATTGTCCTTCTCTCTGTGTGGATGCGGTGTGTGGTGGATCCAAATACAGGCCTTGGTCATATTGGCCAGTTGGGTTTTGGCCATAATGGATTTGTCTCTGGCCCTTATGCTGCTGAATATATTGGCTGGACTCATAGCCACCCCCAATATGGCCATGTCGTCCAAACCCAGGTTGCGACCAGCCTACAGCACTGGGTCTGGAAAAGTGGGCATATTGGGAAGGTTGGTTGTAGGCTGCCATATGGAACGGTGCTGGCCTTGGTTGATTTTGGGTGGGGAGGGGTTGAGGTGTAGGCACAAGTGGAGGAGATGCTTCAAATCCTAATTGACCATGCACCTGTTATGTGGTGAAAGCTGCCTTCTCTCAATAAATTCCAAAACCTCATAGGGGTCATTTGGGGAGGTGCAGAAATCAATCAGGATTTGAATACACCCTCTCACACGTAGCCTCATCTCACGGGGAAGGGGACGAAGGTACCAGGCAAGGCTGCGAGCAAAGGCCTCCTCTCCATCATCCGTGGCAGCCCTGGCCAAATAATTGAGGACCCCAGCGACCACATCCCTCCTACTGGCTTGAAGCTCTCTCCTTCTGCAGCCTCTGCGTAAAGGCCCAGCTGCCTGTGGGGAGGACACCAGTGGGACAGTAGGGCTGCTGCTGTGTCCATGCTCTTCCTGGCTTACAGGACCAGGTGCTGCTGAGGGTGGTGGTGCTGCATCTTGGACACTTGTTGCTGTCTCTTGTGATGCAGAAGCCGATGGGCCAGGAAGGATGGAGGTAGAAGAGGTCAAAGATGGGCCTGCCACCTCTTCTTCAACACCAACCGGATCTATGACAACCTCCGAGTCCGACCCGTTCTCCCTCTCAGTAAGGTTTGACTGTGTTCTGTTATTAAAAAAAAAAAAAGAATACCCATAATTAATAGGTGAGTAATTTGCTAACATAAGATTATTATACATCTGTGACCTCGTCTCCCCGTAATTACCTACACACAACCTACGATCCTCACAAGATCTCCTTCTCTACTCCCATCTTATCTCCTCTTCCCACAATTGTATACAAGATTTATCTCGTGTATCACCCCTACTCTGGAACCTTCAACCACAACAGATCAGACTCTCGCCTACCATTGAAACCTTCAAAAAGAGCCTGAAGACCCACCTCTTCCAACAAGCATATAACCTGCAGTAACCACCGATCAACCAAACCACTGCATGACCAGCTCTACCCTCGCCTACTGTATTCTTACCCATCCCTTGTAGATTGTGAGTCTTCGCGGGCAGGGTCCTCTCTCCTCCCGTACCAGTTATGACTTGTATTGTTTAAGATTATTGTACTTGTTTTTATTATGTATACCCTTCCTTACATGTAAAGCGCCATGGAATAAATGGCGCTATAACAATCCAAAATAATAATAACAATAATAATATTACTAATAATTGTGTTGTGATGTATTTACTTACGGTCTTAGATCCATACTGGGATCCAGAAAGGAAAGTCGATCGTAGTATATGTACTTTCGCTTTTTGGGTGGAGCTTCTGCCCCACTTCTTGCCCGCTGCTGCCTTTCCCGGCGATATTGGACCCTGATGCTGTGCCATCGTGTCATAACATCTTCCATTGCAATGACATGGTAACAAATATTCTATAAGCTCATTCTGAACATTGATTAAAACAGTTGGCATTGATTGATCAAATTTTAACAATGCTGATAAAATGCCTTATTAAATGAACTACCTAAAGTTTAAATTTCTTAAAACAACAAATACATTATACACAATAAAATGAAACAACACAAGGACAGCGTCCACTCCACTCTGTACCAGTCTGGCATTACCAAAAATAGTACTCAACGCAACATCTATATTATGTATGTACGTAAACCCTTTCTCATGTTCAGCATCTTGGTTTTGGTCAAAAATTGAAAAAAAAAAAAAAAACAGACTAAAGCCAAAAAAAAAACTGCATGAAATCATGTAGGTAAAGGATTTTTCAAGGTTAATTAATGTCGCAACATGAGTGTACTTACAAAGTTGTGTCTGCTCCGCATGTGTGCGTTGGTCAAAATCTGGGAATAGGATCCCACAGATGGTCCTCCAAGCTGCCTCTTTCCTGGCCCGGTTGGAGTAGTTTGGATCCCGCTGGTCCCATATTTCAGGCCTTTCTTGGACCAGGATGAGGAGCATATCCACATTAATGATGGATGCCATGCTGCTTGCAACTCCGTGGAGGCGAGCACCAGACTTCCGGGATGTCTGTCTGGCTTTTTCAGCTAATTAGCATGTCTGAGCTTCCTGATTGAGGGCTTGGCACATTTCCTGGCACCTGGAGATGTCTGGCGTATTTCTCGCAAGTCACACTGCTGCTCCGTGTGTAATCCATATTTTTCTCGCCCCCATAGACTTGCATTGGAGAATTTTTTGCGCAATACGCTGACAAACGCAGCATCCTGCGATTTTCTATGGCCGTACAAGACCGTATAATATGGATACGTAAAATACGGCACATAGGAGCTGTGCCATAGAGAATCATTGTACTGTATGCAATCCGTATTTTGTGCGCCTCTCATACGTCCGTAAAACTCGCTAGTGTGATGCCGGCCTAAGGGTACTACAGTATCATTGCACAAGAAGTTTGCAACTGTTTGAAAAGTCTTAAATGATAATTTAGCTGAAATATCTAGATGTGAAAAACCAAGCCCATATTTTTTAGCAAACCACAAAAAAGTGAAAAGAACTAAGGAATCTACTACAAAATTGGTTAAAAAGCCATAATAAACTTGGTACAAGAATAAAACTGCCTTCTGTCATGACTAGTGTTGAGCATTCCGATACTGCAAATATCGGGTATCGGCCGATATTCGCTGTGTCGGAATTCCGATACTGAGCTCCGATACTTTTGTGATATCGGACACCAGAATCGGAAGTTCCCATAGTGCAATGATGCACTATAATGGAGTGTGGGTGGTGTGTGGGCGTAGACTGTGTGTGTGTGCGGGCGGGGTCTGTGTGCTACCGTGGGGGGTCTGTGTGTGCCTGCAGGGGGTCTGTACGGGACTGCTGGGGCTCTGTCCGGCCTGCCGGGGCTCTGTGCGGGTCTGCCGGGGCTCTGTGTGGCCTGCTGGGACTCTGTGCGGGCCTGCCGGGGCTCTGTGTGGGCCTGCCTGGGCTCTGTGCGGGCTACTAGATACATACTACATACATACTACATAAATACTACATACATGCTACATACTACATACATACTACATACTACGTACATACTACATACATACTAAATACTACATTCATACATGCATACTACATACATGCTACATACATACAACATACTACATACATACTATATACATACTACATACGGCATACATACTAAATACATACTACATACTACGTACTTACTACATACATACTACTTACAATACATTCATACATTACATACAATACATACATACAGACATACAGTACATTACACACATATTACATACTCACCATCACTTGTCACTTTGTTCCCGGAAGCCAGTGTCACCTGTAAACAAGATTAAAGTAACAAACAACCAATATACTCCCTGTCCGCAGAAATCCACGAGTGTCCCACAACGATCTCCCGTGGAGAACAGCAGCATCAGCGACCGCTCTCTAGGGGCTCCAGGAATACAATGATGGGAGGAAGGTATCCTTCCGCACTGTATTCCTCTGCCGCTTTCATACTTCTGTCAGTACGGGTCCGTTGCTATGCGTCGGTCCGACGTACCGATGCACGTTGTGAAATTTGTGCACGACATGGGCAGCGGATGCAGTTTTTCAGCACATCTGCTGCCCATTCTGAAGTCCGGGGAGGAGGGGGTGGAATTTCGGCCGCGCAAGCGCGGTAGAAAATGGCGGACGTGACGGACAAAAAACGTTCACTTGAACGTTTTTTTGTGCCGATGGTCCGCCAACACACGAAGGATCCATTGCACGACGGACGCGACGTGTGGCCATCCGTCACGATCTGTTGCTAATACAAGTCTATGGGTAAAAAAACGCATCCTGCGAGGACATTTGTAGGATGCGTTTTTTTCCCAAAATGACGGATTGCGACAGATTGCTAAAAACGCAAGTGTGAAAGTAGCCTTAGAAACATCGGCCCTTCTAATATATATCTATGGATATATCTATCAAAAGATATATTTATAGATATTTAAATATCTATAGATACATAGATGTATCTATCCATATATCTGGCTGCTTTCACACATCAGGTTTGCCGTCATGCACAATCCGGCGAGTTTTGTAGCCCCCACAGCTACAAATACCAGTCCGCAGCCGCCCCACAAATGGTAAATTCCAGCACTTAGCCTCTCTCTTCCCACTCCCGTGTACCAGTGGGATATGGGGTAATAAGAAGTTAATGTCACTTTGCTATTGTAAGGTGACATTAAGCAGGGTTAATAACGGAGAGGTGTCAATAAGATGCCTATCCATTATTAATCCAATAGTAATAAAGGGTTAATAAAACACACACACATTAGGAAAAAAGTATTTTAACATTCTTCATTTAACCATACTTACCATACCTCAGCGCCTGCAAAAAACAAAAAATAATAAACCATATACTACCTGTCCGCCGTAGACCAATTAATAACGAGTGTTCCATGATGATCTTCCCTATAGAACAGTGACATCGGGTGATGTCACTGCTCTATAGGACCCTAAGTGATACACTGACAGGAGACAATGGCTCCTGCAGTGCATTACTGAGAGGTTACCTTAGGACAAATTCTCACTTTATGGCAATTGCTGCGTGGGAAAATTTCTCACACAGCAATGCCAAAAGTGAGACTAGGGACTATTTTTTTTACAGCGGTGGAGGAATACAGTGTGGAAGGATACCTGATGCTGCCGTTCTCCACAGGAAATCGTCATGGGACACTCGTGGATTTCTGCGGACAGGGAGTATATTGGTTGTTTGTTATTTTAATGTTTTTTACAGGTGACACTGGTTTCAGGGAACAAAGTGACAAGTGATGGTGAGTATGTACTCTATGTTATATGTACTGTATGTCTGTATGTATGTATTGTATGTAATGTATGAATGTAATGTTTTTTTTTCTTTGCATTCAACACATTAGCCGGATGACTTGCAGCCCCATCGGACGATGCCTGCATAGATCCCCGGCAGTCCGCACAGAGCCCCGGCAGGCCGCACAGAGCCCCAGCAAGCCCGCACAGAGCCCCGGCAAGCCAGCATAGAGCCCCGGCAGGCCGCTCAGAGCCCCGGAAGGCCGCACAGAGCTCCTGCAGCCCGCATAAAACCCTTATTTACATTCCGATATTTGAATCCCATTGACTTACATTGGTATCAGGTATCGGTATCGGCGATATTCGATATTTTTTGGATATTGGCCGATCCAATCCGATACCGATATTTCTTGATATCGGAAGTTATCGCTCAACACTAGTCATGACACAGCTGTCGGGTGACCCAGGAACAGGGGCTCCTTCCCTGTTCATAACACTAGGGGGTGCCCTAGCTCACCCTGCTCCCTGGGATTCTGCAGATGACAAAGATGCCGGGGCCTGCACCCTTGCCTTATCTTCTAAGTTAGTCCTCTGTCTATTCTCCTCCCCCACCCAGGGAAGAGGTAGGGCTACTGTGCATCGTAGTACACCAACCTGACAAACAAGGCAACACGGCCAAGGGTTAACAGAAAACTCCAGGCATATAAATAATCACTCACATGTAACAGAGGAATGCACCTGGGTGTGAATGTAGGAGAATAAACAAAAACAGAGAAGGATATGGAATTACTACGCATACAAACCAAGCCACAGTCACTAATAACTCCTACAACTCTTTCAACTCTCCTTCTCATATGTGCTCATCTCCCTCCATTAGCCATGCAGCAAATGCTAGCTCTGACAAAGATTAGTAACAGAGCCCAAATTATAAAGGGAAAAGGAGTGGCTAACTGAGCACAGCTGTGAGCAGAGGGATTTCCAACATGGCCGATTAACCACTGTTTTCCCAGAAGAAATAAACACATTTTAAATGATGGAGAAGTGCTTCTCAGCACCGGAGTCAGAGCAATCAGACTCTGCGGTCTTTGTGCTCTACACTGTCATGGTAAACCCATGACATCTACAATCCAAACATTTGTCAAAAACAATGCTGAATCTGGGACTTTCCATTTACTGACCTTATGAAAGTCTCATTTGTAATGGCAACTAATATTTATTGTTTTTTCTGCTGTGTTTGGCACTATTGATTACCAACTCTTACTCATTATGCTTCACTCTATTGGTCCTCGGAATATTACTGGTTTTGTTCTATCTCTCTGACCTCACTGTTCAGTGTTATAATGCCAGTTCTATTGCACTATACTTTTGGGGTTCCTTAATAAGAATGTGTCCTAGATTCTCTTTGATTCCTTACTTGGCAAATTATTAGCAAATTTTGCTTTGAGTACCCTTTGTACACTGAAGACACTCACCTTTCTAAATCTTCCTATAACAGCACATCTTCATTAATATCACACCTGTATGGTATCCTGATGACTCAACAGTTGACAGTTGGTTATTTTGTACCAATTGCTTCCTGAGTTCAACTTCGACCATAGACAATATCTATATGGAGATTTTATGTTGCCTCATTGTCTGAATGGGTATTCCCTGATGAAGCTGTCAAACCAACAATACGCATGGACTTGCTAATTGTTCTTCAAACAAGCACTTTCACCTTTTAGGTTACATCAATTTCTTCTTAGATTTAATATCTTGCTAGCAGTGCACTTATTTCTCTTGTTTGATTTATCCTTTAGTTTGTTACTCTGTAACATTTGATTTTATTTATTACATACTTTGTGATTTCTATCTTATGTGTATATATCTTGAATCAGTAATGTCTGTTTACATGGTAATTTTATGTGAATAATTTAATTGGCTATTTATATACTTTAGCTAGGCATTGTGTGATTTATGGATGCTTTGTGGCATTTATCCGTCCTAAGAATTTATCATTTATCAGGTTTTGCTCCAACTGCTACTAGATGTGGGAGCCAAAATGTAGATCCCAAAAATGTGGTTATATACAACATACAAGTTTCCGCAGTATAAATAAAAGAAGCACATTCTTATTAGTTTCAGAAAGTTTCCTTTTTATTAGATTTGAAGAGGAAATATATATTTTTTTCAGTGTTAGGCATTTTAGCAGATGTCCAGCACTCTTCTAAAGGAACTCACTTTTGCATTGAGGGATCCCCAATCACTGAAACGTCTATATTCTCCAGGTTTCAGAAAATATTGTTTTCCCCGATAGTTGGGCTGCTCATAAAAGATCCACTGACCATCAAGCACATTACAAGAGTTGATATCATGGTTCTTGAAGATCTCAAAGACAGAAGGACAATCTTCTAAAACTTCAAGCATTTGCCCTCTAAACTCTTCTTTCTCATAAATCTTCAGTTTATGGGGTCCTCTTTGCTGCAATAAAAAAAAATTGAATATTCAATTAACTCATTAATTTTAAATGTATGTTCTGTTTTACAGATATTTAACAGATAGATAGATAGATAGATAGATAGATAGATAGATAGATAGATAGAAACATTAGCTAGGTAGGTAGATAGATAGATAGATAACAAAACACAGCTGCAGCACTATCAAGGGAAAAATTATCAATGGGTGCAAAGCCTACAAGGCAAAACCAAATCTCATTGTATCTAAAAACAGATGAAGGCAGCAATCCAAAAGTCCAAAGTATAGTGGTTTAGTGACACATCATGTAGGGGCAATGTTTCGTTCCAAGTGTGGAACTTTTTCAAGCTTGAACGAAACATCGCCCTGACATGATGGTTCAATAAACCACTATACTTTGGACTTTCGGAATGCTTCCTTCTTCTTTTTTTTTTTTTAGATGGATAGATAGATAGATAGATAGATAGATAGATAGATAGATAGATAGATAGATAGATAGATAGTCACTTGTATTCTCAATGGCTTATTTTTATTTGTCTTTAATTATATTTTAACTATGAAATTAAATATAGAAGATGTAGCAAAGAAATATATATATATTGTTTGGATCAAAAGACCACATTGTCCATCTAGTCTGCCCTTAATTAAAGTTACAAAATTGTATAGTCTAAATACAAAATATGTACTATATCATATAAAGATTTACCTGTGGTATAACTCGGCAAGACCTGATAGAGTCACTGAATCCCATCCATTGCTGATAGTCAGGATATTCTCCCTTCTTAAGGAAATATTGGTGACCCAAATAGTTAGGACGCTCATACAGCATCCAGCAGCCACTATCTACTCGGATAGAATTACAGCGACTGAAGTAGGAATGGAGGTCAGCACAGTCCCCGCTGCACTCATAGCAGCGGCCCTGGAAGTTCCTGTCCTCAAAGAAGATGATCTAAATTAAACAAAAAAACTTTGAGCATATAAAAAATAATTAAATGTTGATTAAATTTATCCTGTTTTTTTTTTCTTAAAGTTGAATTATCAGTATATCATTTAGAAGGAAAAAAAGTTGCTAAATATAATTATTGAACTGTCATAAAGTAAAGCATTTTCAGCCTATTTTTTACCTTTCCCATTATAGCCGGAGTGTGGATGCTGTTCCCAGTACCTAGTGCACTGCTTTGCAGCTCTTATATACATCACTATACATGCTCGATCTGCAGAATTTTAACAAAGGGAAACATTTTCTGTGCAGTCAGGGAAATTTACTTTCAACTCTGTAACTTAACTCTAGTTGGGACAATTGATATAAATAAATTATTTAACATACTAGTGGAACAAATGATTTCATGTTTATGCATTTTTATTCCAGTTTTTAAAACCTTTGCACAATATAATCTCTAATGGATTTTAAGCTTTTATACTGCAATTAAAATACTACAGCTTTTAATAGTTACATTTCAAATATCTGATATATAAATTAATATATTTATACAAAATATATATATAATTTTAATGACTTTAGTATTCCTAGGCTGTTATCATATTTCTTAATGATTTTACCAGGAATACTATAATTGTTACATTTTCAGGTAAATTGTAATGAATTCTTACAGATCTTATTGACTTGCTTCCTGTAAGGTTATGTCAGACAAATAGAATAGTGATGCAGACTATGAGATTGTTGCTGTTCACAATACTTTCCATCCATCATTTTTATTCCTCATATCTGATTATTTTGTCCTTGCCTTAAAGCGGTGGTCCAAAGCTAAAATTCACTGGTCTCTTCTTTTCCAGCAAGTCAGGTAATCTTCTCACAAAACACACTGACAGTGCAATCTATTTCAGGCTCTGTCATGATTTGCATAGTTTGTGGGATTAGGCAGTTCAGAGATTAATCTGGACGGCCTCACTATGGGATTCAGGGAGGCTTCTTATAGACTTATTGTTTGCTCATTCCTCATAGCTTATACTCTGACCCTTGGCCGAGTGTGTGTGACCCTGTTGTGCCTCTGTCTGTGCTTTGTGCTTGTGCTTTGTGCCTGTGCTACTTTATGCTTGTCTGGTTCTGATCTGGTTCTGTCCCCATTTAGAGGTCTGCCTGACCCTCTTGTACTGCGCTGCTATCTCCGTTTATGACTCCTTGCTTACGTTCTGACTATTCTCTGCTTGCCCCTTCTGTACCGCGCCACCCTCTCCATGTATGACCCCCACCTGTCTGACCTGAGTTCCCCTCTCCTCTACTTCAGGTTCCCTGTAGAATCCTGCACTCATCTCCAGCAGCAGGACGCTAAGCCCCGCCCCCTGTGGTCACATGATCGTAGGTCCTTCTGTTCTCTGTTATACACAGCACGCTGTTCAGGTCCCATCTATCTGAGCTTTCCCTGTTGTATCAGACCCCGGGCCCTCCCGCAGTGTGGGTGAGTCAACCTGTTCAGCCGTGGCAGTGCGCCGTTGCTGACAGGATCCTGTTATTATAAGCGACCATACATTTTTTAGAGTTGAGGAAAGTTGTGTGTTTTTCTGTGCAAATTAGCAGCATGGATCCGCTGCAGGCTTTGACCGATCAGGTCAAGCACTTAACCCAAATGTTCCAAAAGCTCAATGTGGAACAGCACACGATGGCAGCAGTTGGTGGACACCGTGCAGGGGGCTGTTGCGGCAGGGTATCCTGGTTCTGAGAGGAGGGACATATCTGTGGTATCCCCTGAATCTCCGGTCAAGTTACCTGATTTCTTTTTAGGGGATAAAAAGGAGTTTAGGTCCTTCAGGGAGGGATGTAAGCTTTTTTCTTTACGGCCCCGTTCCTCTGGGGACGACTTACAGAGGGTGGGGGTCATTATTTCTTTACTGCGGGGTGACCCCCAAGCATGAGCTTTTTCTCTGTCTCCCATTGCTCCCCCGAGAATGACTGTCGATGCCTTCTTTGAAGCCTTGGGCTACATATATTATAAGCCTGACAGAGTACATATGGCTGAAGATATGGTCATGAGTGTGCGTCAGGGTAAACGTTCTGCTGAGTGGTTTTGTGTGGAGTATCAACGTTGGGCAGCTGAAGTTTCATGGATCGATGCCGCCCTTTGAGGCTTATTCCGCAGAGGCCTGTCCGAACGCCTCCAAGATGCTCTGGCCCTTCATCCACCACCTGACACCTTGGAGGATGCTATTACTCAGGCTGTGTGCATGGACCGCAGGCTTTGGGCTAGGGGTGTCATGCAGTCTGAGACATCCCTATTTTCCGGCTGCAAAGAGACTGATGTCGCTCCTGAACCCATGGAGATTGGCACCACTTCGGTCAAGGAGATGGAGAGGAGACGCCGCCGGGAGAAGTAGGTCTGTTTTTATTGCTGGGAGTCTGGTCATTGGAAAAAGGATTGCCCCTCGTGCCCATCGTCCTCCAAAGCGACAGGAAACGACTAGGTCTGGGTAGTGGTCGAGATGGCTGCCCGGACCAGCAAGTACTTACTTCCTCATGTCCTAAAGTTTTTCTAAGGGTTGAACTGCTGGTAGACAATGTCCGTTTTTTTCTCTACAGCACTGGTGGACAGTGGTTCATCACTCAACCTGGTCAGCTCTGATGTCATTTCCCAATTCCAGATAAGGACAATAAGGCTTCCTACACCACTTAAAGTCGTGGCTATCGACTCATCTCCTATTACCCGAACTGAGATCATTTCTGTTTCTGAAAAATTTGTGTTGAATATTGGTTCTTCCCATGCAGAAGAGATTGAATGTTTTGTCATGGACAAATTACCAGCAGGGCTTGGGCTGGGCATGCCGTGGCTTTAGTGCCATAACCCAGTGATTGACTGGGAATCTGGGGAGATTGTTAAGTGGGGGTGAAAGTGTGCTGACTAGAGTTGAGCGACCTTGACCTTTTTAGAGTCGAGCCGGGTTTCGCGAAACCCGACTATCTCAAAAGTCGGGTCGAGTGAAATCGGCCGATTATGGCGAAAAGTCGGGATCGACCGAAACACGAAACCCAATGCAAGTCAATGGGGCAGCATAGTCGGCAGTGAGTGGGGGCCAGGAAAACACCTAGAGTGCCCATTTTAATGTCAAAACCATCCATTCTTCTTAATGAAGCTTGTCAAGCGTAATTTACCTTATAATAATTGGAAGGCATTTGAAATTGGGGGTCATTTGGCTAAAGTTGTGTGGGGTAGGGCTGGTTCAAGTAATTAGTGGGCCCAGGAAATCTGGACCACGTCACGGCAGTGGAGCAGGGAGAGGTAAGTATTTCAACTTTGCAAGTGCTGTGATCCTGAGCAAGCAGGGGGGGCCCACTTGTTGGCATTGGCACTGGCACAGGGCCCCTCAAAGTACAGCGGTGTGATTGCACGGCGGGGGCGCCTCCCACCGGCAGCAACACTTTTGCGTACTATGAGAGGCCCTGTGCCAGTGACGTCGCCAACTAGTATTCCTCCCCCCACCTGATGAAGGAACCTGCACTTTCATCTGCACCTTCCTCTTTGTCCCCGTGTAAGGTGGTATGGTATGCGGGAAGAGCAACCTGACTTTCAGCAGGGTCACAATGTTGTGTAGCATGCACGGGGAATGTTGCGTTATGGGTCAATGTACCAGCAGACTCATCTATCACTGGCTGGGCAATGGGCACGATGAAGTGGAAACACAGATATAGGCCCAAAGAATAAAGTGGGCTAAATGCAGTTCAAAATTGGTAACACAGGAATAACCAGGGGGCATTGCAGTGCAGGACAACTGGAATGAGAGGCTGACACAGAGAGTAGGGCCAAATCAGTAAGTAGTCGAAATGCAGTTCAAAATTGGCAACCGTAGTAAACAGGCGGCACAGCTTTGTTCAGTGGATGAGAACAGCAAGGAGTGGCAGACACCGATAGTAGGCCCCAACCCAACTAGTAGGCCAAATGCAGTCTAACATTAACAACTACTTAACGAGAGCCTGAAAATGGAATTTCAGGACAGGAAACCAGGAGAACAGCAAGGAGTGGCAGACACCGATAGTAGGCCCCAAATCAACTAGTACGCCAAATGCAGTTGTTCCATTTAACCACAATTTAATGAGAGCCTGAAGATAGAAGCTCAGGAAAGGCAACCTGGGGAACACCTTGGAGTGTAACACACCATCTCTCTCCACCCCATACCCATTTTGTAGGCCTAATGCAGTGTACTTTTCTACAACTACTAAACGAGAGTCGGAAGACCGAAGCAATGGCAAGGAAACCTGGGGAACACCTTGGAGTGTAACACACCATCTCTCTCCACCCCATACCCAATTTGTAGGCCTAATGCAGTGTAGTTTCCAAGAACTACTAAACGAGAGCCGGAAGATCGAAGCTCAGGAAAGGCAACCTGGGGAACACCTTGGAGTGTAACACACCCTCTCTCTACACCCCATACCCAATTTGAAGGCCTAATGCAGTGTAGTTTCCAAGAACTACTAAACGAGAGCCGGAAGATCGAAGCTCAGGAAAGGCAACCTGGGGAACACCTTGGAGTGTAACACACCCTCTCTCTACACCCCATACCCAATTTGAAGGCCTAATGCAGTGTAGTTTCCAACAACTACTAAACGAGAGCCGGAAGATCGAAGCTCAGGAAAGGCAACCTGGGGAACACCTTGGAGTGTAACAAACCCTCTCTCTACACCCCATACCCAATTTGTAGGCCTAATGCAGCGTAGTTTCCGACAACTACTAAACGAGAGCATGAAGATCGAAGCTCAGGAAAGGCAACCTGGGGAACACCTTGGAGTGTAACACACCCTCTCTCTACACCCCATACCCAATTTGAAGGCCTAATGCAGTGTAGTTTCCAAGAACTACTAAACGAGAGCCGGAAGATCGAAGCTCAGGAAAGGCAACCTGGGAAACACCTTGGAGTGGAACATACCATCTCTCTACACCCCATACCCAATTTGAAGGCCTAATGCAGCGTAGTTTCCAACAACTACTAAACGAGAGCCGGAAGATCGAAGCTCAGGAAAGGCAACCTGGGGAACACCTTGGAGTGTAACACAACGTCTCTCTACACCACGGAAGGGCTGATTCTTAGGAAGGAAGGCTGTTGGAAATAAGCATTGCGCGTCCGAGGGTGATTATATTCTTATTAGGTATATACTCACCCTCGGACGCGCCCTGCTTCTTTATTTGGAATGAATGTTTATTTGCAATGTGGTGTTGACTTTCTCTATTATTTTGGTAATTAATGATTTTATTATTTTCATTGTTTTGCATCTTCTCGGCAATAATATAAAGAAGACGCGACAGGACAACACTCGGTGGATGCCATATCTGTCTTTTCAATTTAAAAAACCTTTCAGTTAACTACTTGCAGGAGAAAGTAATTGTAGCTGGTGGCCATTTTTAGTACTGTACCAGATTTTAGTTGTGTGTTTGTTTTTAATGTTAAAATGTCTGCATTTGATATCTCACCAGTATTTTCTTTTTTATAAGCAAAATACTTTTTTTTTTATTTTATGATGTTGGTTCAAGGGGTACACGGGCAGCAGTAGACAGGTCAGTGGAGGCCTAGTGGAAGGAGGGACCGCAGACAGGCTTCGAAGCCCTAACATAATAAATTGGGCTGCCTGTAGGCAATTTAAAATTGGTTCCAGGGGAACACGGGCAGCAGTAGACAGGTCAGTGGAGGCCTAGAGGAAGGAGGGACCGCAGATGCGCCAATGTTTCCCCCATACCAAATTTGTAGGCCTAATGCAGTGTAGTTTCCAACAACTACTAAACGAGAGCCGGAATATCGAAGCTCAGGAAAGGTAACCTGGGGAACACCTTGGAGTGTAACACACCCTCTCTCTACACCCCATACCCAATTTGAAGGCCTAATGCAGCGTAGTTTCCAACAACTACTAAACGAGAGCCGGAAGATCGAAGCTCAGGAAAGGCAACCTGGGGAACACCTTGGAGTGTAACAAACCCTCTCTCTACACCCCATACCCAATTTGTAGGCCTAATGCAGCGTAGTTTCCGACAACTACTAAACGAGGGCATGAAGATCGAAGCTCAGGAAAGGCAACCTGGGGAACACCTTGGAGTGTAACACACCCTCTCTCTACACCCCATACCCAATTTGAAGGCCTAATGCAGTGTAGTTTCCAAGAACTACTAAACGAGAGCCGGAAGATCGAAGCTCAGGAAAGGCAACCTGGGGAACACCTTGGAGTGTAACACACCCTCTCTCTACACCCCATACCCAATTTGAAGGCCTAATGCAGCGTAGTTTCCAACAACTACTAAACGAGAGCCGGAAGATCGAAGCTCAGGAAAGGCAACCTGGGGAACACCTTGGAGTGTAACACACCCTCTCTCTACACCCCATACCCAATTTGAAGGCCTAATGCAGTGTAGTTTCCAAGAACTACTAAACGAGAGCCGGAAGATCGAAGCTCAGGAAAGACAACCTGGGGAACACCTTGAAGTGTAACACAACGTCTCTCTACACCACGGAAGGGCTGATTCTTAGGAAGGAAGGCTGTTGGAAATAAGCATTGCGCGTCCGAGGGTGATTATATTCTTATTAGGTATATACTCACCCTCGGACGCGCCCTGCTTCTTTATTTGGAATGAATGTTTATTTGCAATGTGGTGTTGACTTTCTCTATTATTTTGGTAATTAATGATTTTATTATTTTCATTGTTTTGCATCTTCTCGGCAATAATATAAAGAAGACGCGACAGGACAACACTCGGTGGATGCCATATCTGTGTTTTCAATTTAAAAAACCTTTCAGTTAAATACTTGCAGGATAAAGTAATTGTAGCTGGTGGCCATTTTTAGTACTGTACCAGATTTTAGTTGTGTGTTTGTTTTTAATGTTAAAATGTCTGCATTTGATATCTCACCAGTATTTTCTTTTTTATAAGCAAAATACTTTTTTTTTTATTTTATGATGTTGGTTCAAGGAGTACACGGGCAGCAGTAGACAGGTCAGTGGAGGCCTAGTGGAAGGAGGGACCGCAGACAGGCTTCGAAGCCCTAACATAATAAATTGGGCTGCCTGTAGGCAGTTTAAAATTGGTTCCAGGGGAACACGGGCAGCAGTAGACAGGTCAGTGGAGGCCTAGTGGAAGGAGGGACCGCAGACAGGCTTCGAAGCCCTAACATAATAAATTGGGCTGCCTGCAGGCAATTTGAAATTGGTTCCAGGGGAACACGGGCAGCAGTAGACAGGTAAGTGGAGGCCTAGTGGAAGGAGGGACCGCAGACAGGCTTCGAAGGCCTAACATAATAAAATGGGCTGGCTGTAGGCAATTTAAAATTGGTTCCAGGGGAACACGGGCAGCAGTAGACAGGTCAGTGGAGGCCTAGTGGAAGGAGGGACCGCAGACAGGCTTCGAAGGCCTAACATAATAAAATGGGCTGGCTGTAGGCAATTTAAAATTGGTTCCAGGGGAACACGGGCAGCAGTAGACAGGTAAGTGGAGGCCTAGTGGAAGGAGGGACCGCAGACAGGCTTCGAAGGCCTAACATAATAAATTGGGCTGCCTGTAGGCAGTTTAAAATTGGTTCCAGGGGAACACGGGCAGCAGTAGACAGGTAAGTGGAGGCCTAGTGGAAGGAGGGACCGCAGACAGGCTTCGAAGGCCTAACGTAATAAAATGGGCTGGCTGTAGGCAATTTACAATTGGTTCCATGGGAACACGGGCAGCAGTAGACAGGTCAGTGGAGGCCTAGTGGAAGGAGTGATGGCAGACAGGCATCAAAGGCCTAACATCATAACATTGGGCTGTTGGCAATTTAAAATTGGTTCCAGGGGTACACGGGCAACAGTGGTCTGGTCAGTGGAAGTCTGGTGGAAGGAGTGACGGCAGACAGGCATCAAAGGCCTAACATAATAACATTTGGCTGTTGGCAATTTAAAATTGGTTCCAGGGGTACACGGGCAACAGTGGTCTGGTCAGTGGAAGTCTAGTGGAAGGAGTGACGGCAGACAGGCTAAGAAGGCCTAACATAACAAAATTGGGCTGGCTGTAGGCAAGTTTAAATTGGTTCCAGGGGAACACGGCCAGCAGTGGCCTGGTCAGTGTAGTAGTTGTAGACAGAACGGACCACAGACAGGCTTCGAAGGCCTAACATAACAAAAATGTCAAAACAATGGTATTGTCAGTGCCAGGCATTGAAGGATGTCAGCGCATAGACTAAACATTGGTGAAGCTGTGAGAGATAATTTTGCTAGTGGTAGAGCACTGTTTGAGCTGGGGGGGGGAACTGTCTTGTGGCCGGCGGTACAGGCCCAGGGCCCCTCATATTACAATGGTGTGTCTGACGTTGGGTGCGCACCACCACCGCCAGAGACACTTTATTGTACTATGAGGGACCCAGTGGCAGTGCCGTCGACCAAAAGCGGGCACACCCACCTCTTCAGACAAACAGCACTCTCACGGGTGCTGGCGCAAAGTGGCGATACCACGGCCCCGTGTGGGGAGTTTGGCCATTGTGTTAGGAGTAAACATGTCGTATGCTGGACAATCAGGTGCAGAAAATTACGAGATTGGAAAAGTCATTCAGAAGAGTCCACAGGCAAGACCTTTTCATAGGAAAGTTAGGTGTCAGCCGGTCAAGGTGGGGCAAAAGATTTCGAAATCCAGTTTTGGTTCATTTTAATGAAGGTTAGATCATCTACATTTTGGGTAGCCAGACGAGTCCTTTTTTCAGTTAGTATTGAACCTGCAGCACTGAATACTCTTTCTGATAGGACACTAGCTGCCGGGCAAGCAAGCTCCTGCAATGCATATTCTGCCAATTCTGGCCAGGTGTCTAATTTGGATGCCCAGTAATCAAATGGGAATGACGGTTGAGGGAGAACGTCGATAAGGGATGAAAAATAGTTTGTAACCATACTGGACAAATGTTGTCTCCTGTCACTTTGAATTGATGCTGCAGTACCTGTCCTGTCTGCGGTCATAGCAAAATCACTCCACAACCTGGTCAGAAAACCCCTCTGGCCAACGCCACTTCTGATTTCTGCCCCTCTAACACCTCTGGTCTGCTGGTCCCTGGAGCTCGTGTGAGAACGATCACGGGCGCTGTGTGCAGGGAATGCCAGAAGCAAACGGTCAACAAGAGTTGATTGTTTTGTTGCTAATATTAGTTCCAAGTTCTCATGTGGCATAATATTTTGCAATTTGCCTTTATAGCGAGGATCAAGGAGGCAGGCCAACCAGTAATCGTCATCGTTCATCATTTTTGTAATGCGTGTGTCCCTTTTGAGGATACGCAAGGCATAATCCGCCATGTGGGCCAAAGTTCCAGTTGTCAAATCTGCGGTTGTGCTTGGTTGAGGGGCAGTTGCAGGCAAATCTACGTCACTTGTGTCCCTCAAAAAACCAGAACCCGCCCTTGCCACGCCACCAATTTCCAATGACCCCGGGAAAGCTTCCTCATTAAAAATATACTCATCCCCATCATCCTCCTCATCCTCCACCTCCTCTTCGCCCGCTACCTCGTCCTGTACACTGCCCTGACCAGACAATGGCTGACTGTCATCAAGGCTTTCCTCTTCCTCTGGTGCAGACGCCTGATCCTTTATGTGCGTCAAACTTTGCATCAGCAGACACATTAGGGGGATGCTCATGCTTATTATGGCGTTGTCTGCACTAACCAGCCGTGTGCATTCCTCAAAACACTGAAGGACTTGACACATGTCTTGAATCTTTGACCACTGCACACCTGACAACTCCATGTCTGCCATCCTACTGCCTGCCCGTGTATGTGTATCCTCCCACAAAAACATAACAGCCCGCCTCTGTTCGCACAGTCTCTGAAGCATGTGCAGTGTTGAGTTCCACCTTGTAACAACGTCTATGATTAGGCGATGCTGGGGAAGGTTCAAAGAACGCTGATAGGTCTGCATACAGCTGGAGTGTACAGGCGAACGGCGGATATGTGCGCAAAGTCCACGCACTTTGAGGAGCAGGTCGGATAACCCCGGATAACTTTTCAGGAAGCACTGCACCACCAGGTTTAAGGTGTGAGCCAGGCAAGGAATGTGTTTCAGTTGGGAAAGGGAGATGGCAGCCATGAAATTCCTTCCGTTATCACACACTACCTTGCCTGCCTCAAGATCTACAGTGCCCAGCCACGACTGCGTTTCTTGCTGCAAGAACTCGGACAGAACTTCCGCGGTGTGTCTGTTGTCGCCCAAACACTTCATAGCCAATACAGTCTGCTGACGTTTGCCAGTAGCTGCCCCATAATGGGAGACCTGGTGTGCAACAGTGGCAGCTGCGGATGGAGTGGTTGTGCGACTGCGGTCTGTGGACGAGCTCTCGCTTCTGCAGGAGGACGAGGAGGAGGAGGAGGAGGAGGGGGTGCGAACGGCTACAGCCAACTGTTTCCTAGACCGTGGGCTAGGCAGAACTGTCCCAAACTTGCTGTCCCCTGTGGACCCTGAATCCACCACATTTACCCAGTGTGCCGTGATGGACACGTAACGTCCCTGGCCATGCCTACTGGTCCATGCATCTGTTGTCAGGTGCACCTTTGTGCTCACAGATTGCCTGAGTGCATGGACGATGCGCTCTTTAACATGCTGGTGGAGGGCTGGGATGGCTTTTCTGGAATAAAAGTGTCGACTGGGTAGCTCGTAGCGTGGTACAGCGTAGTCCATCAGGTCTTTGAAAGCTTCGCTTTCAACTAACCGGTAGGGCATCATCTCTAACGAGATTAGTCTAGCTATGTGGGCGTTCAAACCCTGTGTATGCGGATGCGAGGCTAAGTACTTCCTTTTTCTAACCATAGTCTCATGTAGGGTGAGCTGGACTGGAGAGCTGGAGATCATGGAACTAGCGGGGGTGCCGGTGGACATGGCAGACTGAGAGACGGTGGGAGATGGTATTGTTGCCGCCGGTGCCCTAGATGCAGTGTTTCCTACTACGAAACTGGAGATTCCCTGACCCTGACTGCTTTGGCCTGGCAAAGAAACCTGCACAGATACTGCAGGTGGTGCAGAAAATGGTGGCCCTACACTGCCGGAAGGGATGTTGCGTTGATGAGTAGCTTCATTGGCCGAGGGTGCTACAACCTTAAGGGACGTTTGGTAGTTAGTCCAAGCTTGCAAATGCATGGTGGTTAAATGTCTATGCATGCAACTTGTATTGAGACTTTTCAGATTCTGCCCTCTGCTTAAGGTAGTTGAACATTTTTGACAGATTACTTTGTGCTGATCAATTGGATGTTGTTTAAAAAAATGCCAGACTGCACTCTTTCTAGCATCGGATACCTTTTCAGGCATTGCAGACTGAGCTTTAACCGGATGGCCACGCTGTCCTCCAACAGGTTTTGACTTTGCCACGCGTTTTGGCCAAGATATGGGCCCGGCAGATGGAACCTGTTGCGATGTTGATGCCTGCTGCGGCCCCTCCTCCTCCGCTTCAGAACTGCTGCCGCCTGCACCCTGTTCCCCCAATGGCTGCCAATCGGGGTCAAGAACTGGGTCATCTATTACCTCTTCTTGTAGCTCGTGTGCAACTTCGTCTGTGTCACCGTGTCGGTCGGTGGTATAGCGTTCGTGATGGGGCAACATAGTCTCATCAGGGTCTGATTCTTGATCAGCACCCTGCGAGGGCAATGTTGTGGTCTGAGTCAAAGGACCAGCATAGTAGTCTGGCTGTGGCTGTGCATCAGTGCACTCCATGTCAGATTCAACTTGTAATGGGCATGGACTGTTAACTGCTTCACTTTCTAAGCCAGGGACGGTATGTGTAAAGAGCTCCATGGAGTAACCCGTTGTGTCGCCTGCTGCATTCTTCTCTGTTGTTGTTTTTGCTGAAGAGGACAAGGAAGCGACTTGTCCCTGACCGTGAACATCCACTAACGACGCGCTGCTTTTACTTTTACCAGTTTCACGAGAGGAGGCAAAAGAGCTAGAGGCTGAGTCAGCAAGATAAGCCAAAACTTGCTCTTGATGCTCCGGCTTTAAAAGCGGTTTTCCTACTCCCAGAAAAGGGAGGGTTCGAGGCCTTGTGTAGCCAGACGACGAACCTGGCTCCACAGCTCCAGACTTAGGTGCAATATTTTTTTTCCCACGACCACCTGATGCTCCACCACTACCACTACCCTCATTACCAGCTGACAATGAACGCCCCCGGCCACGACCTCTTCCACCAGACTTCCTCATTGTTTTAAAAACGTTACCAAACGAACGGTATTTGTTGCTGTCACACAACTTACACGGTGAGCTATAACTTCAGTATGATTTAGCTACCCCTTTACAGGTGGGTGAGACCACAACGAAAATCAGCCACAATGTTACACACTCTGTTGTTGTTGGCAACAAATGAGATGGCACACACGCAGAACTGTCACTGAAGCGCAAATGTAAATATTTATCTCCCACTGATTTGTGTTTGTTTTTTTTAAAAGGGAGACTTCAGAAAAAAAAAAAATTAAAAAAAAATTATTTTTTACAGAAGAATTTATAAAACAAATAAAATGAAATGATTGTTTCAGGGAGAATTTAGGGAAAAAAAAAAAAAAAAGGCTTTGTAGGGCCCACTGAGTGAGAGAGGACGCACACAGGAGTCAGGAGTGGCACACAAGCCCAGAGGCCAATATTAATCTCCCACCGATTGATTTAGTTATTTTTTTTGGTAGATTTTGGAACCCAAATCAAGCAAAAAAATTAATAGGCTTTCTATGGCCCACAATTGGGGAGAGAGAGAGAGATGGCACACCCAGGAGTCAAGACTGGCACACAAGCAGAAGGGGCAATATGAATCTCCCACAGATTTTTTTTTTTTTTTTTTTTTTTCAGGGAGACTTGAGAGAAAAAAAAATACAAAAAAAATGATTTTTTTCAGGAATAATTTAGAAACCAAAGAAAATAAAATGATTGTTTCAGGGAGAATTTAGAAAACAAATAAAACAAAAAATAGGCTTTCTAGGGCCCACTGAGTGACAGATGACGCACACAGGAGTCAGGAGTGGCAGACAAGCCCAGAGGCCAATATTAATCTCCCACTGATTGATTTAGTGATTATTTTTGGTAGATTTTGGAACCCAAATCAAGCAAAAAAATTAATAGGCTTTCTATGGCCCACAATTGGGGAGAGAGAGAGAGATAGCACACCCAGGAGTCAAGACTGGCACACAAGCAGAAGGGGCAATATGAATCTCCCACAGATTTTTTTTTTTTTTTCAGGGAGACTTTAGAGAAAAAAAAATACAAAAAAAATGATTTTTTTCAGGAATAATTTAGAAACCAAAGAAAATAAAATGATTTTTTCAGGGAGAATTTAGAAAACAAATAAAACAAAAAATAGGCTTTCTAGGGCCCACTGAGTGACAGATGACGCTCACAGGAGTCAGGAGTGGCACACAAGCCCAGAGGCCAATATTAATCTCCCACTGATTGATTTAGTCATTTTTTTTGGTAGATTTTGGAACCCAAATCAAGCAAAAAAATTAATAGGCTTTCTATGGCCCACTATTTGTGAGAGAGATGGCACGCTCAGGACTGGCACACAAGCCCAGAGGCCAATATTAATCTCCCATTTTTTTTTTCCAGGGAAAATTTATAAACCCAATAAAAAAAATAATAATAAATAGGCTTTCTATGGCCCACTATCTGAGAGAGAGAGATGGCACGCTTAGGACTGGCACACAAGCCCAAAGGCCAATATTAATCTCCCACTGATTGATTGATTGATTGATTTTTTCAGGTAGAATTATGAACCCAAATCAACCAAAAAAATAAATAGGCTTTCTATGGCCCACTATTTGTGAGAGAGATGGCACGCTCAGGACTGGCACACAAGCCCAGAGGCCAATATTAATCTCCCACTTTTTTTTTTTTCCAGGGAAAATTTATAAACCCAATAAAATAATAAAAAAATAGGCTTTCTATGGCCCACTATCTGAGAGAGAGAGAGATGGCACGCTTAGGACTGGCACACAAGCCCAAAGGCCAATATTAATCTCCCACTGATTGATTTAATGATTTTTTCAGGTAGAATTTAGAACCCAAATCAAGCAAAAAAATTAATAGGCTTTCTATGGCCCACTGAGTGAGAGATGGCACACACAGGAGTAATGAGTGGCACACAAGCCCTGAGGCCAATATTTTTCTCCTACTGATTGATTGATTGATTTTTTCAGGTAGAATTATGAACCCAAATCAACCAAAAAAATAAATAGGCTTTCTATGGCCCACTATTTGTGAGAGAGATGGCACGCTCAGGACTGGCACACAAGCCCAGAGGCCAATAATAATCTCCCTTTTTTTTTTTTTCCAGGGAAAATTTATAAACCCAATAAAAAAAATAATAATAAATAGGCTTTCTATGGCCCACTATCTGAGAGAGAGAGATGGCACGCTTAGGACTGGCACACAAGCCCAAAGGCCAATATTAATCTCCCACTGATTGATTGATTGATTTTTTCAGGTAGAATTATGAACCCAAATCAACCAAAAAAATAAATAGGCTTTCTATGGCCCACTATTTTTGAGAGAGATGGCACGCTCAGGACTGGCACACAAGCCCAGAGGCCAATATTAATCTCCACTTTTTTTTTTTTTCCTGGGAAAATTTATAAACCCAATAAAATAATAAAAAAATAGGCTTTCTATGGCCCACTATCTGAGAGAGAGAGAGATGGCACGCTTAGGACTGGCACACAAGCCCAAAGGCCAATATTAATCTCCCACTGATTGATTTATTGATTTTTTCAGGTAGAATTTAGAACCCAAATCAAGCAAAAAAATTAATAGGCTTTCTATGGCCCACTGAGTGAGAGATGGCACACACAGGAGTAAGGAGTGGCACACAAGCCCTGAGGCCAATATTTTTCTCCCACTGATTGATGTTGTGATTTTTTCTGGTAGATTTTGGAACCCAAATCAAGCAAAAAAATAAATAGGCTTTCTATGGCCCACTGAGTGAGAGATGACACAGACAGAGATGGCACTCTAGCAGAAATGTCAATCTTAATCTCCCACAAAAAAAAAAAAAAAAAAAAAAGGAACTGTCCTTCAATTACTATCTCCCTGCAGTAATCTCAGCCAGGTATGGCAGGCAGCAATAAGGAGTGTGAAGACACAAAAGAGAATAGTAAAACCAAAAACACTCAGTTTGAAAAAATGTTGCAGTAATCCGCAAGTGCTAGTAAAAGATGTAAAAAACAGGGTATTTGGTTGATACGTTTTTTGCAAAAAATGTATACTAAGCTGCTCTACCAATCTTCACGGGATACCCTTATCAGAGCAGTCCTAACTAATGTATGCAATCCCTATCTGATGTATTTAAAAACCTGATCATCTGTATATAACCTGTGTGAACAGGGTTCAGAGAGGAAAAATCCATGTGTGCATACAGGGTAGAACAGCTTTTGTGCAGATAGCCCAAGAGGAGTGGTGGAACTCCCCAGTCTTGTAGACACAAGAGAACAATTATGGAAACAGGAACACATGGGCTACTTGCACAGTGAACAAGTCTGTATGATCATGTTCACACACCACCAAGAAACCTGAAGACACAAAAGAGAATAGTAAAACCAAAAACACTCAGTTTGAAAAAATGTTGCAGTAATCCGCAAGTGCTAGTAAAAGATGTAAAAAACAGGGTATTTGGTTGATACGTTTTTTGCAAAAAATGTATACTAAGCTGCTCTACCAATCTTCACGGTATACCCTTATCAGAGCAGTCCTAACTAATGTATGCAATCCCTATCTGATGTATTTAAAAACCTGATCATCTGTATATAACCTGTGTGAACAGGGTTCAGAGAGGAAAAATCCATGTGTGCATACAGGGTAGAACAGCTTTTGTGCAGATAGCCCAAGAGGAGTGGTGGAACTCCCCAGTCTTGTAGACACAAGAGAACAATTATGGAAACAGGAACACATGGGCTACTTGCACAGTGAACAAGTCTGTATGATCATGTTCACACACCACCAAGAAACCTGAAGACACAAAAGAGAATAGTAAAACCAAAAACACTCAGTTTGAAAAAATGTTGCAGTAATCCGCAAGTGCTAGTAAAAGATGTAAAAAACAGGGTATTTGGTTGATACGTTTTTTGCAAAAAATGTATACTAAGCTGCTCTACCAATCTTCACGGTATACCCTTATCAGAGCAGTCCTAACTAATGTATGCAATCCCTATCTGATGTATTTAAAAACCTGATCATCTGTATATAACCTGTGTGAACAGGGTTCAGAGAGGAAAAATCCATGTGTGCATACAGGGTAGAACAGCTTTTGTGCAGATAGCCCAAGAGGAGTGGTGGAACTCCCCAGTCTTGTAGACACAAGAGAACAATTATGGAAACAGGAACACATGGGCTACTTGCACAGTGAACAAGTCTGTATGATCATGTTCACACACCACCAAGAAACCTGAAGACACAAAAGAGAATAGTAAAACCAAAAACACTCAGTTTGAAAAAATGTTGCAGTAATCCGCAAGTGCTAGTAAAAGATGTAAAAAACAGGGTATTTGGTTGATACGTTTTTTGCAAAAAATGTATACTAAGCTGCTCTACCAATCTTCACGGTATACCCTTATCAGAGCAGTCCTAACTAATGTATGCAATCCCTATCTGATGTATTTAAAAACCTGATCATCTGTATATAACCTGTGTGAACAGGGTTCAGAGAGGAAAAATCCATGTGTGCATACAGGGTAGAACAGCTTTTGTGCAGATAGCCCAAGAGGAGTGGTGGAACTCCCCAGTCTTGTAGACACAAGAGAACAATTATGGAAACAGGAACACATGGGCTACTTGCACAGTGAACAAGTCTGTATGATCATGTTCACACACCACCAAGAAACCTGAAGACACAAAAGAGAATAGTAAAACCAAAAACACTCAGTTTGAAAAAATGTTGCAGTAATCCGCAAGTGCTAGTAAAAGATGTAAAAAACAGGGTATTTGGTTGATACGTTTTTTGCAAAAAATGTATACTAAGCTGCTCTACCAATCTTCACGGTATACCCTTATCAGAGCAGTCCTAACTAATGTATGCAATCCCTATCTGATGTATTTAAAAACCTGATCATCTGTATATAACCTGTGTGAACAGGGTTCAGAGAGGAAAAATCCATGTGTGCATACAGGGTAGAACAGCTTTTGTGCAGATAGCCCAAGAGGAGTGGTGGAACTCCCCAGTCTTGTAGACACAAGAGAACAATTATGGAAACAGGAACACATGGGCTACTTGCACAGTGAACAAGTCTGTATGATCATGTTCACACACCACCAAGAAACCTGAAGACACAAAAGAGAATAGTAAAACCAAAAACACTCAGTTTGAAAAAATGTTGCAGTAATCCGCAAGTGCTAGTAAAAGATGTAAAAAACAGGGTATTTGGTTGATACGTTTTTTGCAAAAAATGTATACTAAGCTGCTCTACCAATCTTCACGGTATACCCTTATCAGAGCAGTCCTAACTAATGTATGCAATCCCTATCTGATGTATTTAAAAACCTGATCATCTGTATATAACCTGTGTGAACAGGGTTCAGAGAGGAAAAATCCATGTGTGCATACAGGGTAGAACAGCTTTTGTGCAGATAGCCCAAGAGGAGTGGTGGAACTCCCCAGTCTTGTAGACACAAGAGAACAATTATGGAAACAGGAACACATGGGCTACTTGCACAGTGAACAAGTCTGTATGATCATGTTCACACACCACCAAGAAACCTGAAGACACAAAAGAGAATAGTAAAACCAAAAACACTCAGTTTGAAAAAATGTTGCAGTAATCCGCAAGTGCTAGTAAAAGATGTAAAAAACAGGGTATTTGGTTGATACGTTTTTTGCAAAAAATGTATACTAAGCTGCTCTACCAATCTTCACGGTATACCCTTATCAGAGCAGTCCTAACTAATGTATGCAATCCCTATCTGATGTATTTAAAAACCTGATCATCTGTATATAACCTGTGTGAACAGGGTTCAGAGAGGAAAAATCCATGTGTGCATACAGGGTAGAACAGCTTTTGTGCAGATAGCCCAAGAGGAGTGGTGGAACTCCCCAGTCTTGTAGACACAAGAGAACAATTATGGAAACAGGAACACATGGGCTACTTGCACAGTGAACAAGTCTGTATGATCATGTTCACACACCACCAAGAAACCTGAAGACACAAAAGAGAATAGTAAAACCAAAAACACTCAGTTTGAAAAAATGTTGCAGTAATCCGCAAGTGCTAGTAAAAGATGTAAAAAACAGGGTATTTGGTTGATACGTTTTTTGCAAAAAATGTATACTAAGCTGCTCTACCAATCTTCACGGTATACCCTTATCAGAGCAGTCCTAACTAATGTATGCAATCCCTATCTGATGTATTTAAAAACCTGATCATCTGTATATAACCTGTGTGAACAGGGTTCAGAGAGGAAAAATCCATGTGTGCATACAGGGTAGAACAGCTTTTGTGCAGATAGCCCAAGAGGAGTGGTGGAACTCCCCAGTCTTGTAGACACAAGAGAACAATTATGGAAACAGGAACACATGGGCTACTTGCACAGTGAACAAGTCTGTATGATCATGTTCACACACCACCAAGAAACCTGAAGACACAAAAGAGAATAGTAAAACCAAAAACACTCAGTTTGAAAAAATGTTGCAGTAATCCGCAAGTGCTAGTAAAAGATGTAAAAAACAGGGTATTTGGTTGATACGTTTTTTGCAAAAAATGTATACTAAGCTGCTCTACCAATCTTCACGGTATACCCTTATCAGAGCAGTCCTAACTAATGTATGCAATCCCTATCTGATGTATTTAAAAACCTGATCATCTGTATATAACCTGTGTGAACAGGGTTCAGAGAGGAAAAATCCATGTGTGCATACAGGGTAGAACAGCTTTTGTGCAGATAGCCCAAGAGGAGTGGTGGAACTCCCCAGTCTTGTAGACACAAGAGAACAATTATGGAAACAGGAACACATGGGCTACTTGCACAGTGAACAAGTCTGTATGATCATGTTCACACACCACCAAGAAACCTGAAGACACAAAAGAGAATAGTAAAACCAAAAACACTCAGTTTGAAAAAATGTTGCAGTAATCCGCAAGTGCTAGTAAAAGATGTAAAAAACAGGGTATTTGGTTGATACGTTTTTTGCAAAAAATGTATACTAAGCTGCTCTACCAATCTTCACGGGAAAAACGTATCAACCAAATACCCTGTTTTTTACATCTTTTACTAGCACTTGCGGATTACTGCAACATTTTTTCAAACTGAGTGTTTTTGGTTTTACTATTCTCTTTTGTGTCTTCAGGTTTCTTGGTGGTGTGTGAACATGATCATACAGACTTGTTCACTGTGCAAGTAGCCCATGTGTTCCTGTTTCTAGCAATAAGGAGTGGACTGATGCACAAATTAAATAAAAAGTGTGGACAAACAAACAAGATAGCTGTGCAGAAAGGAAGGAACAAGAGGATTTGTGCTTTGAAAAAAGCAGTTGGTTTGCACAGCGGCGTACACACAGCAATGCAGCTATCAGGGAGCCTTCTAGGGCAGCCCAATGAGCTACAGCGCTGAGGAAAAAAAAAAAAAAAGGAGCTTCCACTGTCCCTGCACACCGAAGGTGGTGTTGGGCAGTGGAAATCGCTACAGCACAAGCGGTTTTGTGGTTAATGGACCCTGCCTAACGCTATCCCTGCTTCTGACGAAGCGGCAGCAACCTCTCCCTAAGCTCAGATCAGCAGCAGTAACATGGCGGTCAGCGGGAACTCCCCTTTATAGCCCCTGTGACGCCGCAGACAGCAAGCCAATCACTGCAATGCCCTTCTCTAAGATGGTGGGGACCAGGACCTATGTCATCACGCTGCCCACACTCTGCATTTACCTTCATTGGCTGAGAAATGGCGCTTTTCGCGTCATTGAAACGCGACTTTGGCGCGAAAGTCGCGTACCGCATGGCCGACCACGCACAGGGGTCGGATCGGGTTTCATGAAACTCGACTTCGCCAAAAGTCGGCGACTTTTGAAAATGTTCGACCCGTTTCGCTCAACCCTAGTGCTGACTGTTACCATAAATCTTTTTGTTGTTTGAAAATCGCTAAACCTGTCTCTGTGTCTTCTAATACTCTGGAGGGTATTCCGGAGTACCTGAGAGACTTTGAGGTCATGTTTTCTGAGAGTGAGGCTGAGGCATTACCTCTTTATAGGCCATTTGATTGTGCCATCGATTTGATTCCTGGAGCCAAATTGCCCAATGCTCGCCTGTTCAATCTGTCAGGCTCCGAGCGCCTAGCTATGAAACATTATATTTCTGAAAGTCTCCATTAGGGGCACATTAGACCCTCGGTTTCCCCGGTAGCAGCGGGGTTTTTCTTTGTTAAGAAAAAAGATGGCGGCCTACGTCCCTGCCTCGACTTTTTAGAACTAAATAACATTACTGTCAGGAACACTTATCCCCTACCATTGATTCCTGATCTCTGGAACCAGCCCTCTGGCTCCAAATGGTTTTCTAAACTGGATCTGAGGGGGGTATACAACTTAATATGAATACGAGAAGGGGACAAGTAGAAAACGGCTTTCCTTATGTCTGAGGGGTTGTTTGAAAATCTAGTAATGCCATTTGGGCTCACCAACGCATCCGCAGTGTTTCAAAATTTTATCAATGTGGTATTTTCGGATCTCATTGGCCATTTTGTAGTGGTATACCTAGATGATATCCCAATATATTCTGTTGACAGATTTTCACATTTGTTGCATGTTAAAACAGTGCTTCAGAGGCTCAGAGAAAATCAATTGTTCATCAAACTCGAGAAATGTTCATTTTTTGTTCAGGAATTGTCATTTCTAGGTCTGATAATTTCACCTCAGGGGTTTCGCATGGATCCTAAGAAAGTGCAAGCTTTTGTGGAGTGGGTCCAGCCCTGGGACCTTAGGGGACTCCAGCACTTTTTGGGATTCGCAAATTATTATCGCAAGTTTATTAAAGGTTTTTCACAGGTGACTAAGCCTCTCACGGACCTCATTTGTAAAGGGGCAGATGTCAAAAACTGGTCCTCGTTAGCTAAACAATCCTTTCTAATGCTAAAAAACTATTTTGCATCTGCTCCTATCCTGGTCCAACCGGACCCTTCCAAACCATTCGTGGTTGAGGTGGATGCTTCCGAGGTGGGGGTGGGAGCAGTTTTGTCGCAAGGACCAGCTTCTCTGACTAATCTAAGGCCCTGTGCCTATTTTTCCACAAAATTTTTTCCGGCGGAAAAAAATTGTGATGTAGGCAACAGAGAGCTTCTGGCCATTAAATTGGCATTCGAAGAATGGAGGCACTTTTTGGAGTGGGCGGCTCATCTTTTATGGTTATCACTGACCATAAAAATTTAGAGTACATCAAATCTGCTAAAAGACTGACTCCCAGGCAAGCTCACTGGTCACTTTTTTTTCCAGATTTCAGTTTTTCATTACCTTTCGGCCTGGGTCTAAGAACGTAAAGGCTGATACCTTATCACATATTTTTGAGCCATTATCCGCCCCCGATCCGCCGTCCCCCATTCTTCAACCCAGTTTTGTAGTTGCCAAGGTGTCGTCGGAATTGGAGCGAGAGATTGTGGGGGCTCAATCTTTGGCTCCAAGTTCCAAACCTGTAGACAAATTGTTTGTCCCGCAGCCCGCAGCATTTGGGAAACAAACTCCTGTGGGAGTTCCATGATTCGAAGTTGAGTGTACACCCTGGTATGGCCGCCACACGGGAAGCAGTGGCAAGGGTCTTTTGGTGGCCTTAAATGGCTTCAGATATCAAGAATCATGTTGCAGCATGTGGGATATGTGCCCGTTCAAAGAGCTCAAGTTGCCAGCTGGCTGGGGAATTGGTGCCTTTGCCAGTCCCAGGAAGACCATGGACTCACTTGTCCATGGACTTCATCACCAATCTTCCATCATCCCGTGGTAATACAGTTATTTGGGTAGTGGTGGATGGATTCTCTAAGTTGGCACATTTTGTACCCATGACAAGTTTACCTTCAGCAGAGACACTCTCTAGATATTTCCTGTCCCAGGTGGTATGCTTACACGGGGTCCCCATGAATATTGTGTCAGACAGAGGGACTCAGTTTGTGTCTAAATTCTGGCAGGCCTTCTTCCAAAAATTGGGGATATCTCTGTCTTTTTCCTCAGCGTATCACCCAGAAACCAATAGACAAACTGAACTGTTGTGAATTCTGCTCTTGGGCTCTCTCCGGTGGTTGTTGATGGTAATGCTGTTAGTCCTGAGCAGCAGTCTTGGACAGGTGTTTCTGCTAATTGCAATTCGGACTGGGGTATTTAGCTGTGCAGGACTCATTAGTCCTTTCCAGTAGTCAATGTTCCTTTGGAAGTGTTGATCCTCTGCCTGGCCCCTCCTGCTTGCTGCCAATTCAGCTAAGATAAGTGTTTTCTTCATTTTTTTAGACACACTGCTGTGTGTTTATTTTCTGTGCTTTCTTGTTTCTATTTTGTTCCTGCTAGACTGTGCCTGATGTTTTTCTCAGTCTAGTTGGACTCGCTGGAGTCGCAGATATACTGTACTCTCCACATCTTTAGTTAGGTGGTGGAGTTTTTGTATTTTTCTGCTGTGGATATTTTGTAGTGTTTTATGCTGACCGCATAGTATCCTGTACTATCCTTTCCTATCTAGGTAGACGCGGCCTCCTTTGCTTATCCCTGTTTTCTGTCTGCGTGTGTCTTTTCCTCTCTTACTCACAGTCATTATTTGTGGGGGCTACCTATCCTTTGGGGGTCTACTCTGAGGCAAGAGAGTTTTCCTATTTCCATCTTTAGGGATATTTAGTTCTTAGGCTGTGTCGAGGTGTCTAGGTCTGGTTAGGCACACCCCACGGCTACTTCTAGTTGCGGTGATAGGATCAGGGATTGCGGTCAGTAAAGTTACCACTGCTCCAGCGAAGGTCATTTCATGCTGCTCCAAGGCCACCTGATCATAACAGTACTACTGGCCAACAATGAGTTAATTGCATCTCAGAAGAAGGGAGGAAAGATCTTGAGCCATTTTTTTTCTTCAGTCTGTTTTGTCTTATCCTCCCTCTTTATCTCTGGGTGGCTGAAGAGCCTTGTGCTAGCATGAGTGTTCAGGAATTAGCTTCTTGTGTAGACCAGCTTGCTGCTAGAGTACAGGGTATTTCTGATTACATTGTTCAGACTCCTGCTTTAGAACCGAAGATACCTACTACTGATTTGTTTTTTGGTGACAGGTCCAAATTTTTGAGTTTTAAAAACAACTGTAAACTGTTTTTTGCATTGAAACCTCGATCCTCCGGTGATTCCATTCAACAAGTTAAAATCATCATTTCCCTGCTGCGTGGTGATCCACAGGATTGGGCATTTTCCCTGGAATTTGGGGATCCTGCTTTGCTTAATGTAGACTCCTTCTTTCAGGCATTAGGATTACTGTATGATGAACCTGATTCGGTGGATCAAGCTGAGAAGACCTTGTTGGCCCTGTCTCAGGGTCAAGAGGCGGCAGAATTGTATTGTCAGAAATTCAGAAAATGGTCTGTATTGACTAAATGGAATAATGATGCTTTGGCGGCAATTTTCAGAAAGGGTCTTCCTGAATCCGTTAAAGATGTTATGGTGGGGTTTCCCACACACTCCAATCTGAGTGATTCTATGTCTCTGGCCATTCAGATTGATCAGCGCTTGCGGGAGCGCAGAACTGTGCGCGCTATGGCGTTATCCTCAGAGCAAATTCCTGAGCCAATGCAATGTGATAGGATTCTGTCTAGAACAGAACGACAAGGTTTCAGACGTCAGAATAGGTTGTGTTATTATTGTGGCGACGCTTCCCATGTCATTTCTGTCTGCCCTAAGTGGACCAAGAGGATCGCCAGTTCATTTACCATCAGTACTGTACAACCTAAATTTCTGTTATCTGTGTCCTTGATCTGTTCATTGTCATCATTTTCTGTCATGGCGTTTGTGGATTCAGGCGCCGCCTTGAACTTAATGGACTTTGAGTTTGCCAGGCGTTGTGGATTTCCCTTGCAGCCTTTGCAGAACCCTATTCCTTTAAGGGGCATTGATGCTACACCCTTGGCTAAAAATAAGCCCCAGTTTTGGACACAGGTGACCATGCGCATGGCGCCAGCTGTTATGACATGGTGGTCAGGACAATAATGGACCTGGTGGTTAAGAGCACACGGAATGACCTGATAGTTACTGATAATATAGGACGAGCTCTGGGACGTGGGAACTCTGCTGACCGCAATCCCTAATCCTATCAACCACACTAGAAATAGCCGTGGATTGCTCCTAACGCTCCCTATGCAACTCGGCACAGCCTAAGGAACTAGCTAGCCCTAAATATAGAAAAATAAAGCCTACCTTGTCTCAGAGAAATTCCCCAAAGGAAAAGGCAGCCCCCCACATATAATGACTGTGAGTAAAGATGAAAATACAAACACAGAGATGAAATAGATTAAGCAAAGTGAGGCCCGACTTACTGAACAGACTGAGGATAGGAAAGGTAGCTTTGCGGTCAGCACAAAAACCTACAAAAAGACCATGCAGTGGGCGCAAAAAGACCCTCCGCACCGACTCACGGTGCGGAGGCGCTCCCTCTGTGTCCCAGAGCTTCCAGCAAGCAAGACAACAATCAAAATAGCAAGCTGGACAGAAAAATAGCAAACCAGAGAAAAACAAGCAGTCACTTAGCTTCTGCTGGGAAGACAGGTCACAAGAACGATCCAGGAGTGAACTAGACCAATACTGGAACATTGACAGGTGGCATGGAGCAAAGATCTAAGTGGAGTTCAATAGAGCAGCCAGCTAACGAATTAACCTCGTCACCTGTGGAAGGAAACTCAGAAACACCCACAGCCACCAGAGAAAGTCCATGGACAGAACCAGCTGAAGTACCATTCATGACCACATAAGGGAGCCCGACAACAGAATTCACAACAGCCAGCCCATCAGGAAGATTGTCAATTTCTGGTGTTGCATAATTTGCATGATGCTATCGTGCTGGGTTTTCCATCGTTGCAAGTACATAATCCTGTCTTGGATTGGAAGTCCATGTCTGTGACTAGTGGGGTTGTCAGGGGGTTCATAATGATGTTCCTCTGATGTCTATCACCCCTTCTCCCTCTTCTGAAATTCCGGAGTTTTTGTCTGATTTTCAGGATGTATTCGATGAGCCCAAGTCCAGTTTCCTTCCACCACACAGGGACTGCGATTGTGCTATTCACTTGATTCCAGGCTGTAAGTTTCCTAAGGGCCGACTTTTCAACCTGTCTGTACCTGAACATACCGCCATGCAGAGCTATTTTAAGGAGTCTTTGGAGAAAGGGCATATTCGACCATCTTCTGCACCGTTGGGAGCGGGGTCCTTTTTTGTTGCTAAAAAAGATGGTTCCTTAAGACCCTGTATTGATTATCGCCTCTTGAATAAGATCACGGTCAAGTTTCAATATCCTTTACCTTTGCTTTCCTATTTGTTTGCTAGGATTAAGGGAGCTAGTTGGTTTACTAAGATTGACCTTCGGGGGGCTTATAATCTTGTCCGTATTAAGCAGGGTGATGAATGGAAAACTGCGTTTAACACGCCCGAGGGCCATTTTGAATACCTTGTGATGCCATTCGGACTCTCTAATGCTCCATCTGTTTTTCAGTCCTTCATGCATGATATCTTCCGGGATTATCTTGATAAATTCCTGATTGTATATTTGGACGATATTTTGATTTTTTCCGATGATTGGGAGTCTCATGTGCAGCAGGTCAGGATGGTATTTCAGATCCTTCGTGACAATGCCTTGTTTGTGAAAGGGTCTAAGTGTCTTTTTGGGGTGCAGAAGGTTTCCTGTTTGGGCTTTATTTTTTCTCCCTCGTCTATAGAGATGGATCCCGTTAAGGTTCAGGCCATTCATGATTGGATTCAGCCCACATCCGTGAAGAGCCTTCAGAAATTTTTGGGTTTTGCTAATTTTTATCACCGTTTCATTGCTAATTTTTCCAGCGTGGTTAAACCCTTGACTGATTTGACGAAGAAGGGCGCTGATGTGGCGAATTGGTCCCCTGCAGCTGTATCTGCCTTTCAAGAACTTAAGCATCGTTTTACTTCTGCTCCTGTGTTGCGTCAACCGGATGTTTCTCTTCCATTTCAGGTTGAGGTTGACGCTTCTGAGATTGGGGCAGGGGCTGTTTTGTCTCAGAGGGATCCTGTTGTTTCCTTAATGAAACCGTGTGCCTTCTTTTCCCGTAAGTTTTCGCCTGCTGAATGCAATTATGATGTCGGCAATCGGGAGTTGTTGGTTATGAAGTGGGCGTTTGAGGAGTGGCGACATTGGCTTGAGGGAGCTAAGCATCGTATTGTGGTCTTGACCGATCATAAGAATCTGATTTACCTCGAGTCTGCCAAATGGTTAAATCCTAGACAGGCTCTATGGTCCTTGTTTTTTTCTTGTTTTGATTTCGTGGTCTCGTACCTTCCGGGTTCTAAGAATATTAAGGCTGATGCCCTCTCTAGGAGTTTTTTGCCTGATTCTCTTGAGGTCTTGGAACCAGTCGGTATTTTGAAGGAAGGGGTAGTCCTTTCTGCCGTTTCTCCTGATTTACGACGGGTTCTTCAGAAATTTCAGGCTGACAAACCTGATCGTTGTCCTGTGGGGAAGCTGTTTGTTCCTGACAGATGGACTAGTAGAGTGATTTCTGAGGTTCACTGTTCTGTGTTGGCTGGTCATCCTGGCATTTTTGGTACCAGAGACTTGGTTGGTAGGTCATTTTGGTGGCCTTCTTTATCGCGTGATGTGCGGTCTTTTGTGCAGTCCTGTGGGACTTGTGCGCGGGCCAAGTCTTGTTTCTCCCGTGTTAGTGGGTTGCTTTTGCCATTGCCGGTCCCTGAGAGGCCCTGGACGCATATTTCTATGGATTTTATTTCCGTTCTTCCTGTTTCCCATAGGATGTCGGTTATCTGGGTTGTTTGTGACCGATTCTCTAAGATGGTTCATTTGGTGCCTTTGCCTAAATTGCCTTCTTCTTCTGATTTGGTTCCATTGTTTTTTCAGCATGTGGTCCGTTTGCATGGTATTCCTGAGAATATTGTGTCCAACAGAGGTTCCCAGTTTGTTTCTAGGTTTTGGCAGGCCTTTTGTGCTAGGCTTGGCATTGATTTGTCTTTTTCTTCTGCATTTCATCCTCAGACAAATGGCCAGAGCGAGCGTACTAATCAGACTTTGGAGACTTATTTGAGATGCTTTGTGTCTGCTGATCAGGATGATTGGGTGGCTTTTTTGCCATTGGCCGAGTTTGCCCTTAATAATCGGGCTAGTTTGGCTACTTTGGTTTCGCCTTTTTTTGTCATTTTGGTTTTCAGCCTCGTTTTTCTTCTGGGCAGGTTGAGTCCTCTGACTTTCCTGGTGTGGATTCTGTGGTTGACAGGTTGCAGCAGATTTGGGCTCAGGTGGTGGACAATTTGGTGTTGTCTCAGGAGGAGGCTCAACATTTTGCTAAACGACGTCGCTGTGTTGGTTCCCGTCTTCGGGTTGGGGATCTGGTTTGGTTATCTTCCCATCATGTTCCTATGAAGGTTTCTTCTCCTAAGTTTAAGCCTCGGTTTATTGGTCCTTATAGGATTTCTGAGATTATTAATCCGGTGTCTTTTCGTCTGGCGCTTCCGGCCTCTTTTGCTATCCATAATGTCTTCCATAGATCTTTGTTGCGGAAATATGTGGAGCCCGTTGTTCCCTCTGTTGATCCTCCGGCCCCTGTGTTGGTCGATGGGGAGTTGGAATATGTGGTTGAGAAGATTTTGGATTCTCGTTTTTCGAGGCGGAAGCTTCAGTACCTTGTCAAATGGAAGGGTTAAGGCCAGGAGGATAATTATTGGGTTTCGGCCTCTGATGTCCATGCTGCTGATTTGGTTCGTGCCTTTCATCTTGCTCGTCCTGACCGGCCTGGGGGCTCTGGTGAGGGTTCGGTGACCCCTCCTCAAGGGGGGGTACTGTTGTGAATTCTGCTCTTGGGCTCTCTCCGGTGGTTGTTGATGGTAATGCTGTTAGTCCTGAGCAGCAGTCTTGGACAGGTGTTTCTGGTAATTGCAATTCGGACTGGGGTATTTAGCTGTGCAGGACTCATTATTCCTTGCCAGTAGTCAATGTTCCTTTGGAAGTGTTGATCCTCTGCCTGGCCCCTTCTGCTTGCTGCCAATTCAGCTAAGATAAGTGTTTTCTTCATTTTTTTAGACACATGGCTGTGTTTTTATTTTCTGTGCTTTCTTGTTTCTATTTTGTTCCTTCTAGACTGTGCCTGATGTTTTTCTCAGTCTAGTTGGACTCCCTGGAGTCGCAGATATACTCTCCACATCTTTAGTTTTTGTATTTTTCTGCTGTGGATATTTTGTAGTGTTTTATGCTGACCGCATAGTATCCTGTACTATCCTTTCCTATCTAGGTAGAAGTGGCCTCCTTTGCTCATCCCTGTTTTCTGTCTGCGTGTGTCTTTTCCTCTCCTGTTATGACCTTGTGGTTAGGACAATAATGGACCTGGTGGTTAAGAGCACACGGAATGACCTGATAGTTACAAATAATACAGAACAAGCTCTGAGACGTGGGAACTCTGCTGACCGCAATCCCTAATCCTATCACACACACTAGAAATAGCCGTGGATTGCTCCTAACGCTCCCTATGCAACTCGTCACAGCCTAAGGAACTAGCTAGCCCTGAAGATAGAAAAATAAAGCCTACCTTGCCTTAGAGAAATTCCCCAAAGGAAAAGGCAGCCCCCCACATATAATGACTGTGAGATAAGATGAAATTACACACACAGAGATGAAATAGATTTAGCAAAGTGAGGCCCGACTTACTGAACAGTCAGAGGATAGGAAAGTAAACTTTGCGGTCAGCACAAAAACTACAAAAAGACCATGCAGAGGGCGCAAAAATACCCTCCGCACCGACTCACGGTGCGGAGGTGCTCCCTCTGCGTCCCAGAGCTTCCAGCAAGCAAGACAAAAATCAAAATAGCAAGCTGGACAGAAAAATAGCAAACAAAGGAAAACAAGCAGGAACTTAGCTTCTGCTGGGAAGACAGGTCACAAGAACTATCAGGAGCGAACTAGACCTATACTGGAACATTGACAGGTGGCATGGAGCAATGATCTAAGTGGAGTTAAATAGAGCAGCCAGCTAACGAATTAACCTCGTCACCTGTGGAAGGGAACTCAGAAGACGCAGCCCCACTCACAACCACCAGAGGAAGCCCATGGACAGAACCAGCCGAAGTACCATTCATGACCACAGGAGGGAGCTTGACAACAGAATTCACAACACTCTCCTACTCACAGTCATTATTTGTGGGGGGCTACCTATCCTTTGGGGGTCTACTCTGAGGCAAGAGAGTTTTCCTATTTCCAACTTTAGGGATATTTATTCCTTAGGCTGTGTCGAGGTGTCTAGGTCTGGTTAGGCACACCCCATGGCTACTTCTAGTTGTGGTGATAGGATCAGGGATTGCGGTCAGTAAAGTTACCACTGCTCCAGCGAAGGTAATTTCATGCTGCTCCAAGGCCACCTGATCATAACACTGAACGCACCAACCAGTCGCTTGAACAAATTCTTCATTGACTGACTTCTACCCTGCAAAGTGACTGGTCTGATGGCTTACGATTAGCAGAATTCGCCTTCAACAACCGGGTAAACCAATCTACCGGTAGGTCACCATTTTTTATTAATTATGGGATTAACCCTCATTTTGGCGAAATTTCTCGAATAGATTCTGGTTGTCTGGGGGCAGAGGACGGGGTCAGTCGTCTCAAGGATCTTTGGACTAAGGTTCTTTTAAATATTTCTAAAGCTCAGGAGAACTATAAACATTTTGCAGATAGGAAAAGGGATTCTGCTCAGACGCTGCTTTGTGGGGATAAAGTGTGGCTGTCCACACAAAATATAAATCTTCAATTGCCCTCCGCCAAACTGCGACCTACATTTATTGGTCCCTATGAGGTCATCGAAGTAGTGAACCCGGTAACCTATTGCCTCCGTCTTCCTCCCTCCTTAAAACTCCATAATGTCTTTCATAGGTCTTTACTTAACCCCTTGGGGGCGGTGAGTGAAGATACTGAAGCTGCTCCTCCTCCAGTCTTGGTTGAGGGACATATGGAGTTTGAGGTGCAACATATTGTGGATTCCAGGCGGGTTCGGGGGTCTTTGCAGTATTTGATACATTGGAGGGGGTATGGTCCGAAAGATCAATCATGGGTACCAGCCAGATCGGTACACGCTGACCTTCTGGTTCATGCATTCCATGCCTGGCATCCTCAGAAACCTGGGGGTCCGGAGGTCCCCCGTTGAGAGGGGGGTAATGTCATGATCTGCATAGTTTGTGGGATTAGGCAGTTCAGAGGTTAATCTGGACAGCCTCACTATGGAATTCAGGAAGGCTTCTTATAGCATCATTGTTTGCTCATTCCTCATCATTTATACTCTGACCCTTGGCCGAGTGTGTGTGACCCT
The DNA here is from genome assembly GCF_032444005.1 of Ranitomeya imitator. Classification (NCBI taxonomy): domain Eukaryota; kingdom Metazoa; phylum Chordata; class Amphibia; order Anura; family Dendrobatidae; genus Ranitomeya; species Ranitomeya imitator. The sequence goes on from NC_091288.1 coordinate 108,511,908, forward strand.
GTTGTGCCTGTGTCTGTGCTTTGTGCCTGTGCTACTTTATGCTTGTCTGGTTCTGATCTGGTCCTGTCCCCGTTTAGAGTTCTGCCTGTCCCTCTTGTACTGCACTGCTATCTCTGTGTATGACTCCTTGCTTACGTTCTGACCATTCTCTGCTCGCCCCTTCTGTACCACGCCGCCCTCTCTGTGTATGACCCCTGCCTGTCCAACCTGAGTTCCCCTCTCCTCTACTTCAGGTTTCCTGTAGAATCCTGCACTCATCTGCAGTGGCAGGACGCTAAGCCCCGCCCCTGTGGTCACATGATCGTAGGAACTTCTGTTCTCTGTCATACTCAGCATGCTGTTCAGGTCTCATCTATTTGAGCTTTCCCTGTGGTATCTGACCCCGGGCTCTCCCGCAGTGTGGGTGAGTCACCCTTTTAAGCTGTGGCAGTGCGCCATTGCTGACAGGATCCTGATAGGCTCATTACTTCTGGATCAGAGCCGGCGAGGGAGTGCACTGTCATTGTGCATATTACACAGTAATAAGAATCTACTGCGCATATATTGAAATTGACAACTGACAGATACTCAGAGAAGGGACTAGCTGTTACGCCGAAGGCAACAAGTACAAGGAGTGGACCCACTGGACCATGGAACCGAACCTCCCCCGAGCGAGCACTCCTGAGTGGGACCAACCCCTATACAGGGACTGTTAAGAGGCAAGCACAGGAACCTCAAGAACCACAGAGGCCAGGACCAGGGATCGGCTCAAAGAAAGGGCAAAAGGGAGAACCGAGGAGCAGTACAAAGAGGAAAGGAACAGAGGGAGAACCTGGGTGAGAAGAAATGGGAGCTGAGGACTAGGAGAGCCAGAAACCTGAGGGAAGACCCAGAAGAAGCGATGAGAACTGGACTGAGAAAAGGAGGACACTGGAACGGTGGAACACGGGAGCAGGAACTGAAATAGAGAAAAAAAAGGGGGTTAAACAGCAACTGTCTGGCGAAGCACAGGTATACTATGTGACCTAACTATGGCAAGAAAACACGATAATCAGGCACCTCCTCTAAGGAAGGAGGGCCTGAAATACCTGACGCCAGACACTGATAGGCCAGGAAGTACTGCCGGGTCAGGTCACACAGGAAGAGAAGAGAGAGAGAGGGAGCGCGTGGTCAGATCCTACTGCGCCTGCGCAACCCACAGGAGCGCACAACTGAGTGAATAGAGGACACGCGCCGGGATGTCAGCACCGAGCCCCGGAGTGAAGAGAACGCAGTGGGGAGAGCAAGCGACCTGGACCCGGTGGCAGCAGGCGGAGCATCAGGAGCCGAGGTTACAGTATCCCCTCTCTTACACCCCCTCCCTCTGGTCCTAGATAAGAAATTCTTAAGAATGCGAGAAGCATTAATGTTCTCCCTGGGTTCCCAAGACCTCTCCTCAGGACCGAACCCCTTCCAATCAACCAAAAAGAATGTCTTGCCCCTGACTCTTTTGGATGCTAAGATATCCTCCACCTCAAAAACGTTATCTGCAGAGACGGGAGGAGGAGAAGAACAAGGAACGGAATGAAAACGATTAAGAATGACCGGCTTCAGGAGAGAGACGTGGAAGACATTAGGAATACGGAGCGAGACAGGCAACCTGAGCTTGTAGGCAACATTGTTGATGCGCCAGAGGACTTCAAAAGGACCGATATAGTGAGGTCCAAGCTTGTAAGAAGGAATCTTCAATCTAATGTATTTTGAAGACAGCCAAACCTTTTCGCCTGGAAGAAAAGATGGAGCACCCAAGTGCTTCTTGTTAGCATGTCTATTTATGCATTCACCTGTCCTCTCCAAGGCTTCCTTAGTCTCCAGCCAGATCTTGGAGAATTCCATAGTCACGGAGTCTGCTGCAGGAACACCAGTGGTGGCTGAGATGGGCAATGGAACCCTGGGATGCATACCAAAGACCACAATGAATGGAGACTTGCCTTAAGACTCGCTAGGGTGGTTATTATAGGCGAACTCAGCACAAGGAAGAAGACTTGACCAATTATCGTGATGTGCATTAGAGAAATGGCAAAGATAGGACGCCAACACCTCATTGACACGTTCCACTTGACTGTTGGTTTGAGGGTGATATGCGGAGGAAAAATCCAACTTGACCCCAAGAAGTCCGCACAGAGCCCCCCAGAATCGAGAATTAAACTGCACACCTCGATCTGACACCATGTGTGGGGGGAATCCATGAAGTCGAAAGCATGCTGGACAAAGACTTTAGCCAATTCTTGAGCAGATTCTCGTTGCTGTAACGGAACAAAGTGTGCCATCTTGGAGAAGCGGTCTACTACTACCAGGATGGTAGTGAAACCGGAAGAACAAGGCAAATCCGTGATGAAATCCAAGGCAATGTGTTGCCAATGGATAGAGGGAACAGGTAAAGGAAGCAAGAGTCCAGAAGGTAATCATCTGGGAACTTTGACCTTGGCGCAAGAGGGGCAGGAAGCAGAGAAGTCAACCAGATCTTGGCGGAGAGAGGGCAACCAGTAAAACCGAGAGATGAGTTCCAAAGTCTTTTTTACCCCGACATGACCAGAGATTTTGGAGGAGTGGCCCCATCGCAACACTTGAGTCCTTTTGGTCTCAGGAACAAAGGTCTTGCCAGGCGGTGGAGTAATCAAGACCTTGACAGATTAATGATGCGAAAGAGATCCTCCTCAAAGTCTTGAAGTTGAAGGGACCGAGATAGAGCATCTGCTTTGATGTTCTTCAGACTAGGACGAAAATTTAATTCAAAATCAAAGCGAGCAAAGAATAGGGACCACCTGGCCTGTCGGGGTTTGAGCCTCCGCGCTGACTGGATGTAGGCCAGATTCTTATGGTCAGTGAAAATGATAAATGGATGAACAGCTCCCTCCAGCAAATGGCTCCACTCCTTAAAGGCCATCTTGATGGCTAGCAACTCTCTATCCCCAATAGAATAGTTGCACTCTGCAGGAGAGAAGGCCTTAGAAAAGTACCCACAGGAAACCAAACGACCGAAAGAGGACCTTAGAGATAACACTGTGCCAGCTCCGGTTGAAGAAGCGTCCACTTCCAGGACGAATGGCTTGTTAGCCTCAAGCTGATGCAATACAGGTGCGGTTAAAAAAGTCTGTTTAAGACTAGAAAAAGCCCCTTCGGCTTCAGGAGACCACACAATAGAACTGGATCCCTTCTGAGTGAGATCGGAGATAGGCTTGATGATGGACGAAAAATGGACCGGATGAGGACATTGGAGAATAGCAGGTAACTTCTCTGGGTCCATCTCCAGTTCATTCTCAGAGATAATATATCCTAAAAAGGGCAAAGATGATCGCTCAAAGAGACACTTCTCCGTCTTCGCATAAAGGCGATTCTCCCGGAAGCGCTGCAGGGCAAGGCGGACGCTCCTTCTGTGAGAAGACAGATCCGGTGAGAAAATGAGGATATCGTCTAGGTAGACCACAATGCAGGAGTAAAGCAGATCCCAAAAGATGTCATTGACAAATTCTTGAAAAACTGTGGGAGCGTTACACAAACAAAAGGGCATGATGAGATACTCATAATGTCCATCCCAGGTGTTAAAATCAGTCTTCCACTCCTCCCCTGAGCGAATACGTATGAGATTGTAGGCTCCACGTAAGTCCAACTTCGAGAAAATCCACGCCCCTCTCTAGCGATCAAAGAGCTCCGGAATTAATGGCAGCGGGTATTTATTCTTTACCGTGATGCCATTCAGACCCCGGTAGTCGATGCAGGGACGTAAAGAGCCGTCTTTCTTTTTTACAAAGAAAAAACCGGCACCAGCTGGCGAGGGAGATTTTCTTATAAAACCCTTAGCGAGGTTTTCTTGGATGTACTCGGACATGGCAGACATCTCAGCAGGAGATAAAGGATAGATCCGACCTCTGGGTGGCGTGGTCCCAGGACGTAACTCGACAGGGAAGTCATAGGGCCGATGAAGTGGAAGAGTCTCAGCTTCTTTCTTGTCAAAAACATCAGAAAAAGACCAATAGGCTGAAGGCAAGCCCTCAGGACCAGGGGAGGATTGAGAAACCGTAACCGGTCGGACTGAAGCTAGGCACCTCTCTTGGCATGGATGTCCCCACCGAAGAATCTCACCAGAATGCCAATCCAGGACAGGTTCGTGAGTCCGAAGCCAAGGAAGACCGAGCAGAAGGGGATGAGACAAGTTGGGCAAAATGTAGAGAGCAATCCTCTCCTGGTGCAGAGCTCCCACTTGACGAGTTACCTCCTCGGGAACCATAGAGATGGACTCCTGCAGAGGCTTGCCATCTACGGAAGCAATCACTTGAGGACATCTCAGGGCTACCATCGGAATCCGGTATTTCTTCACCTCCTTAAGCCGAATAAAGTTACCTGCCGCACCCGAATCCAAATATGCTAGTTCTGAGTCACGTCTCTAACACTGAACAATCAAAACAGAAAGAGTAAGAGTTGGAGAGGGTTCACACACACTTAGGAAGGCCTCTCTTACCTGACCTAAGTGGAGGCATTTTCCGGCCTCTCTGGACATGAGCACAGGAAATTAGATGCGCCACCACAGTATAAGCAGAGACCTTGTGCCAGCCTCTCTCTTCTGCGTTGATCCGCCATCTTGACTCGATCTACCTGCACGGGTTCAGGTGCTGCACTGCCGGAAGGAATCAGAGACCGTGAGTGAGAGGACTATGAACAGAGGAAGAGGAAGGGCGAATAGGCCTGCTCTCCCTAGCAGCCTCTCTAGAGCACTCTTGGAAGCGCAAATCAATGCGTGTAGCAAGTGAAATGAGCTCCTCCAAGGTAGTGGGAGTATCCTGTCCTGCGAGCTCATCTTTAATCTTTCCCGACAAACCATGCCAGAAAGTACCTACCAGCGCCTCGTTATTCCACCCAAGTTCTGAAGACAGGGTACGAAAGCATATGGCATATTGCCCCACAGAGTGGGTACCCTGATGAAGGTTAATAAGAGCCTCAGTCGTGGAAGCGATCCTTCCAGGCTCATCAAAAACTCTTCTGAAAGTCTCCAAAAAGGTGGCAATACTGGTCACAATATGGTCATCTCGTTCCCAGAGAGGATTCACCCAGGAAAGAGCCACTCCCTCTAAATGGGACACGATAAAGGCAACCTTAGCCCGGTCGGTAGGGTACTGCTGGGGCAGCAACTCGAAGTGTAAATGACACTGGTTGGGAAAACCCCGATACAGTTTTGGATCGCTGCTAAAGCGAGGCGGTTTACCCAAATGAGGCGATGGCGCTGTGCTAGAATCTTGAGGCCGGGAAGAACCTTGTGAAGAAGCTGACTGCAAAGAAAGCACGCGACCATCCACGGAAGCCATATAAGACAGGATGTGTACCTGCGTATCACGCTGCTGAACCAGCTCTTGCTGGAGACTGGCCAACTGAGTAGCATTCCCGGGATCCGCGGTTTGTAAAGCAGACCACCGGGAATCCATTGTCTTCATAAAAGACATGATTCGAGTCTGGTTTTCTCGCAAGAAAACCAACTCTTTCTGGGCAGAAGCCCCGGCGAGGTCCATGGCCTGATTATGCTGTTACGCCGAAGGCAAAGGGGAAAAGGAGTGGACCCACTGTACCGTGGAACCGAACCTCCCCCGAGCGAGCACTCCTGAGTGGGACCAACCCCTATACAGGGACTGTTAGGAGGCAAGCACAGGGACCTCAAGAACCACAGAGGCCAGGACCAGGGATCGGCTCAAAGAAAATGAAAAAGGGAGAACCGAGGAGCAGTACAAAGAGGAAAGGAACCGAGGGAAAATCAGGGTGAGAAGAAATGGGAGCTGAGGACTAGGAGAGCCAGAAACATGAGGGAAGACCCAGAAGAAGAGATGAGAACCGGACTAAGAAGAGGTGGACACTGGAATGGAGGAACACGGGGGGATAGGAACTGGAATAGAGAAAAGAAGAACAAGGAGTTAAACAGCAACTGTCTGGCGAAGCACAGGGAAACTATGCGACCTAACTATGGCAAGAAAAGGTGATAATCAGGTGCCTCCTCTAAGGAAGAAGGGCCTGAAATACCTGACGCCAGACACTGATAGGCCAGGAAGTACTGCCGGGTCAGGTCACGCAGGAAGAGAAGAGAGAGAGAGGGAGCACGCGCGGTCAGATCCTACTGCGCCTGCGCAACCCACAGGACAAAACACTAACAAATAGAGGGCACCATCAACAGCAATACTCTATGTGCTCATCCTGCAGTATGTCGAAAAATAGACAATACAACGAAACAAAAGAGACATGCATATATGCAAGGATCAACATAAAAAATTAACAAATTTTAATTATCCAAAGTTTTTTAAACCACACAAATCACAATTTAAAAACATTTAAATCCCACAAAGCACAAAATATACCCAAAAGCAAAATATGGCGAGAAAATAGAAAGCATGGGTCCGGACCATCATATTACCTCATCAGCAGTATAATATATGATATCTCCTATAGAATATTGGTACCCAATATAGATACAGAAAGTGCAAAGTGCAGTCCCTTTAACAGCCTATGAGGTCAAAAAAGGTAACCTAGATGCAAAAAGAGCAATTAATGCCGTAATAATAAAAGCATCATAGCTGAGGTCATCACCATTGCTCAATGTGCAAAATACCTCTCCAGAAAGGTTTAGCATAAACACCAAATGAACATGCTCACACCATGCATATCGCTGGAGAAATGAATGGTCGGGGACCGACTCCCATGTAACCCACCCAACGCGTGTCGTCACCTCAGTGACTTCATCAGGGGAAAAGTAGTATGGTTAACTAGCAAAACAGTGGAATATATATACAATTACAGATTGAACAATTCAATGTAGCTGGGGCATGAGTCACGCCGGAACAAACAACTCTGGCACATTTTTCCATTGAGTCCCGGAAGCAGCTTATGCGCGTGATCAGGAATCTCCATGGAGATAGAACAACATCAGCTCTATTACACAGGTGCAATAACCCAAGCAGCTTTGGGGATTGAGTAGACAGCACATCACTGCATAGATGGCCAGGCGTTTTACAATTTCTACGGAATCTCAGGAACTGACCTTTCAGTATCCTGTTCTTCAAATGTGCCGGATGGAAGCTAGAAAAATGTAGTAAATTGTTAGTTGCTGTAGATTTATGATAAAGACACAAAGAGACATGATTCTCCTTCACCGATAATTTAATATCCAGGAAGTCAACAGTGGTTTCAGAGTAAATGTCATTGATGATGTTTTTTGCGTCTTCCCATTTTTTCAACTGTTTAGCCGACTCTATAATGTCTCAATATCTATTTTTGAGACTGTCCACGCTGTTGCGCCAGTGTACTTTATTATTATTTATGTCCTCCCTTTGATTGCTTTGGCTGCTCATATAATGACTTACTGCCCTTTCTTTGGGATGCTTGCCTTACTGCACTTTTGTATAGAGGCATGCTTGCACTTTAGTATGCTATGATAAGTCCAGCACTGTGAGGAATGTTTGATATCCTTGTCTCTATAACTGCTTGATATCAACGTACGCTCAGCAGTGTTTTGTAGGCATTCCAGCCTTTTTCTGCATACAAGGTGTTGCGCGTGCGCAAGAGAGTTGATGCCGATGCTTCACCATGGAGACCTCTGCGCATGCGCACTAGGTAAAACGCCTGGCCACCTATGCAGTGATGTGCCGTCTACTCAATCCCCGAAGCTGCTTGGGCTATAGCGCCTGTGTAATAGAGCTGATGTTGTTCTATCTCACAGGAGCGCGCAACTGAGTGAAGAGAGGACACGCGCCGGGATGTCAGCACCGTGCCCCGGAGAGAAGAGGACGCAGCGGGGAGAGCAAGCGACCTGGACCCGGCGGCAGCAGGCGGAGCGTCAGGAGCCGAGGTAACACTAGCACAGTCCCTACAACGAAGGTCACTGATAATGGTTCATTTCAAGGATGAGGAAAAGCCTGCAGCAATGACTGCAGTCTCTGCTCCTTGATGATGACTCGAGTGACTATCCCAGAATGCAATGGGATTCTCAGACAAAGAGTCATCAAAGAGGAAGTAGTAAAAAAATAAAGCAGTTAGAAAATGTAAAAGGGAATGATAGGGACCTTTATATAAAGTATATTAAAATAGAGATTACCATATTTTTCGGTCTATAAGACACACCGGACTATAAGACGCACCCAGGTTTTAGAGGTGGAATATAGGGAAAAAAATAATTGAAGCAAAAAATTTGGTAAAATGTTTAATAACATAAATAACATAGAATTACATGTGGTGTTATTATATATCATAGGATGTTATTATATTGGAAGCTGCGGGTAGAAGATGGTGCTGCGGGACCAGTGTGGTGGCTGTAAAATACACTATAAAGACGCTGGAGGGTGAGTATAAGGCCGGGGTCACACTAGCGTACTGCATCCGATGCGAGAGCATCGGATGCAATATGCTAATGACACTCGGCTCCTGCTTGCAGCAGAGCAGGAGCCGAGTGTCATGCGTCTGTGCTCCGATTCTCTCACACAGGGAGGATCGGAGCACAGCTGCGGAGGAGGCGGAGAAATGAATTTCTCCATCTTCATTGCTGGAGTCCGCTTATAGCGCACATCACTTGGATGATATCCAAGTGGTGTGCGCTGTCTCACTCGCACCCATAGGCTTATATGGGTGCGAGTGAGCCGAGAGTTTTCCTCGGTCCGAGCCAATCGCAGTATGCTGCGATTGTCTCAGACCGAGAAAAACGGCCGACAAAAAGTCAGCTGCAGGGAGCTGCCCCATATGTTAACATTGGTCCGAGTGCAATGCGATTTTTTATCGCATTGCACTCGGCTGTTTATAACGCCAGTGTGACACCGGCCTAAGAATGGGGCACAGGGCTTATATTTAAAGCACCACTCCAGCACTGAAAAATAACACTGGAGTGCTGCTTTAACCCCTTTCTGCCATCCGACGTACTATTCCGTCCATGTGGGGTGGGCCTTAATTCCCATGGACGGAATAGTACGTCCAGGACGATCCCCCCGTGAGCGCGGCCGATCGCGGCTGGGTGTCAGCTGCCTATCGCAGCTGACATCTGGTGCTATGTGCCAGGAGCGGTCACGGACCGCCCCCGGCACTTTAACCCCCAGCACACCACGATCAAACATGATCGCGGTGTGCCGGCAGTATAGGGAAGCGTCGCGCAGGAAGGGGGCTCCCTGCGGGCTTACCTGAGACCCCCGCAGCAACGCGATGTGATCGCGTTGCTGCGAGGGTCTCCTTACCTCCCTCCCTGTAGCAGGCCCGGATCCAAGATGGCCGCGGCATCCGGGTCCTGCAGGGAGGGAGGTGGCTTACCAAGTGCCTTCTCAGAGCAGGCGCTTGGTAAGCCTGCATAGCTCTCAGACAGATCGGTGATCTGACAGAGTGCTGTGCAAACTGTCAGATCAGCGATCTGTGATGTCCCCCCCTGGGGCAAAGTAAAAGAGTAAAAAAATAATAATTCCACATGTTTAAAAAAAAAATAAAAAAAAAAATCCTAAATAATGAAAAAAAAAAAAATTATTCCCATGAATACATTTCTTTATCTAAATAAAAAAACAATAAAAGTACACATATTTAGTATCGCCGCGTCCGTAACGACCCAACCTATAAAACTGTCCCACTAGTTCACCCCTTCAGTAAACACCGTAAGAAAAAAAAATACGAGGCAAAAAACAACGCTTTATTATCATACCGCCGAACAAAAAGTGGAATAACACGCGATCAAAAAGACAGATATAAATAACCATGGTACCGCTGAAAGCGTCATCTTGTCCCGCAAAAAACGAGCCACCATACAGCATCATCAGCAAAAAAAAAAAAGTTATAGTCCTCAGAATAAAGCGATGCAAAAATAATTATTTTTTCTATAAAATAGTTTTTATCATATAAAAGCACCAAGACATAAAAAAAATGATATAAATGAGGTATCGCTGGTAATTGTACTGACCCGAAGAACAAAACTGCTTTATCAATTTTACCAAACGCGGAACGGTATAAACGCCTCCCCCAAAAGAAATTCATGAATAGCTAGTTTTTGGTCATTCTGCCTCACAAAAATCAGAATAAAAAGCGATCAAAAAATGTCACGTGCCCGAAAATGTTACCAATAAAAATGTCAAATCGTCCCGCAAAAAACAAGACCTCACATGACTCTGCGAACTCAAATATGGAAAAATTATAGCTCTCAAAATGTGGTAACGCAAAAAAATATTTTTTGCAATAAAAAGCGTCTTTTAGTCTGTGACGGCTGTCAATCATACAAATCCGCTAAAAAAACGCTATAACAGTAAATCAAACCCCCCTTCATCACCCCCTTAGTTAGGAAAAAATAATAAAATTAAAAAAATATATTGATTTCCATTTTCCCATTAGGGTTAGGGTTAAGGCTAGGGTTAGGACTTGGGTTAGGGATAGGGCTAGGGTTAGGATTAGGGCTAGGATTAGGGCAAGGGTTAGGGTTACAGCTAGGGTTAGAGCTAGGGTTAGGGTTAGAGCTAGGGATAGGGCTAGGTTTAGGGCTAGGGTTATAGCTCTCAAAATGTGGTAATGCAAAAAATTTTTTTTGCAATAAAAAGCATCTTTCAGTGTGTGCCGGCTGCCAATCATAAAAATCCGCAAAAAAACCCACTATAAAAGTAAATCAAACCCCCCTTCATCACCCCCTTAGTTAGGGAAAAATTAAAAAATTAAAAAAACATGTATTTATTTCCATTTTCCCATTAGGGCTAGGGTTAGGGTTAGGGCTTTGGTTAGGGTTAGGGCTAGGGTTAGGGCTAGGGTTAGGGTTAGGGCTAGGGTTAGGGCTAGGGTTAGGGCTAGGGTTAGGGTTGGGGCTAGGGTTAAGGCTACAGTTAGTGTTGGGGCGAAAGTTAGGGTTAGGGTTTGGATTACATTTATGGTTGGGAATAGGGTTGGGATTAGGGTTAGGGGTGTGTGTAGGTTAGAGGTGTGGTTAGGGTTACCATTGGGATTAGGGTTAGGGGTGTGTTTGGATTATGGTTTCAGTTATAATTGGGGGGTTTCCACTGTTTAGGCACATCAGGGGCTCTTCAAATGCGACATGGCGTCCAATCTCAATTCCAGCCAATTCTGCGTTGAAAAAGTAAAACAGTGCTCCTTCCCTTCCGAGCTCTCCCGTGCACCCAAACAGGGCTTTACCCCAACATATGGGGTATCAGCGTACTCAGGACAAATTGGACAACAACTTTTGGGGTCCAATTTCTCCTGTTACCCTTGGGAAAATACAAAACTGGGGGCTAAATATTAATTTTTGTGGGAAAAAAAAGATTTTCTATTTTCACGGCTCTGCATTATAAACTGTAGTGAAACACTTGGGGGCTCAAAGTTCTCACAACACATCTAGATGAGTTCCTTGGGGGGTCTAGTTTCCAATATGGGGTCACTTGTGGGGGTTTTTACTGTTTAGGTACATTAGGGGCTCTGCAAACGCAATGTGACGCCTGCAGACCATTCCATCTAAGTCTGCATTCCAAATGGTGCTCCTTCCCTTCCGAGCCCTCCCTTGCGCCCAAACGGTGGTTCCCCCCACATATAGGGTATCAGCGCACTCAGGACAAATTGAACAACAACTTTTGGTGTCCAATTTCTCCTGTTACTCTCGGAAAAATACAAAACTGGGGGCTAAAAAATAATTTTTGTGGGAATTTTTTTTTGTTTTATTTTTACGGCTCTGCATTATAAACTTCTATGAAGCCTTTGGTGGGTCAAAGTGCTCAACACACATCTAGATACGTTCCTTAGGGGGTCTACTTTCCAAAATGGTGTCACTTGTGGGGGGTTTCAATGTTTAGGCACATCAATGTCAATTTTGCATTGAAAAGTCAAACGGCGATCCTTCCCTTCCGAGCTCTCCCATGCACCCAAACAGTTGTTTACTCCCACATTTGGGGTATCAGCATACTCAGCACAAATTGTTCAACAACTTTTGGGGTCCAATTTCTTCTCTTACCATTTGGGGTGAAAAGATAATTTTTGTGAAAAAAAATGATTTTTTATTTTTACGGTTCTGCATTATAAACTTCTGTGAAGCACTTGTTGGGTCAAAGTGCTCACCACACCTCTAGATAAGTTCCTTAGGGGGTCTACTTTTCAAAATGGTGTCACTTGTCGGGGGTTTCAATGTTTAGGCACATCAGTGGCTCTCCAAACGCAACATGGCGTCCCATCTCAATTCCAGTCAATTTTGCATTGAAAAGTCAAATGGCGCTCCTTCGCTTCCGAGCTCTGCCATGCGCCCAAACAGTGGTTTACCTCTACATATGGGGTATCAGCGTACTCAAGACAAATTATACAACAACTTTTGGGGTCCATTTTCTCCTGTTACCCTTGGTAAAATAAAACAAATTGGAGCTGAATTAAATTTTTTGTGAAAAAAAGTTAAATGTTAATTTTTATTTAAACATTCCAAAAATTCCTGTGAAACACCTGAAGGGTTAATAAACTTCTTGAATGTGGTTTTGAGCACCTTGAGGGGTGCAGTTTTTAGAATGGTGTCACACTTGGGTATTTTCTATCATATAGACCCCTCAAAATGACTTCAAATCAGATGTGGTCCCTAAAATAAAATGGTGTTGGAAAAGATGAGAAATTGCTGGTCAAATTTTAACCCTTCTAACTCCCTAACAAAAAAAATTTTAGTTCCAAAAATGTGCTGATGTAAAGTAGACAAGTGGGAAATGTTACTTATTAAGTATTTTGTGTGACATATCTCTGTGATTTAATAGCATCAAAATTCAAATTTGGAAAATTGCGAAATTTTCAAAATTTTCACCAAATTTCCGTTTTTTTCACAAATAAACACAGGTAATATCAAAGAAATTTTCCCACTAACATGAAGTACAATATGTCACGAGAAAACAGTGTCAGAATCACTGGGATCCGTTGAAGTGTTCCAGAGTTATAACCTCATAAAGGGACAGTGGTCAGAATTGTAAAAATTGGCCCGGTCCATAACGTGCAAACCACACTTGGGGGTAAAGGGGTTAAGATCACATGGGAGAACTATAACTCCCAGAATGTCCTGCAGATCCTATGACATGCTGGGAATTATAGTTCACCACAGGAGTGTCAGAGTGCTTTATTGTGTGTTGTAAAGACTAACCTTTTAATTCTTGTTTTATTTATATTGTTTTATTTTATTTAATTCATTAGTTGTTCAGGCTGTGCAGGTCTTTCAGCCAGCCAGCCACGGTGGTGAGGTAAAAAGCTGGAGAATCCCATGACTGCACAGAGCCATCCCACTTGTTGCCTCTCCACAGGTCATAAGAGGAAGCATGCAGATTCTAGTGCAGTGTCTGAAGGCCCTGGGATGACATCAAGAAGAGGGAGAGTTCTGTGCCCTCATGTGATGCTCCAGCCCGCCCACTTCATGACATCACACAGGTCCTTATCCCTCAGCATACAGCACAGCAAGGTATGCCACAATCTTGTCTCCTCCTGCCCCCTGCTTTGGCCCCCTCCTCCACTGGACACACAGATCTCCCTGTTAAGATCTGGTGGTTTAGGAACAACATGAGACAAGCTCTGAAGGAGGTGGTATCTGTACTGACCGCAAACCCTGAACCTACCAGCGCAACTAAAAATAGCCGTGGGGGGTACCTGACGCTCCCTAGACCCCTCGGCACAGCCTAAGATCTAACTTCCCCTAAAGATGGAAACAGGAAACCTATCTTGCCTCAGAGAAAATCCCCAAAGGAAAGATAGCCCCCCACAAATATTGACGGTGAGAGGAGGGGAAAATAACATACGCAGAAATGAAATCAGATTTTAGCATAGGAGGCCAGTCCAGCTTGATAGATAGGACAGGAAAGGATACTGTGCGGTCAGTATAAAAACTACAAAACAATCCACACAGAGTTTACAAAAAATCTCCACACCTGACTAAAGGTGTGGAGGGCAAATCTGCTTCCCAGAGCTTCCAGCTAACAGAAATAATCCATACTGACAAGCTGGACAAATATAGAATGCACAGAACAATAAGTCCACAACATGTGGACTGAAAAGAGCAAAGCCAGAACTTATCTTTGCAGAACTGGTCAGGAAACCAGGAGAATCCAAGCAGAGATGTGAATCCAGCCAGGAAACATTGACAAGTGGCACAGGCAGAAGAAAGAGCCAGACTTAAATAGCCGAGCAGAAGAGACGATAAGTGGAGGCAGCTGATGACAGCTAACTCCAAGGAGCAGCCGTACCACTAGAAACCACAAGAGGGAGCCCAAGAGCAGAACTCACAAAAGTGCCACTTACAACCACCAGCTGCTGCAGGAATCCAGCTCTGGGGAAACCATGTGTGTCCCTGTGTAAGTGAAGGAATATTCATTTGCTGTTCCCTGCTCACTGCTCAGCTGACAGGTGGGCGGAGAAGCGGCTAATGAATATTCACTGCACTTTAATCGTAGGGATCACATTGTTTCCCCATCTCTGCAGCCAGGCCACATGGACAATTTTCTGCCTCCTGTGAGTGGGATTACAGTAAATTCCACTGCTGATGCCCCTCCACACATGATACATCTGGACCATAAGACGCACCCACACTTTCCTCCCAAATTTGGAGAAAAAAAGTGTCTTATGGTCCGTAAAATACGGTAAATTATAACATTAAAAAGATTGGAATTTAGGAATAAAAAAATTTAAGTTTTTGATCACTTCTTTAACCCCTTTCGAACATCGGTAATAGTACCCCAATGTTCGACTGCTCCGGATATATACAGCTGACATGTGCTTGCAGCAGCTGCAGGTGGTATCGCGATCCACCCGCAGCGGTTAACTAGTTAAATGCCACTGTCAATCTCTGACATTTAACTCGTAATTGCTGGAAGTGTGTCTCCCACCCATCAATGACCACATCAAATGATCGTGAGTCACCGATGGGCCGGCATGACAAACGGAACGATCTCCAGCAGACCTCTATGGTTGTCATTGCTGGATTGCTATTAGCGTTTCCTGGTGGTCGACGCTCATAGCTAGTGAGTAGGGTTGAGCGAAACGGGTCGGCCAGATTCAGAAGTCGCCGACCAGGGCGCGTCCGATGGTGAGTATATTCCTAATAGGTATATACTCACCCTCGGACGTGCCCTGGTTCTAACCCGCAGCCTTCCTTCCTAAGAATCAGTGCTTGAAGGACCTTAGATGACGTCACGGCTTGTGATTGGTCGCGTGACGCCCATGTGACCGCTCACGCGACCAATCACAAGCCGCGACGTCATCGAAGGCCCTTCAGGCGCTCATTCTTAGGAAGGAAGGCTCCCGGTTACAACCAGGGCGCGTCCGAGGGTAAGTATTTCAATATTTTTTATTTTGATTCTTTATTTTACACATTAATATGGATCCCAGGGCCCGAAGGAGAGTTTCCTCTCCTTCAGACCCTGGGAACCATTAGAAACCCAATGCACTGCATTGGGTTTCGTGTTTTGGCCGACCCCGACCCCGACTTTTCTATAGGATCGGCCGATTTCATTCGACCCGACTTTTGAAAAAGTCGGGTTTCGTGAAATCCGACCCGATCCTATAAAAACAAAAGTCGCTCAACCCTACTAGTGAGTATTTCTGCTACACACATGTGATCTCATCAACGCCTGTGTGTAGCAGAGCAGATCAAAGTACTGCAGCTTCTAGTCTCCCCATTCACAATAAAACAAACATAAAAGAATCAAATATACACATATTTGATATCGCCACATTCAGAATCGCATGATTTATCAATTTAAGAAAAAAAATAACCTGGTTGCAAAATGGCATAACGAGAAAAAAAAGTAAAAACGCCAGAATTACCTTTTTTGGTCACTGCAACATTGCATCAAAATGTAATAATGGGTGATCAAAAGATCGTATCTGCACAAAAATGGTGTCATTAAAAATGTCAGTTCAGCACACAAAAAATAAACCCTCATTCAACCCGAGATCATGAAAAATGGAGACGCTACGGGCATTGGAAAATGGAGCTCTTTTTTTAAACAAACTTTGGAAATTTTTTTCATCACTTAAATAAAAAAGAACCTAGACATGTTGGGTGTATGTGAACTCATAATGACCTGGAAAATCATAATGGCAGGTCAATTTAACATTTATTGAACATGGTTAAAAAAAAAAAACAACTCTGGAATTGCACTTTTTTTTGCAATTTCACCGGACTTGGAATTTTCCCCTCTTTTTCCAATACACGATATGTTAAAAACCACTGGTGTTAGTCAAAAGTATAACTCATCCTGCAAAAAAACAGGCCCTCACATGGCCATATTTATGGAAAAATATAAAAGTTATGCCACTGTGAAGAAGGGGAACAAAAAAACCAAAACACAAAAACAACAATACCTCTGGTCGTTAAGGGGTTAAACTTTTGGTGATTTTTTTTCTAGCAACTCTGTCTCAATTCATCTGATGATGAGATATATATTTGTAGTGTAGAGACAAAAAATCTGATTATATTATTGAACTTTCCTTAAAGGAAAACTGCAATGTCCAAAAACACCATTTACATGCAGTTATAGGATTAATCTGCAGGTAAATAGTGTTAAAACCCAGTGTGACTGCCTTACTGGAGCAGCAGTGACGAGAAGAAAATGAACTTGTATCTTCCTTGTAGCCTCTCACTTCCAGAGTCATAGGGGCAGTGCAGGGAGTGGTTGTCATGCTGCTGTAGTGCAATATAATGCAACCTCCACCAACGGGAGCTTGAGAGGGAAGTGAGACTGCGTACACAGAGAAGTACCACAGAGCAGCAGTATAGGCTCCACCAAGTGGCGAGAGAGTGGTCAAACAAGCCGAGTCAAAAAGCAACAATAAAGATAAAAAAAGGGAGCTCGCTCAGCTTACTGGGTGGTGTGGGCTGTACTTGGAAAAACCCAGAATAATCAACCAATTTTTTTCTGCAAAACAATTTAGTGAAGTTTGAGAAAGACCCTAAGAGGGGTCGAAATGTTCCTTCGCTATCATTATCCTGTTGTATGAAAAAAAAATTTCAACACGTGAATAAATACACTACCATTTCTGCAAAGCATAACTTAATAGAGTGTGGCTGCTTTTTGTTTATTTGAAAAAACAACAATAGGCAGACGTACTAAAGGGATCAGCAGTACATGTGGTCAGGAACAAGCCAGGAGGTTCAGCGACGGTCAGAAGCGGATAAGACAAAGTCAGAAGGCAGAAGCGAGTCCGAATACAAGCAAGTCAGCAACCAGATAATCAAAACCAAAACACAGGAAAACGCTGGGAAAAAGGCAGACAGAGGGAGTCATCAGACTCGAGCAAGTCAAGGATCACAGCATTTTCAAATAATTTTCATAGAAACAGATTCATAGAAGCTAGGACATACAGTTAAGTCCATAAATATTTGGACAGAGACATTTTTCTAATTTTTATTATAGACATTACCACAATGAATTTTAAACAAAAGAATTCAGATGCAGTTGAAGTTCAGACTTTCAGCTTTCATTGGAGGGTATCCACATTAAAGTTGGATGAAGGGTTTAGGAGTTTCAGCTCCTTAACATGTGCCACCCTGTTTTTAAAGGGACCAAAAGTAATTGGACAGTTGACTCCAAGGCTATTTCATCAACAGGTGTGGGCAATTCCTTTGTTATGTCATGCTCAATTAAGCAGATAAAAGGCCATGAGTTGATTTGAGGTGTGGTGCTTGCATTTGGAAGGTTTTGCTGTGAAGTAAACATGCAGTCAAAGGAGCTCTCCTTGCAGGTCACGAAAAATGGAGAAGCTAAGAGTCTAGGAAAATGGCAACTTTTTTTTAATAAACTTTGGAATTTTTTTTCACCACTTAGAATCATAATAGCAGGTCACATTTAGCATTTATTGAACCTAGTGTTAGGTGTCGAGATCCCGCCTCTGCACAGGGGGAATCTTGAACCATCCCCACTGCGGTCTCCCATTCTTCCCCAGCCACAGTGGAGTCTGCTCAGTGGAGACGTCAGTCTTAGCGTCTAGCTCAGGCTGATACTGGACAACTGGTTAGTAGTTACTGCTGCCTTTCCAGCTTCTGCCATTGTAGCCAGTACTGGGCAGCGACGAGCAGACATGTTTGGGTCTAAGTTCTGCTCTTCCCTTTCTGAGCATGCCCACAGTAGTGAATGGGTTGACACTTCCTCTACAAATCACACACCAGACTGTCCCTTTCACGTTATCCATGTCCCCTTCCCACCAGGATATAATTTCCCTTCTTGTCCTTCCCGAGGGAATGGATGAGATTCTGCTGGGAATACAACGGCTCCGTTTCCACTCCCCACATATTGAGTGGACCTCTGGGAGGATATTGGGTTGGAGTGAGTCTTGTAAGGGCAGATGTGTGAGAGAGTGCGTACAGGTTTCCACTACCGAGATACCCGCAGATCTTTCTTCCCTTCCTAAGTGCTATTGGTGCTATGCAGATGTCTTCTCTAAAAAGGCTGCAGAGACCCTTCCGCCTCACCGTCCCTATGACTGTCCTATTGATCTCATGCCTGGAGCTGAACCTCCTCGGGGAAGGGTCTTTCCCCTCTCTCTCCCTGAGACGGAGGCTATGTCTCAATACATCCAGTAGAATTTGGCAAGAGGGTTCATTAGGAAGTGTCACCTGCAGGGGCGAGGTTCTTCTTCGTGCAGAAGAAGAATGGAGAAATATGTCCGTGCATCGATTACATGGGTCTTAACGCCATCACCGTTAAGAATAAGTATCCGTTGCCCCTGATTTCTGAGCTCTTTGACAGGCTAAGTGGAGCAAAGGTATTCACTAGTGTTGAGCGACCTTGACCTTTTTAGAGTCGAGTCGTGTTTCGCGAAACCCGACTATCTTAGAAGTCGAGTCGAGTGGAATCGGCCGATTATGGCGAAAAGTCGGGTATCGCCGGAAACACGAAACCCAATGCAAGTCAATGGGGGAGCATAGTCTGCAGTGAGTGGAGGCCAGGAAAACACCTACACTGCCCATTTTAATGGCAAAAACATCCATTCTTGTTACAGAAGCTTGTCAATCGTAATTTAGCTTATAATAATTGGAAGGCATTTGAAATTGGGGGTCATTTGGCTAAAGTTGTGGGGGGTAGGGCTGGTTCAAGTAATTAGTGGGCCTAGTAAATCTGGACCACGTCACGGCACTGGAGCAGGGAGAGGTAAGTATTTCAACTTTGCAAGTGCTGTGATCCTGAGCAAGCAGGGGGGGCCCACTCGTTGGCACTGGCACTGGCACAGGGCCCCTCAAAGTACAGCGGTGTGTTTGCACGGCGGGGGCGCCTCCCACCGGCAGCAACACTTTTGCGTACTATGAGAGGCCCTGTGCCAGTGACGTCGCCAACTAGTATTCCTCCCCCCACCTGATGAAGGAACCTGCACTTTCATCTGCACCTTCCTCTTTGTCCCCGTGTAAGGTGGTATGTTATGCGGGAAGAGGAACCTGACTTTCAGCAGGGTCACAATCTTGCTGTGTAGCGTGCACGGGGAATTTTGCGTTATGGGTCAATGTACCAGCAGACTCATCTATCACTGGCTGGGCAATGGGCAGGATGAGGAGGAAACACAGATATGGGCCCAAAGAATAAAGTTGGCTAAATGCAGTTCAAAATTGGTAACACAGGACTAACCAGGGGGCATTGCAGTGGAGGACAACTGGAATGAGAGGCTGACACAGAGAGTAGGCCCAAATCAGTAAGTAGTCGAAATGCAGTTCAAAATTGGCAACCGTAGTAAACAGGCGGCACAGCTTTGTTCAGTGGAGGAGAACAGCAAGGAGTGGCAGACACCGATAGTAGGCCCCAACCTAACTAGTAGGCCAAATGCAGTCTAACATTAACAACTACTTAACCAGAGCCTGAAAATGGAATTTCAGGACAGGAAACCAGGAGAACAGCAAGGAGTGGCAGACACCGATAGTAGGCCCCAAACCAACTAGTACGCCAAATGCAGTTGTTCCATTTAACCACAATTTAATGAGAGCCTGAAGATAGAAGTTCAGGAAAGGCAACCTGGAGAACACCTTGGAGTGGAACACACCATCTCTCTACACCCCATACCCAATTTGTAGGCCTAATGCAGCGTAGTTTCCAACAACTACTAAACGAGAGCCGGAAGATCGAAGCAATGGAGAGGAAACCTGGGAAACACCTTGGAGTGGAACACACCATCTCTCTACACCCCATACCCAATTTGTAGGCCTAATGCAGCGTAGTTTCCAACAACTACTAAACGAGAGCCAGAAGATCGAAGCTCAGGAAAGGCAACCTGGAGAACACCTTGGAGTGGAACACACCATCTCTCTACACCCCATACCCAATTTGTAGGCCTAATGCAGCGTAGTTTCCAACAACTACTAAACGAGAGCATGAAGATCGAAGCAATGGAGAGGAAACCTGGGGAACACCTTGGAGTGGAACACACCATCTCTCTACACCCCATACCCAATTTGTAGGCCTAATGCAGCGTAGTTTCCAACAACTACTAAACGAGAGCATGAAGATCGAAGCAATGGAGAGGAAACCTGGGGAACACCTTGGAGTGGAACACACCATCTCTCTACACCCCATACCCAATTTGTAGGCCTAATGCAGCGTAGTTTCCAACAACTACTAAACGAGAGCATGAAGATCGAAGCAATGGAGAGGAAACCTGGGGAACACCTTGGAGTGGAACACACCATCTCTCTACACCCCATACCCAATTTGTAGGCCTAATGCAGCGTAGTTTCCAACAACTACTAAACGAGAGCATGAAGATCGAAGCAATGGAGAGGAAACCTGGGGAACACCTTGGAGTGGAACACACCATCTCTCTACACCCCATACCCAATTTGTAGGCCTAATGCAGTGTAGTTTCCAACAACTACTAAACGAGAGCATGAAGATCGAAGCAATGGAGAGGAAACCTGGGGAACACCTTGGAGTGGAACACACCATCTCTCTACACCCCATACCCAATTTGTAGGCCTAATGCAGTGTAGTTTCCAACAACTACTAAACGAGAGCATGAAGATCGAAGCAATGGAGAGGAAACCTGGGGAACACCTTGGAGTGGAACACACCATCTCTCTACACCCCATACCCAATTTGTAGGCCTAATGCAGTGTAGTTTCCAACAACTACTAAACGAGAGCCGGAAGATCGAAGCTCAGGAAAGGCAACCTGGAGAACACCTTTTTTAAAATTCCTAGAGGCTGAAAACAAGACTATTGACGCTCAGCTTTTTTCAAAGGAAAACAGCTGAATTGAGTGGCGCAGACAGACACAGGTAGTAGGACTTAAACCAAAAATGTGGCTCACTGCAGCTTAAAAAAGTTACAGGGGTACACAAGCAGCAGTGCTCTGGGCAGTGGAGGACAATTTCAATAGTGGACCGCAGACAGACTTTGTACGCCTACTATGCAATTAAAAATAGGTTCCAGGGGTCCACGGGCATCAGTGGTGTGGTCAGTGGACGAGTATTGGAA
Organism: Ranitomeya imitator; assembly: GCF_032444005.1. NCBI lineage: Eukaryota > Metazoa > Chordata > Amphibia > Anura > Dendrobatidae > Ranitomeya > Ranitomeya imitator. The sequence goes on from NC_091288.1 coordinate 108,533,299, forward strand.
GGAGGGACCGCAGACAGGCGTAGTAGGCCTAACATAACAAAATTAGGCTGTAGAAACTGTAAAATTGGTTCCAGGGGTACACGGGCAGCAGTGGTGTGGTCAGCGGAGGAAAATTGGAATTAGGGACTGCAGACAGACTTTGTAGGCTGTCCCCTGTGGACCATGCATCCAACACATTAACCCAGTGCGCCGTAATGGACACGTAACTTTTTGTGGACATGCCTACTGGTCCATGCGTCTCTTGTCAGGTGCACCTTTCTACTGTTTGATTGCCTGAGTGCTATGTCAATGCAGACTTTTTCAGGCCGGTGGAGGGCTGGGATGGCTTTTCTCGCAAAAGAAATGTCGACTGGGTAGCTTGAACCGTTGCACAGCGCAGTTCATCTGGGCTTTCTAAATATAAAACAAAGAAAAAAAGGAGCCTACATGCACTTTCAGCTGGGTTCCAGGGGTACACGGCCAGCATTGGTCTGGTCAGTGGAGAACTATTGGAAGGAAGGACCGCAGACAGGCATCGAAGGCCTAACATAATAACAGATGTCTGTAGGCACTTTATAATTGGTTCCAGGGGTACAAGGGCAGCAGTGGTGTGGTCAGTGGAGGCCTAGTGGAAGGAGTGACCGCAGACAGGCATCGAAGGCCTAACATAATAACACATGGCTGTTGGCAATTTTAAATTGGTTCCAGGGGAACACGGGCAGCAGTGGCCTGGTCAGTGTAGTGGTAGTAGAAAGAACGGACCGCAGACAGGCATCGAAGGCCTAAAATAAAAAAATTGGGCTGGCTGTAGGCAATTTTAAATTGGTTCCAGGGGTACACGGGCAGCAGTGGTGTGGTCAGTGGAGGCCTAGTGGAAGGAGTGACCGCAGACAGGCATCGAAGGCCTAACATAATAACACATGGCTGTAGGCAATTTTAAATTGGTTCCGTGGGTACACGGGCAGCAGTGGTGTGGTCAGTGGAGGCCTAGTGGAAGGAGTGACCGCAAACAGGCATCGAAGGCCTAAAATAAAAAAATTGAGCTGGCTGTAGGCAATTTTAAATTGGTTCCGTGGGTACACGGGCAGCAGTGGTGTGGTCAGTGGAGGCCTAGTGGAAGGAGTGACCGCAGACAGGCATCGAAGGCCTAACATAATAACACATGGCTGTAGGCAATTTTAAATTGGTTCCGTGGGTACACGGGCAGCAGTGGTGTGGTCAGTGGAGGCCTAGTGGAAGGAGTGACCGCAAACAGGCATCGAAGGCCTAAAATAAAAAAATTGGGCTGGCTGTAGGCAATTTTAAATTGGTTCCGTGGGTACACGGGCAGCAGTGGTGTGGTCAGTGGAGGCCTAGTGGAAGGAGTGACCGCAAACAGGCATCGAAGGCCTAAAATAAAAAAATTGAGCTGGCTGTAGGCAATTTTAAATTGGTTCCAGGGGTACACGGGCAGCAGTGGTGTGGTCAGTGGAGGCCTAGTGGAAGGAGTGACCGCAGACAGGCATCGAAGGCCTAACATAATAACACATGGCTGTAGGCAATTTTAAATTGGTTCCGTGGGTACACGGGCAGCAGTGGTGTGGTCAGTGGAGGCCTAGTGGAAGGAGTGATCGCAAACAGGCATCGAAGGCCTAAAATAAAAAAATTGGGCTGGCTGTAGGCAATTTTAAATTGGTTCCAGGGGTACATGGGCAGCAGTGGTGTGGTCAGTGGAGGCCTAGTGGAAGGAGTGACCGCAGACAGGCATCGAAGGCCTAAAATAATAACACATGGCTGTAGGCAATTTTAAATTGGTTCCGTGGGTACACGGGCAGCAGTGGTGTGGTCAGTGGAGGCCTAGTGGAAGGAGGGACCGCAAACAGGCATCGAAGGCCTAATATAAAAAAATTGGGCTGGCTGTAGGCAATTTTAAATTGGTTCCGTGGGTACACGGGCAGCAGTGGTGTAGTCAGTGGAGGCCTAGTGGAAGGAGTGACCGCAAACAGGCATCGAAGGCCTAAAATAAAAAAATTGAGCTGGCTGTAGGCAATTTTAAATTGGTTCCAGGGGTACACGGGCAGCAGTGGTGTGGTCAGTGGAGGCCTAGTGGAAGGAGTGACCGCAGACAGGCATCGAAGGCCTAACATAATAACACATGGCTGTAGGCAATTTTAAATTGGTTCCGTGGGTACACGGGCAGCAGTGGTGTGGTCAGTGGAGGCCTAGTGGAAGGAGTGACCGCAAACAGGCATCGAAGGCCTAAAATAAAAAAATTGGGCTGGCTGTAGGCAATTTTAAATTGGTTCCAGGGGTACATGGGCAGCAGTGGTGTGGTCAGTGGAGGCCTAGTGGAAGGAGTGACCGCAGACAGGCATCGAAGGCCTAAAATAATAACACATGGCTGTAGGCAATTTTAAATTGGTTCCGTGGGTACACGGGCAGCAGTGGTGTGGTCAGTGGAGGCCTAGTGGAAGGAGGGACCGCAAACAGGCATCGAAGGCCTAAAATAAAAAAATTGGGCTGGCTGTAGGCAATTTTAAATTGGTTCCAGGGGTACATGGGCAGCAGTGGTGTGGTCAGTGGAGGCCTAGTGGAAGGAGTGACCGCAGACAGGCATCGAAGGCCTAAAATAATAACACATGGCTGTAGGCAATTTTAAATTGGTTCCGTGGGTACACGGGCAGCAGTGGTGTGGTCAGTGGAGGCCTAGTGGAAGGAGGGACCGCAGACAGGCTTCGAAGGCCTAAAATAGTAACACATGGCTGTAGGCAATTTTAAATTGGTTCCGTGGGTACACGGGCAGCAGTGGTGTGGTCAGTGGAGGCCTAGTGGAAGGAGAGACCGCAGACAGGCTTCGAAGGCCTAACATAAAAAAATAGGGCTGTTGGCAATTTTAAATTGGTTCCAGGGGTACACGGGCAGAATTGGTGTGGTCAGTGGAGGCCTAGTGGAAGGATGGACCGCAGACAGGCATCGAAGGCCTAACATAATAACACATGGCTGTAGGCAATTTTAAATTGGTTCCGTGGGTACACGGGCAGCAGTGGTGTGGTCAGTGGAGGCCTAGTGGAAGGAGTGACCGCAAACAGGCATCGAAGGCCTAAAATAAAAAAATTGGGCTGGCTGTAGGCAATTTTAAATTGGTTCCAGGGGTACACGGGCAGCAGTGGTGTGGTCAGTGGAGGCCTAGTGGAAGGAGTGACCGCAGACAGGCATCGAAGGCCTAACATAATAACACATGGCTGTAGGCAATTTTAAATTGGTTCCGTGGGTACACGGGCAGCAGTGGTGTGGTCAGTGGAGGCCTAGTGGAAGGAGTGACCGCAAACAGGCATCGAAGGCCTAAAATAAAAAAATTGGGCTGGCTGTAGGCAATTTTAAATTGGTTCCAGGGGTACACGGGCAGCAGTGGTGTGGTCAGTGGAGGCCTAGTGGAAGGAGTGACCGCAGACAGGCATCGAAGGCCTAACATAATAACACATGGCTGTAGGCAATTTTAAATTGGTTCCGTGGGTACACGGGCAGCAGTGGTGTGGTCAGTGGAGGCCTAGTGGAAGGAGTGACCGCAAACAGGCATCGAAGGCCTAAAATAAAAAAATTGGGCTGGCTGTAGGCAATTTTAAATTGGTTCCAGGGGTACATGGGCAGCAGTGGTGTGGTCAGTGGAGGCCTAGTGGAAGGAGTGACCGCAAACAGGCATCGAAGGCCTAAAATAATAACACATGGCTGTAGGCAATTTTAAATTGGTTCCGTGGGTACACGGGCAGCAGTGGTGTGGTCAGTGGAGGCCTAGTGGAAGGAGGGACCGCAGACAGGCTTCGAAGGCCTAACATAAAAAAATAGGGCTGTTGGCAATTTAAAATTGGTTCCAGGGGTACACGGGCAGCAGTGGTGTGGTCAGTGGAGGCCTAGTGGAAGGAGGGACCGCAAACAGGCATCGAAGGCCTAACATAATAACACATGGCTGTAGGCAATTTTAAATTGGTTCCGTGGGTACACGGGCAGCAGTGGTGTGGTCAGTGGAGGCCTAGTGGAAGGAGTGACCGCAAACAGGCATCAAAGGCCTAAAATAAAAAAATTGGGCTGGCTGTAGGCAATTTTAAATTGGTTCCGTGGGTACACGGGCAGCAGTGGTGTGGTCAGTGGAGGCCTAGTGGAAGGAGTGACCGCAGACAGGCATCGAAGGCCTAACATAATAACACATGGCTGTAGGCAATTTTAAATTGGTTCCGTGGGTACACGGGCAGCAGTGGTGTGGTCAGTGGAGGCCTAGTGGAAGGAGTGACCGCAAACAGGCATCGAAGGCCTAAAATAAAAAAATTGGGCTGGCTGTAGGCAATTTTAAATTGGTTCCAGGGGTACACGGGCAGCAGTGGTGTGGTCAGTGGAGGCCTAGTTGAAGGAGTGACCGCAGACAAGCATCGAAGGCCTAACATAATAACACATGGCTGTAGGCAATTTTAAATTGGTTCCGTGGGTACACGGGTAGCAGTGGTGTGGTCAGTGGAGGCCTAGTGGAAGGAGGGACCGCAGACAGGCTTCGAAGGCCTAACATAAAAAAATAGGGCTGTTGGCAATTTAAAATTGGTTCCAGTGGTACAAGGGCAGCAGTACAATGGTCAGTGGAGGCCTAGTGGAAGGAGGGACCGCAGACAGGCTTCGAAGGCCTAACATAAAAAAATAGGGCTGTTGGCAATTTAAAATTGGTTCCAGGGGTACACGGGCAGCAGTACAATGGTCAGTGGAGGCCTAGTGGAAGGAGGGACCGCAGACAGGCTTCGAAGGCCTAACATAACAAAAATGTCAATAGAATGGTATTGTCAGTGCCAGGCATTGAAGGATGTCAGCGCATAGACTAAACATTGGTGGAACTGTGAGAGATAATTGTGCAAGTGGTAGAGCAATGTTTGAGCTGGGGGGAACTCTCTTGTGGCCGGCGGTACAGGACCAGGGCCCCTCATATTACAACGGTGTGTCTGACGTTGGGTGCGCACCACCACCGCCAGAGACACTTTATTGTACTATGAGGGACCCAGTGGCAGTGCCGTCGACCAAAAGCGGGCACACCCACCTCTTCAGACAAACAGCACTCTCACGGGTGCTGACGCCAAGTGGCGATACCACGGCTCCGTGTGGGGAGTTTGGCCATTTAGTGAGGTGTAAACATGTCGTATGCTGGACAATCAGGTGCAGAAAATTACGAGATTGGAAAAGTCATTCAGAATAGTCCACAGGCAAGACCTTTTCATAGGAAAGCTAGGTGTCAGCCGGGCAAGGTGGGCCAAAAGATTTCGAAATCCAGTTGTGGTTCATTTTAATGAAGGTTAGATCATCTACATTTTGGGTAGCCAGACGAGTCCTTTTTTCTGTTAGTATTGAACCTGCAGCACTGAATACTCTTTCTGATAGGACACTAGCTGCCGGGCAAGCAAGCTCCTGCAATTCATATTCTGCCAATTCTGGCCAGGTGTCTAATTTGGATGCCCAGTAATCAAATGGGAATGACGGTTGAGGGAGAACATCGATAAGGGATGAAAAATAGTTTGTAACCATACTGGACAAATGTTGTCTCCTGTCACTTTGAATTGATGCTGCAGTACCTGTCCTGTCTGCAGTCATAGCAAAATCACTCCACAAGCTGGTCAGAAAACCCCTCTGTCCAACGCCACTTCTGATTTGTGCACCTCTAACACCTCTGGCCTGCTGACCCCTGCAGCTCGTGTGATAACGATCACCGGTGCTGTGTGCTGGGAATGCCTGAAGCAAACGGTCAACAAGAGTTGATTGTTTGGTTGCTAATATTAGTTCCAAGTTCTCATGTGGCATTATATTTTGCAATTTGCCTTTATAGCGAGGATCAAGGAGGCAGGCCAACCAGTAATCGTCATCGTTCATCATTTTAGTAATGCGTGTGTCCCTTTTGAGGATACGTAAGGCATAATCCGCCATGTGGGCCATAGTTCCAGTTCTCAAATCTGCGGTTGTGCTTGGTTGAGGGGCAGTTTCAGGCAAATCCACGTCACTTGTGTCCCTCAAAAAACCAGAACCCGGCATTGCCGCGCCAACAATTTCCAGTGGCCCCGGAAAAGCTTCTTCATTAAAAATATAATCATCCCCATCATCCTCCTCGTCCTCCTCCTCCTCTTTGCCCGCTACCTCGTCCTGTACACTGCCCTGGCCAGACAATGGCTGACTGTCATCAAGGCTTTCCTCTTCCTCAACTGCAGACGCCTGATCCTTTATGTGCGTCAAACTTTGCATCAGCAGACGCATTAGGGGGATGCTCATGCTTATTATGGCGTTGTCTGCACTAACCAGCCGTGTGCATTCCTCAAAACACTGAAGGACTTGACACATGTCTTGAATCTTCGACCACTGCACACCTGACAACTCCATGTCTGCCATCCTACTGCCTGCCCGTGTATGTGTAACAGCCCGCCTCTGTTCGCACAGTCTCTGAAGCATGTGCAGTGTTGAGTTCCACCTTGTTGCAACGTCTATGATTAGGCGATGCTGGGGAAGGTTCAAAGAACGCTGATAGGTCTGCATACGGCTGGAGTGTACGGGCGAACGGCGGATATGTGAGCAAAGTCCACGCACTTTGAGGAGCAGGTCGGATAACCCCGGATAACTTTTCAGGAAGCACTGCACCACCAGGTTTAAGGTGTGAGCCAGGCAAGGAATGTGTTTCAGTTGGGAAAGGGAGATGGCAGCCATGAAATTCCTTCCGTTATCACTCACTACCTTGCCTGCCTCAAGATCTACAGTGCCCAGCCACGACTGCGTTTCTTTCTGCAAGAACTCGGACAGAACTTCCGCGGTGTGTCTGTTGTCGCCCAAACACTTCATAGCCAATACAGCCTGCTGACGTTTGCCAGTAGCTGCCCCATAATGGGAGACCTGGTGTGCAACAGTGGCAGCTGCGGATGGAGTAGTTGTGCGTCTGCGGTCTGTGGACGAGCTCTCGCTTCTGCAGGAGGACGAGGAGGAGGAGGAGGGGGTGCTAACGGCTACAGCCAACTGTTTCCTACACCGTGGGCTAGGCAGAACTGTCCCAAACTTGCTGTCCCCTGTGGACCCTGCATCCACAACATTCACCCAGTGTGCTGTGATGGACACGTAACGTCCCTGGCCGTGCCTACTGCTCCATGCATCTGTTGTCAGGTGCACCTTTGTGCTCACAGATTGCCTGAGTGCATGGACGATGCGCTCTTTAACATGCTGGTGGAGGGCTGGGATGGCTTTTCTGGAAAAAAGTGTCGACTGGGTAGCTCGTAGCGTGGTACAGCGTAGTCCATCAGGGCTTTGAAAGCTTCGCTTTCAACTAACCGGTAGGGCATCATCTCTAACGAGATTAGTCTAGCTATGTGGGCGTTCAAACCCTGTGTACGCGGATGCGAGGCTAAGTACTTCCTTTTTCTAACCATAGTCTCATGTAGGGTGAGCTGGACTGGAGAGCTGGAGATCGTGGAACTAGCGGGGGTGCCGGTGGACATGGCAGACTGAGAGACGGTGGGAGATGGTATTGTTGCCGCCGGTTCCCTAGATGCAGTGTTTCCTACTACGAAACTGGTGATTCCCTGACCCTGACTGCTTTGGCCTGGCAAAGAAACCTGCACAGATACTGCAGGTGGTGCGCAAAATGGTGGCCCTACACTGCCGGAAGGGATGTTGCGTTGATGACTAGCTTCATTGGCCGAGGGTGCTACAACCTTAAGGGACGTTTGGTAGTTAGTCCAAGCTTGCAAATGCATGGTGGTTAAATGTCTATGCATTCAACTTGTATTGAGACTTTTCAGATTCTGCCCTCTGCTTAAGGTAGTTGAACATTTTTGACAGATGACTTTGCGCTGATCAATTGGATGTTGTTTAAAATAATGCCAGACTGCACTCTTTCTAGCATCGGATACCTTTTCAGGCATTGCAGACTGAGCTTTAACCGGATGGCCACGCTGTCCTCCAACAGGTTTTGGCTTTGCCACGCGTTTTGGGCAAGATACGGGCCCGGCAGATGGAACCTGTTGTGATGTTGATGCCTGCTGCGGCCCCTCCTCCTCCGCTTCAGAACTGCTGCCACCTGCACCCTGTTCCCCCAATGGCTGCCAATCGGGGTCAAGAACTGGGTCATCTATTACCTCTTCTTGTAGCTCCTGTGCAACTTCGTCTGTGTCACCGTGTCGGTCAGTGGTATAGCGTTCGTGATGGGGCAACATAGTCTCATCAGGGTCTGATTCTTGATCATTACCCTGCGAGGGCAATGTTGTGGTCTGAGTCAAAGGACCAGCATAGTAGTCTGGCTGTGGCTGTGCATCAGTGCACTCCATGTCAGATTCAACTTGTAATGGGCATGGACTGTTAACTGCTTCACTTTCTAAGCCAGGGACGGTATGTGTAAAGAGCTCCATGGAGTAACCCGTTGTGTCGCCTGCTGCATTCTTCTCTGTTGTTGTTTTTGCTGAAGAGGACAAGGAAGCGACTTGTCCCTGACTGTGAACATCCACTAACGACGCGCTGCTTTTACATTTACCAGTTTCACGAGAGGAGGCAAAAGAGCTAGAGGCTGAGTCAGCAAGATAAGCCAAAACTTGCTCTTGCTGCTCCGGCTTTAAAAGCGGTTTTCCTACTCCCAGAAAAGGGAGCGTTCGAGGCCTTGTGTAGCCAGACGACGAACCTGGCTCCACAACTCCAGACTTAGGTGCAATATTTTTTTTCCCACGACCACCTGATGCTCCACCACTACCACTACCCTCATTACCAGCTGACAATGAACGCCCCCGGCCACGACCTCTTCCACCAGACTTCCTCATTGTTTTAAAAACGTAACCAAACTAACGGTATTTGTTGCTGTCACACAACTTACACGGTGAGCTATAACTTCAGTATGATTTAGCTACCCCTTTACAGGTGGGTGACACCGCAAGGAAAATCAGGCACAATGTTACACACTCTGTTTTTGGTGGCAACAAATGAGAGAGATGCCACACACGCAGGACTGTCACTGAAGCACAACTGTAAATATTTATCTCCCACTGATTGATTTAGTGATTTTTTCAGGTAGATTTTGGAACCCAAATCAAGCAAAAAAAATAATAGGCTTTCTATGGCCCACAATTGGAGAGAGAGAGAGAGATGGCACACCCAGGAGTCAAGACTGGCACACAAGCAGAAAGGGCAATATTAATCTCCCACTGATTTGATTTTTATTTTTATTTTTTCAGGGAGACTTTAGAAAAAAAAATAATAAAAAAAAATGATTTTTTTTCAGGAAGAATTTAGAAACCAAATAAAATAAAATGATTTTTTCAGGGAGAATTTAGAAAACAAATAAAACAAAAAATAGGCTTTCTATGGCCCACTGAGTGAGAAATGACGCACACAGGAGTCAGGAGTGGCACACAAGCCCAGAGGCCAATATTGTTCTCCCAATGATTGATGTAGTGATTTTTTCAGGTAGAATTTAGAACCCAAATCAACCAAAAAAATAAATAGGCTTTCTATGGCCCACTATTTGTGAGAGAGATGGCACGCTCAGGACTGGCACACAAGCCCAGAGGCCAATATTAATCTCCCACTTTTTTTTTTTCAGGGAAAATTTATAAACCCAATTAAAAAAATAATAAATAGGCTTTCTATGGCCCACTATCTGAGAGAGAGAGATGGCACGCTTTGGACTGGCACACAAGCCCAAAGGCCAATATTAATCTCCCTTTTTTTTTAAGGGAGAATTTATAAAACCCAAAAAAATAAAATAAATAGGCTTTCTATGGCCCACTATTTGTGAGAGAGATGGCACGCTCAGGACTGGCACACAAGCCCAGAGGCCAATATTAATCTCCCACTTTTTTTTTTTCAGGGAAAATTTATAAACCCAATAAAAAAAATAATAAATAGGCTTTCTATGGCCCACTATCTGAGAGAGAGAGATGGCACGCTTAGGACTGGCACACAAGCCCAAAGGCCAATATTAATCTCCCACTGATTGATTTATTGATTTTTTCAGGTAGAATTTAGAACCCAAATAAAGCAAAAAAAAAATAAAATAGGCTTTCTATGGCCCACTGAGTGAGTGATGATGCACACAGGAGTCAGGAGTGGAACACAAGCCCTGAGGCCAATATTTTTCTCCCACTGATTGATGTAGTGATTTTTTCAGGTAGATTTTGGAACCCAAATCAAGCAAAAAAATAAATAGGCTTTCTATGGCCCACTGACTGAGAGATGGCACACACAGGAGTCAGGAGTGGCACACAAGCCCTGAGGCCAATATTTTTCTCCTACTGATTGATGTAGTGATTTTTTCAGGTAGATTTTAGAACCCAAATCAAGCAAAAAAATATATAGGCTTTCTATGGCCCACTGAGTGAGAGATGGCACAGACAGGGATGGCACTCTAGCAGAAATGGCAATCTTAATCTCCCACAAAAAAAACAAAAAAAAAGGAACTGTCCTTCAATTACTATCTCCCTGCAGTAATCTCAGCCAGGTATGGCAGGCATTAATAAGGAGTGGACTGATGCACAAATTAAATAAAAAGTGTGGACAAACAAACAAGATAGCTGTGCCGGAAGGAAGGAACAAGAGGATTTGTGCTTTGAAAAAAGCAGTTGGTTTGCACAGCGGCGTACACACAGCAATGCAGCTATCAGGGAGCCTTCTAGGGCAGCCCAATGAGCTACAGCGCTGAGGGAAAAAAAAAAATAAAAATGTAGCTTCCACTGTCCCTGCACACCGAAGGTGGTGTTGTCCAGTGCAAATCGCTACAGCACAAGCAGTTTGGTGGTTAATGGACCCTGCCTAACGCTATCCCTGCTTCTGACGAAGCGGCAGCAACCTCTCCCTAAGCTCAGATCAGCAGCAGTAACATGGCGGTCGGCGGGAACGCCCCTTTATAGCCCCTGTGACGCCGCAGACAGCAAGCCAATCACTGCAATGCCCTTCTCTAAGATGGTGGGGACCAGGACCTATGTCATCACGCTGCCCACACTCTGCATTTACCTTCATTGGCTGAGAAATGGCGCTTTTCGCGTCATTGAAACGCGACTTTGGCGCGAAAGTCGCGTACCGCATGGCCGACCCCGCACAGGGGTCGGATCGGGTTTCATGAAACCCGACTTTGCCAAAAGTCGGCGACTTTTGAAAATGAACGACCCGTTTCGCTCAACCCTAGTATTCACTAAATTAGATCTGCGGGGTGCTTATATCCTGATTCGCATCCGTGAGGGGGACGAATGGAAGACGGCTTTTAATACCAAGGATGGGCACTATGAGTATCTGGTGATGCCCTTCGGGCTCTGTAATGCCCCAGCAGTTTTCCAAGACTTTGTCAACGATATCTTCCGGGATATGCTCTCCACTTCGGTCGTAGTCTGTCTGGATGATATTCTCATCTTCTCTCCAGATATTGATTGCCACCAGAGAGATGTTGGCAGAGTCTTCGACCTCTTACGGGCAAATTCTCTCTATGCAAAGTTGGGGAAGTGTGTGTTTGACCAGGAGTTTTTACCTTTCCTGGGCAATATCATCTTCGCCCAGGGATTGGCTATGAATCCTGCAAAACTACAGGCTGTGATGGACTTGCAAGAACCCCATTCCCTTAAAGCGGTGCAGCGCTTTATGGGGTTCATTAATTACTATCGCCAGTTCATTCCCCACTTCTCAACTTTGGTAGCTCCCTTGGTAGCCCTCACGAAGAAGGGAGAAAGTCCCAAATTGTGGTCTGAGGAGGTCTGCAAGGCCTTTATCTCCATTAAGTCACACTTCGCTAACGCTCCTATCCTACATCACCCCGATGTAGATAAGCCATTTATAATAGAGTTGGATTCCTCATCTGTTGGTGCTGGAGCAGTCCTTTTCCAAAAGGATGCTCAAGGTCGGAAGCATCCTTGCATCTTTTTTTTCTAAGACCTTCTCTCCAGCAGAAAGGAATAATTCCATTGGGGACAGGGAGTTGCTAGCCATGAAGTTGGCCTTCTCGAAGTGGAGACATCTCTTGGAGGGAGCTCGTTTTCCCTTCCAAGTCTTCACAGATCACAAGAATTTGGTATACCTGCAGACAGCCCAGCGGTTAAATTCTCGCCAGGCAAGATGGTCCTTGTTCTTCTCCCGGTTACATTTCTCCCTCCATTTTCTTTCTGGGGAGAAGAACATTCGTGCCGATGCTCTCTCTCGCTCCGTTGTATCATCTGAGGAGGAGGAAGAGGAGCCTATCCCAAGTCTGGGTGGTTAATGGTGTTCTGTCTTCCTCCACGTAGGATGCTGTGTGGATTCCAACATACGGCTAAACCTTCATCCACATCCCAGTAAACAGACTGTGTTGATGCTTAAGTCTTATTTATTAGGGTGATGATAACCAAAACTATAACGTTGAACAACAATGGTGGACAGTATTCATAGTAGATGATCGAATAGTGAATGATGTTGATGTACAAAGTGGATGTTCAGTGAATAATCATAGTGGATGACTGATCATAGTGGATGACTGATCATAGTGGATGACTGGTGAAAAACTGTAAAGAATAACAGCATTTCAGTATATGCACATACAGGGTGCAATCACATAAATAACTGGGACATAACAGCAAAAATTATACAGAGTGCATTACACAGTAATTCTAACAGCACTGCCCTATTCTATACAAGAATGCATCTATCTAAATGCAGAGTACACATTAACCTAACTGCAAGCTGCAAAGCACATCTGCCTAACTATATCTGACTATAGGAGCTGCATAAGGCTTAAGTACTAACACAAACATAAGATGCATTAAACCTTTATAAACGTACCGAGATCCGTTAGGACAGGGGTAAGAAAGTAAGCGAGACAGGAGCACGTGTGCCTCTCTGCAGATCTGAGGAAAAATGGCTACTGAAGCTTGTCTTCACAAGAAGAATGTGGGCGGAACTAACCCATAAGACATTGCTCTTAGGAGGGAAAGGTTGGTAAACAACATGAAAAGTAGGCAACTGATGACCTCCAGTGGCCACAACTTGAATAACATGATAATTAACTCTCTGCACATTAAGATGGGCAGAACAAATGGCGTCCGCCAAAGCGGCACAGCACACAGTCTTGTACTTTACGTTATATTTTCTGTTACTTTGACACCCCAGTTGCAGTGTCGAGCACAAGTGGTCTGAACGTACTCTAACCCTGTGTCTTGGGATAGAGTCCTGAGACTCCTTGCTTGCGCTCTTGGTGCGGTACCATGTGATGCAACAGGGTTTGCTTCCTTCACACAGGGTGAAGTTAACCCGTGTGTGTATCCACATTGTACCGCCATATAGTCCGTCATTACTCAGCAGCAGGTTCCATCTCTGCACGGTGGACCCTGGGCTGCGAATGCACCTTATACTATCTCTCTTATAATTTGGTGCATTCCACTAGCCCTAACACCTAGTAAGAAAGCCAAATAAAAAAAACAAGTGAGGGATTGCACTGTTTTTGGAATCTCACTGCACTTGGAATTTTTTTCCTGTTTTCTAGTACATGACATGGTATAACCAATGGTTTTGTTCAAAAGTACAACTTGTCCTGCAAAAAACAAGCCCTCGCATGGCCATTTTGACCAAAAAGTAAAAAAGTTATGGCTCTGGGAAGGGGAGCAAAGAAGGAGAATGCAAAACCAAAAATATCCCTGGTCATTAAGGGGTTAATCTTTACCTATCCATAGACTATTCACATTGCGCAAAAACTTTCTGTAGTGCAGTCAAAAATAGTTTGCAATTTGGAATAAGAAGTCACCAGAACAAAAAAAGAATTGCGACTGCCCAAATCGTGGAGATACCAAAATGAAAAGTTAGTATTTTAATGATTTATTGAATATTTTTACACTAAGAACAGGAGTACACTAGATGTGCCTGTGTTCACCTTTTCCCCAGATATTTGATTATTTTGCTAAAGTCAATGCACTATTGTATATACTGGTTCCCTGGGGCCTGAAGTCATTGCCTCCATAAATTGCAGTAGGCCCCTGCTGACAACAGAACCCTTTTGGAAATAGCAGAGAAAAATCTGGCAGTGTAATCTCTCTTGATAAAACGTGTTCATTATCATTATACTGTACATAAAGCCACAATGGGCGGCACTGTCACACTGACATGCCTGGCTGCGCTAGTTTTAGTTGAATGAAAAGTGTTGAATACAGAAATGACATTTCTAGATCAAGTGAGTTTGTTTGTTAGTTAAGCAGTGTCCACATTTAGTTAATGTAAACCTGTAATCTGCAAGCAGTGTGGTAAGAGTAGGAGAGGATATAATATAGGGAAAAAGTCAGTATAACCTGTGTTTTATTCATTTTTATCTCTGTTTATATTGGGCTTTTCAGTCAAATGAGCCATGCCAATCAGTGACTGACAGCTATCTCCATACCAAAGAAAGGCTGTCAATCACTGAGCGAGCAAAGAGAACGAGAAGCTAGCACTCGAAGATTTGAGGAGTTTTTGATGGTGAAAGTGAAAGGAGCCAATGGTCCCATAAGCACTTGAGATAAGAAAATCACTGCACTCATCCAATTCAAAAAAGTTGTTTAGGTGAATATTTTATTGAGATACGGTGAAGAAAATGAAGCGACAACTAGTGAGGCAATCTTTAACGTTTTGGCCACCCATTGGCCTTGATCACACTAGTGCCTTTGTAGTGGTTCGTTTCTAAATGGATGTTATGTCGCTTTAGGAGAATCAATAGAGCGGCTGGCCAGAACATAACCCTGTGTAGGAGTATAAGGCCAGTAATCCAAACAGAGGATATCCCAGATGGTGTGTATGCACCATCTACCCAAAGAGGGGGGTTTGCCGTGTGGCGTTGAGCCCGCAGGGGCTGGAGTATATCCCTGAATATATAGTGGTAATGGCACCGTGTATGCACACTTGCCCAGAGGAATTACGGATAATTAGGTTCCCATTGGTAGCGCAGTAGGGGCCGCAATCCTGGTTCTAGAAGCTAGCGTTGGTGGCAAAGTGGGGAAAGCTGACACGAACTGTGTCTTGGCAAGAGAAGCAGCTGACACTGAGCGAGATCAGAGCTAAGCATATAATAACTTAGTAATATGATACATAAGTGTATAATAAAGAAAAAAAAAAAAAAAAAAAGAGCATGAACCGCACATCCCAAAATCATACGTTGATCTAAAGCCGCTAGGCAAAAATTAATATAACTGAATATGAGGTTTTCAGTTTAACATTCTGATCAGACTGTATGAAGCCCACTGCCCCGTCACGGCAAACCTCGTAGTGGGTCCTATCGCCCTAACGGAGTGGAGCCGTGCGGCGACCACCGCCACAGCGGCCATGCACCAGCAGGGCGGACGGCCTGTTGCCCCACAGCACCCATGCTGCAAGACTGAGTCCCCAAGACTCCAGACCGCGCCGCCCCACCAGCACAAAGCCACAGCAACAATGGCCGCCACACAGCACCAACACCAAAATGAAAGGAGCAATTAAACTCACTTTGCTCCAGCTCTTCAGTGAGAGCCAAAATGGGCTAGACCCCTTACTTACTTATCACATAAGTGTATAATATTATGTGATAAGAATGAAGTAACATGTCTGCTTCCCAAGCTATATATTTCCAGTGTAAATGTTATAACTAAATAGAAATAAGTGTCTAATATTTATCATTTTTAAGTGAAAGTAAGAAGTCATACATTACAGAAGCAGATTTCAAAACTTTTTTTAAGGTAGGGCATGATCTTTCTGGCCATCGCATTTTGACAATTTTGACAGTTCCAATGTGTGTAATTGCATGCATTTATCCAGCTCATTAGGATAAGCCATGAATATTATATCAGTGGATGTCCCAATGGTGATGGCCCAACACTCTACACTCTTGCCAATTAGATCTTTGGAGTACCAGCAAGTTCTACTACCTTATAGATCGATTTTTACACAAGTTCATACTTCTACATGCCATACAACATTTTCTACCTGTTTCACTTTGTATTGTCACTTTGTCTGATTCACTCAATCAATTATACACGTTTGTAAAAGACTTTGAAATTAAATGTCTCAGTAGTATTTTGCTATGTATTTTGAACCATGATGTAGTGGAAAAGTAAAGCCCCTAATTCCAGTGATGGGTCATTACTGGGTAGAGTTTTGCTGTTAAAATACAATCAGTGTTTTATCAGCAGAAGATTATCACTACAGGACAACTGGCCTCCTGCATCACTGTTCCACCATGCACCCAGAAGCCTCTGTTAAAATGCCATACTAATAGGAATGGCCATCTTGCAGCCGAACACTCCAGCTAGCGTCACAAACTCTTCTTTTTAATTTTTGCTTTCCTTTTTATCTTTTTATTTTTAATCCCTATTTCACTGTCCCCGGAGCACAGGCACCAGCAGGACAATGACCCCAAATATTCTACAAGAAGTACTCAGAAATGGATGAACACAAAGCACTGGAAAGTTCAGAAGTGGTAATTTCAGCTCCAATAGCGTAAAGTCTCTTGCATACAGATGCTACAGTGAAAACTGCGAATTAACACACTAAATCAATTAATTTTGCCTGCTGTGATGAATATCTGAGTACAGATCACTGTAAAAAACACGAATCTGTCAATGAATGTATGGAAAAGAGCAATCAAGTTATGGACTGTAGAAGAGATGTATGTGACCAGAATGAACACTCATTTCCAGCAGATGATACCTAGCACCTATCCCTACACTAAATGCAGCTAACAGCGGTATTAATATAAAATAGAATTGATGTTACCTTGATATTATTTTTTTTAGGTTAGCAAGGATAATAATTTATCCCTACTGCATCAGCTCACCGTAGATGAATTGCAGATAACAGTGGTATTATTGCAGAATATAAGAGATTCGAACCAGGCCTGAAAAGATTTTTTCTTGTACGTGGCAGCAACATACTCTGGAGGAACGCAGGCAAAACTGTCAGCTTTGGTGAATTTCTGAGTACAGATCACCATAAAAAACACGAATCTGTCAATTGTGATGATCACCTGACAGCCCACAACAAAGCACTGGATCATATACTAATAGAACAAACCAGCTCTTTTGGTTTCCAAAAATGTTCCCTTAACTAGAAGATTCCCTCAACATTTACCCCTGTGGTTATACATATATATCAAAGAATATTCGAGGTAGGCCTCTCACAATTCTTAACGCAAGCATCATAAATACCCTTTAAAAATCTATAGCGAGGGTAGCATGATCACCCGGTTGATACGGTGGGGGAGGACGACACAAAAAAAGATAAAATCCTGAAGCTTGTACCCATGTTTGTGTGGGAAGGGGTGCATGGGAATAGACCAGAAAAAACCACTGGATTTAAGTTTATGTTCCGCTGCTGTCATACAGTGGTGTTGAGAAGTCTGAGCCAATCCAGCCCTCGTTCATTTTAATGAGAGGTGGTGAGCAAGTATAGATTCCACTCTATGTATTGACAATATAAGATACTCGACACTCCCAGATTTTAACCCCTTAATCCCATATGACGTACTATCCCGTCGAGGTGGGGTGGGCTTTAATTCCCACTGACGGTATAGTACGTCATAGGCGATCGGCCGCGCTCATGGGGGGAGCGCGGCCGATCGCGGCCGGGTGTCAGCTGCTTATCGCAGCTGACATCCGGCACTATGTGCCAGGAGCGGTCACGTGATCGCGATTTGCCGGCGGTATAGGGAAGCATCGCACAGGGAGGGGGCTCCCTGCGGGCTTCCCTGAGCCCCCCGCAGCAACGCGATGTGATCGCGTTGCTGCGAGGGTCTCCTACCTCCTTCCTCCTTGCTGGACCCGGATCCAAGATGGCCGCGGATCCTGGTCCTGCAGGGAGGGAGGTGCCTTACCAAGTGCCTGCTCAGAGCAGGCACTTGGTAACGTTGCAGCGCTGTTTGACAGATCGGTGATCTGTCAGAGTGCTGTGCAAACTGGCAGATCACCGATCTGTATTGTCCCCCCCGAGACAAAGTAAAAAAGTAAAAAAAAATTTTTCCAAATGTGTAAAAAAAAATAAAAAAAAATATTCCTAAATAATGAAAAAAAAAAATATTATTCCAATAAATACATTTCTTTATCTAAATAATAAAAAACAAACAATAAAAGTACACATATTTAGTATCGCCGCGTCCGTAACGACCCGACCTATAAAGCTGTCCAACTAGTTAACCCCTTCAGTAAACACCGTAAGAAAAAAAAATGAGGCAAAAAACAACGCTTTATTATCAGACCGCCGAACAAAAAGTGGAATAACACGCGATCAAAAAGACAGATATCATCGTCCCGCAAAAAACGAGCCGCCATACAGCATCATCAGCGAAAAAATAAAAAAGTTATAGTCCTGAGAATAAAGCGATTCAAAAATAATTATTTTTTCTATAAAATAGTTTTTATCGTATAAAAGCGCCAAAACATAAAAAAATGATTTAAATGAGGTATCGCTGTAATCGAACTGACCCGAAGAATAAAACTGCTTTATCAATTTTACCAAACACGGAACGGTATAAACGTCTCCCCCAAAAGAAATTCATGAATAGCTGTTTTTTTGTCATTCTGCCTCACAAAAATCGTAAGAAAAAGCGATCTAAAAATGTCACGTGCCTGAAAATGTGATCAATAAAAACATCAACTCGTCCCGCAAAAAACAAGACCTCACATGACTCTGTGGACCAAAATATGGAAAAATTATAGCTCTCAAAATGTGGTAACGCAAAAAATATTTTTTTGCAATAAAAAGCATCTTTCAGTGTGTGACGGCTGCCAATCATAAAAATCCGCTAAAAAACCCGCTATAAAAGTAAATCAAACCCCCCTTCATCACCCCCTTAGTTAGGGAAAAATTAAAAAAATGTATTTATTTCCATTTTCCCATTAGGGTTAGGGCTAGGGTTAGGGTTAGGGCTAGGGTTAGGGCTAGGGTTAGGGTTAAGGCTAGGGTTAGGGCTAGGGCTAGGGTTAGGGCTAGGGTTAGGGCTAGGGTTAGGGTTAGGGTTAGGGCTAGGGTTAGGGTTGGGGCCACAGTTAGGGTTGGGGTCACAGTTAGGGTTGGGGCTAAAGTTAGGGTTAGGGTTGGGGCTAAAGTTAGGGTTAGGGTTTAGATTACATTTACAGTTGGGAATAGGGTTGGGATTAGGGTTAGGGGTGTGGCAGGGTTACTGTTGGGATTAGGGTTAGGGGTGTGTTTGGATTAGGGTTTCAGTTATAATTGAGGGGTTTCCACTGTTTAGGCACATCAGGGGCTCTCCAAACGCAACATGGCGTCCGATCTCAATTCCAGCCAATTCTGCGTTGAAAAAGTAAAACAGTGCTCCTTCCCTTCCGAGCTCTCCCGTGTGCCCAAACAGGGGTTTACCCCAACATATGGGGTATCAGCGTACTCAGGACAAATAAGACAACAACTTTTGGGGTCCAATTTCTCCTGTTACCCTTGGGAAAATACAAAACTGGGGGCTAAAAAATAATTTTTGTGGGAAAAAAAAGATTTTTTATTTTTATGGCTCTGCGTTATAAACTGTAGTGAAACACTTGGGGGTTCAAAGTTCTCACAATACATCTAGATGAGTTCCCTGGGGGGTCTAGTTTCCAATATGGTGTCACTTGTGGGGGGTTTCTACTGTTTAGGTACATTAGGGGCTCTGCAAATGCAATGTGTCACCTGCAGACAATTCCATCTAAGTCTGCATTCCAAATGGCGCTCCTTCCCTTCCGAGCCCTCCCATGCGGCCAAACAGTGGTTCCCCCCCCCACATATGGGGTATCAGCGCACTCAGGACAAATTGGACAACAACTTTTGGGGTCGAATTTCTCCTCTTATCCTCAGGAAAATACAAAACTGGGGGCTAAAAAATAAGTTTTGGGGGAAATTTTTTTTTTTTTTCACGGCTCTGCGTTACAAACTGTAGTGAAACACTTGAGGGTTCAAAGCTCTCACAACACATCTAGATGAGTTCCTTAGGGGGTCTACTTTCCAAAATGGTGTCACTTGTTGGGGGTTTCTACTGTTTAGGTACATTAGGGGCTCTGCAAACGCAATGTGACACCTGCAGACCATTCCATCTAAGGCCCTCCCATGCGGCCAAACAGTGGTTCCCCCCCACATGTGGGGTATCAGCGCACTCAGGACAAATTGGACAACAACTTTTGGGGTCGAATTTCTCTTCTTACCCTCGGGAAAATACAAAACTGGGGGCTAAAAAATAACTTTTGTGGGAAAAAATTTTTGTTTTATTTTTACTGCTCTGCATTATAAACTTCTGTGAAGCCCTTGGTGGATCAAAGCGCTCAAAACACATCTAGATAAATTCCTTAGGGGCTCTACTTTCCAAAATGGTGTCACTTGTGGGGGGTTTCAATGTTTAGGCACATCAATGGCTCTCCAAACGCAACATGGTGTCCCATCTCAATTCCTGTCAATTTTGCATTGAAAAGTCAAACGGCGCTCCTTCCCTTCTGAGCTCTCCCATTCGCCCAAACAGTGGTTTACCCCCACATATGGGGTATCAGCGTACTCAGGACAAATTGTACAACAACTTTTGGGGTCCAATTTCTTCTCTTACCCTTGGGAAAAAAAAAATTGGGGGCAAAAATATAATTTTTGTGAAAAAATATGATTTTTTATTTTTACGGTTCTGCATTATAAACTTCTGTGAAGCACTTGGTGGGTCAAAGTGCTCACCACACCTCTAGATAAGTTCCTTAGGGGGTCTACTTTCCAAAATGGTGTCACTTGTGGGGGGTTTCAATGTTTAGGCACATCAGGGGCTCTCCAAACGCAACATGGTGTCCCATCTCGATTCCAGTCAATTTTGCATTGAAAAGTCAAATGGCGCTCCTTCGTTTCCGAGCTCTGTGAGATGTGGTCCCTAAAAAATAAATGGTGTTGTAAAAATCAGAAATTGCTGGTCAACTTTTAACCCTTATAACTCCCTAACAAAAAAAAATTTGGTTCCAAAATTGTGCTGATGTAAAGTAAACATGTGGGAAATGTTACTTATTAAGTATTTTGTGTGATATATCTCTGTGATTTAATTGCATTAAAATTGGAAAATTGCGAAATTTTCATAATTTTCGCCAAATTTCCGTTTTTTTCACAAACAAATGCAGGTACTATCAAAGAATTTTTACCACTATCATGAAGTACAATATGTCCCGAGAAAACAATGTCAGAATCACTGGGATCTGTTGAAACGTTCCAGAGTTATAACCTCATAAAGGGACAGTGGTCAGAATTGTAAAAATTGGCCCGGTCATTAACGTGCAAACCACCCTCGGGGCTTAAGGGGTTAAAGAAAATTAACTTATTTTCATAAAGTAATCCAAAAAATGTGACGTTTCAACCCTATACCCTGGGTCTTTTTCAAACTCTGCATGTCAAAACAAATGAATACAATATAAGAAAAGATTCCAGTCTGAATGAAATTATACACTGTCTGGATACATTATCTCTTGCTTAAACAATCCAACAAAATATTTATATGTATATATCATATTTCACTCAATAGCAAATACCTAGTTTAAAGTTTATCAATATCCTTTGTTTGTACAATATGAAAATAAGCAGTCAAATTTTCAGATCTAGGCACACAGCCAGATATATTGCTCAGAGATAAATATGTCAACATGACCATATTCCTGACGAAAATAAAATAAAATATGGGATGAAAGGCAAGCAAAATCTAAGGGTCACCTTCAATGAGGTGTGAAGTAGAATGGTTAACATCGTGAATCAGAGGGAAATCAAGGTTTAGCGGAAAAATGGATAGCCATAATAATAATCTTTATTTATACAGCGCCAACAAATTCCGCAGCGCTTTACAGTTTCAAACACAACAGTCATAAGTAACAACGTTAACAATACAATAATTAAAGTGAAATAAGATGACCCTGCTCGTGAGAGCTTACAATCTACAATGAGGTGGGGAGATACAAAGCACAGGTGTGTATTTACAATGATGGTCCAGCCATCTTCAGGGGGTGGGGGATAGATGGAGATAGTGAATGGGCTACACACACACAAACATAAAATGACTTTGATTAGTGAACGTGGTAGGCCACTCTGAACAAATGTGTGTTGAGCGAACACCTAACACTATGCAAATTGTGGATGGTCCTAATATCTTGGGGTAGAGCATTCCAGAGGATTGGCACAGCACGGGAGAAGTCTTGGAGTCGGGAGTGGGAGGTACGGATTAGTGCAGAGGTTAGTCGAAAGTCATTTGCAGAGCGCAGTGGTCGGTTAGGCCGACAGACAGAAATGAGGGAGGAGAAGTAAGGGGGTGCCGCACTGTCAAGAGCTTTGTAGGTGTGAGCAAGTACTTTGAATTGTATCCTGCAATGAATGGGCAGCCAGTGTAATGACTGGCGAACAGCGGCCACATCCGAGTAAAGATTAGCTAGATGGACATCCCTAGCTGCTGCCTTAAGGATAGACTGGAGAGGGGAAAATCGAGTAAGGGGGTGGCCAATTAATAGAGCATTGCAGTAGCCCATGCGGGAGTGGATCAGGGCGACATTGAAGGTTTTTGTTGTTTCCATGGTGAGAAAAGGGTGGATTCTAGAGATATTCTTTAGGTGTAAGCAGCACGAGCGGGCAAGTGATTGTATATGGGAGGTGATGGAGAGATCGGAGTCAAACATAACACCAAGACAGCGCGCCTGCTGCCGGGGCGTTATTATGGTGCCACCTATGGACAGGGAAATGTCAGATTTAGGGATGTTAGTAGATGGCGGGAGCAGAAGTTGTTCAGTTTTGGAGATGTTGAGTTTCAGATAGAGAGTGAATATGATGTTGGAGACTGCAGACAGAGAGTCACTGGCGTTCTGTAGTACAGCGGGGGTAAGGTCAGGGGCTGACGTGTGTAGTTGTGTGTCATCAGCATAAAGATGGTACTGAAAGACAAATATGCTGATGGTCTGTCCAATTAGGGCTGTGTAGAGGGAGAAGAGAAGGGGCCAAGGACTGAGCCTTGAGGTACCCCGACAGTGAGAGGAAGAGGAGATGAAGTGGAGCCAGAGAACAGAACACTGAAGGAGTGGTCAGAAAGATAGGAAGAGAACCAGGAGAGAGCAGTGTTCTTAATGCCTAGTGACTGGAGCCTAGAGAGTAGGAGAGGGTGGTCAACAGTGTGGAAAGCTGCCGAAAGGTTGAGAAGAATGAGCAGAGAGTGGTCACCATTACATTTTGCTGTCAGAAGGTCATTTGTCACTTTGCTGAGTGCAGTTTCTGCCGAATGTAGGGGGTGGAAACCGGACTGTGAAGGGTCTAGGAGGGAGTGAGTGGAGAGGTAACGGGTTAGGCGGGAGTAGATCAGGGGCTCCAAGAGTTTAGAGATGAAGGAGATTGGTGACCGGTCTGTAGTTGTTTGTGCAGGATGGGTCGAGGGTGGGTTACTTTAGTAATGGAGTAATGATAGAGTGTTTGAAGGAGGAGGGGAAAATGCCAAAGGAGAGGGAGATATTAAAAATTGTAGTTAGGTGAGTTGTGACAACTGGAGAGAGAGACTACCTGACCACTGATGGAAACATCTATATACTTGGAGCAGATACCGACTGTGACAATCCAGTACACACCGACAGGAACAGCTATGATTGCACAGTTAATAAAAGCGGCAGAACGCTGTTGAACCTATGCCGAAGCCTTGGACTTCGTATCCTCAATGGCCGCACCAAGGGAGACTCTCTGGGAAGACATACCCTAAACTCCCATGTGGGCAGCAGTGTGATAGACTATGCCATCACAGATATGGACCCTACAAATATTGGCGCCCTTATAGTCACCCCACAAACACATCTGTCAGACCATAACCAACTGCTCCTATACATCAAATCCACAAAGAAATCACCCTCACAAACCCCGCAAAAGACTGGCCTCTTTAGCCTGCCACCATCCTTCAAATGGTCCAAGATGTCGGCCTCAAAATACAAAGATGCCATCAACAGACCAGAGATCAAGGAGAAGCTCCAATGTTTCCATAATAACGTGTATAAACTCAACCCAGAAGGAGTACACCTAGCGGTAAGAGACCTTAACAACATTCTATATGCCATGGCAGAAATGTCTGACCTGAAAAGAAGCATCAACAAGAGACCGAGTAAACAAAATCCCAACAACTGGTTTGACAAAGAATGCAAGACCATATGGAAGGCCCTAAGAATGGCCTCAAATAAAAAACACAGAGACCCCAATAACCCCACTCTGAGAGAAGCCTACCACACCGTACAACGAAATTACAAAGCCACCCTCAGAAAGAAAAAGCAAAACAACATCTCTACCAAACTCCTCCAACTCCAAGATGCCCTTGAAGACAACAAATTTTGGGAACTATGGAATCACCTTGGATCCCACCAGAAAAGCAACAGCCTCCACATCCAGAGCGGCAACATCTGGCTCCAGTACTTCAAGGACCTCTGCAATGACATCCCAAGTGAAGACCTGAACCTGGCACAAAAAGAGCTTGTGAAAAAACTGAAAGATATGGAGAAAAAGTTCAAAGATTTCCAAAATCCTCTGGATACACCAATCACACTGACAGAAATAACAGAATGGATCACACAGATAAAAGGTAAAAACGCCAGTGGTCCAGATGGGATCCTCCCAGAAATGCTGAAATACAGCCCTCCAGACATCCAGGCTGCGATAACAAAACTATTTAATATTGTACTGCAGGCCGGCTGCTTCCCCAAAAACTGGAACCAAGGCCTCATAACCCCTATACACAAAAATGGGGACAAGTACGACCCAGCAAACTAACGAGGGATATGTGTCAGCAGCAACCTGGGTAAACTCTTCAACTGCATCCTGAACAAGAGGATCCTCACCTTCCTCACCAAGCACAACGTTCTCAGCAAGAGCCAAGCAGGGTTCATGCCGAACCACCGCACCACTGACCACATCTACACTCTGCACAGCCTCATCAAGAGCCACGTCCACAATACAAAGAACGGGAAGATATACGCTTGTTTTGTGGACTTCAAGAAGGCCTTCGACTCAGTGTGGCACCCAGGACTATTCCTAAAATTGCTGGGGAGCGGAATAGGAGGCAAAACATATGATGTCATTCGAAGCTCCTACACAGAGAACAGTTGCAGTGTGAAGGTCAACGGAAGGAGGACGGCCTATTTCCAACAAAGTCGAGGAGTGAGACAGGGCTGCAGCCTCAGTCCAACGCTCTTTAACATCTACATCAATGAGCTGGCAGTGGCCCTAGAGTCCTCCTCAGCACCAGGACTCACCCTCCATGACACCCAGGTGAAATTTCTGCTGTATGCAGATGACCTCGTGCTGTTATCACCAACTGAGAAAGGCCTCCAAGATCATCTGAAAATCCTAGAGACCTTCAGCAGCACATGGGCACTGCCAATCAACGAGAAAAAAACTAATATCATGGTGTTCCAGAAAAGAAAGCAGAAACCCACTGGCAATCCTACCTATATGATAGACCACTGTCCACTTACTGAAACCAACAGGTACACCTACCTGGGCCTAGAACTCAGCCAGTCAGGGAGCTTCAAGCAAGCCATAGAGTCACTAAAAGACAAGGCATCCAAAGCCTTCTATGCCATCAGAAGGCGTCTGTACCACCTCAAGGCACCAGTAACCGTATGGCTAAAAAATTTTGACTCCATCATTGCCCCAATTCTTCTATACGGTAGTGAGGTCTGGGGCCCAGTCTCATACCCAAACTGGTCAAAGTGGGACGCTGGGCCGACAGAAATATTCCACCTAGAGTTCTGCAAGCATCTTCTCCAAGTCCATCGGAGCACATCAAATAGCGCCTGCCGAGAAGAGCTGGGCAGATTCCCACTACACATCGCAATAAAGAAGAAGGCACTTTCATTCAAGGCTCATCTACAAAGTAGCAGTCCCAGCTCCTACCATCACAAAGCCTTCTACACCAGGAAGTCTCAGGAAGCCTCCCAAGAAAAAGTACCCAAAGCCAGTCTGACCAAGCCATCAACCTCCATGGCCTGACAAAAGGTGAAATCCAGAAAATGGTACACAAAGTCAAAGAGGAATATCTCAGCATCTGGAGGAACGACATAAACAAATCCCAGAAACTGACAATATACCGGAATCTACAGAGGGAGTACAAACCGGCCCCATATCTAGAGAAACTAGAAAACCCCAAAGATCGACAGATCCTGAGCCGGTACAGACTGAGCGCCCACAGCCTACTCATCGAATCCGGGCGGCACCGACAGAACTACAAGCCCCGAGAGAGCAGACTCTGCCAGCAGTGCCCCCAGGAGGCCATGGAGGATGAGGCTCACTTCCTGCTGAGGTGCCCCAAATACTCCGCAGTGAGGGACACTCACTTCAAGAGACTGTCTGATCTCCTCCCAGACTTCACCTCCAAGGAGGAGGAAGAGAAACTGCCGATAATACTGGGGGAAGAGGAAAGTGCAGTGGCCGTAGCAGCGGAATATGTCAGTGCCTGCCACAGACTAAGAGGAGCCTGATATGTCATGGACTCCTGTACCCCAACACTGGACAAATCCCTATCCCCCGACTAAAGAGCCTGATATGTCATGGACTCCTATACCCCACCCTGGAAACATCCCCTATCCTATAAAGGGAATTTGATATTCCCTGGACCTCTATATGCCCCCTCCCCCACCCCCGTATTTTTACCATATGCTTTGGCAATGCTAACATGTACTTAGTCCTGCCAATAAAGCTCATTTGAATTGAATTGAATTGAATTGACTGGAGGAGGTGTGAATGAATGGGGTCGGTGGTGCATGTAGTCGGACAAGAAGAGGAGGAGCTTGGAGACTTCTTCTTCTGAGATGGGATCGAATGTGGAGAGTGAGCCAGGGGAGATGCATGGAGGGGTGGGAGTCACTGCACTTAGTGTCTGGGAGCGGATTTCCTGACGGATATTGTCTATTTTCTCTATAAAGTGGGAGGCCAGGTCATCAGCACAAATATCTGTGATAGGGGCTTGTGCTTTCGGCCAGAGGAGGGAGTGAAAGGTGTCAAAAAGTTTCTTGGGGTTGTTGGTTAGTGAGGAGATCAGGGTGGTGAAGTAGGTCTGTTTGGCGAGGTGAAGGGCAGAGTTATAGGTCCTTAACATAAATTTGAAGTGTATGAAGTCTTCTGGTGTGCGTGTTTTCCTCCATAAGCGTTCAGCACACCTAGAGCATCGCTTGAGAAATCGGGTTTGCGATGTTGGCCATAACTCTCCAACTGACCCAGAGTACAAAGAATATAATTTTGCCGCATATATGTATGGGGAAGGACCTAGGACAGGGCTTAGATCAGCATTTCTAGCTTAAACATTGATCAGTAACAGGTGGAGGAGTGACAGGTGTAGGCATGATGCTCTGAAAGCCCTGCCAAATACAGGCAACACAGATGAAGGAGACTCAAGTTGGAGTCCAAACATTTCCAAGTATTAGGGGCAGACACCAAAAACATGTCATCAATTTACCCCAGAGTAGAAATAGCATAATGGGGCTCTAACTCCACTTCCTCTACAGGCAAGCCACCAGATGGAAACACAACTTGGAGTCTCCACATTTAATTTTTTTTTTAGTAAAATGAGCAGCAGTAGCAATAGCTGGCACAGAAGCTACAACAAAAGTGTGACGTACTTCAATAAGGTGAGATCTATGCAGCACACTAAAAACTGCACCATTGTCTAGTATGATCAGTCGCTGGGATGCAAATGTCATTGGAGATCCATGGCTTGATCATTTTGATGAAAGTTTGATGGTTTATACATTTAGGGGACAGCTCAATGCACTTATTAGTCTAGACACCACCAGCAGTGCTGAAGACACGTTCTGAGAGAACGCTGGCTACCGGGCATGAAAAAAACACCAAGGCATAACAGGTGAACTCAGACCACTCTTCAATTTTTGAAGACCAATATGCAAAAGTGTTCGAATTCCCCATCATGGCATTGACATTGAGCTAGAGATACTCCAGCACCATCCTCTCCAGTCGTTCACAACGTGTCAGACTTGTACTCTGTTCTGCTGGTGCATGGGCAGGTTTAAAAAAAAAAGTTTGAAATGATTCACACAAATTGCTTCAGCCACTCTGAAAGTACTCTGTCAGGTCTCAAACCCTGCATCTCTTATGCACCATCTCTTTCCACTGAGCTATTCAGCTTGCTGGACAGTTCCTTATTTACCCAGATACTAGTACCAGTGTTGTTTCTGAATGTCTCCACCCCGACTTCCTAGGCTAATTTTCATCTGCTCCTTCATTCCAAGGTTATACTTCTTCTTCCTGTGTACTGACCCCTGGCTATTCCTGACTATGCTACCTGCTGATCCTTTACCTACATTGCTGCTCCTTTCTGATGATACTCTAACTACATTTCTGCTCATGTGTAGAGACCAATTGGCTAATCCTGACTATGCTACCTGCCAGTGATGCCCCTAGTGGTTGAAATACCACTACTCCAACCCAGGTCAGTCCATAACATGGTTTAACTCCTTCTCAACATGCACTGTACACGTACGGTGCTTGTGAGGTTTCACGCTTTGATGTGGGTTCCGGAGATGAGCCCAAATCTTTTCCAGCACATATCAGCTGATTTCAACAGCTGACATGTGCCCCAAACAGCTGAGGATGGAATCACGATTCATCCGAGGCTGTTAACCTCTTGCCGCTGTCTATCTCAGAAAGTAGCACTTGACATGATCGTGCTGAAAGCGCGTCATTAATCCTGCCCCCCCGGCACCCGTGCCACATGACTGTGGGTCACTGAAGGGTTGGCATGACAACCTGGGGTCTGCAGCAGACCCCTGTGGTGGTCATAGCTGGATAGCAATGAGCACTGCCCAGTGGTCGTCGCTCATAGCAAGTGAACATTTCTGCTACACAGAGCAGGGTTGCAGCCCTGCTCGATGTAGCACAAGCGATCTGATGATCGCAGCTTCTAGTCTCCCATGGAGACTATTGAAGCAAGTGTAAAGAAAAAAAAGGTCTTAAAAATATAAAAAAAACATAAAAGTTTAAATCATGCCCCCATTAATGCCATTCAAAATAAAACAATTGAAAAAATAAAAAATACACATATTTGATATCATCGCAATCAGAATCGCCCGATCTATCATTACATAAAAATAATTAATCTGATCAGTAAATTGTGTAACAAGTAGTGTTGACTCGTTGAGTGATACCTTCCGATATCCAGAAATATCGGGAGCGGATTGGATTGGCCGATATCAAAAAAATATCGGATATCGCCGATACTGATACCGGAAACCAATGCAAATCAATGGGACACAAATATTGGAATGAAAATAAACCCTTTCTTTCCTTGCACATCCAGTTCCAGAGGGGGGAAGAGTGTGGGCGGTGCTTGGACAGAGACTGCGTGTCTGTGTGGGGCCGTGGAGGTCTGTGCGGGCCTCCCGGGGGTCTGTACGGGCCTCTTGGGGGTCTTTGCAAGCAGTGTGGGCCTGGCGGGGGTATGTGCGGGCCTCTTGAGGGTTTGTGCGGCCTGCCGGGGGTCTGTGCGGCCTGCCAGGGGTCTGTACGAGCCTCTCAGGGGTGTGTGCAGCCTGCCGGGGGTCTGTGCTGCCTGCCGGGGGTCTGTACGGGCCTCTTGGGGGTCTGTGCGGACCTCTCGGTGGTCTTTATGTTTGTGTGCAGGCATCGTCCGATGGGACTACAAGTCCCATTGGGCTATGCCTGCTACAATGGCAGTGATTGACACATTTGCCAATGATGGGACAGTAGTAGTCCCATCATCCGGCTAATGTGTTGAATGTAAAAAAAACACACAAACAGACATGCTACATACAAAATACTACATACATACTACATACATACTACATGCATACAACATACTACATACAAAATACTACATACATACTACATACATACTACATACATACTACATACATACAACATACATACTACATACATGCAACATACATACAACATACTACATACATACTACATACCTACATACAACATACTACATACATACTACATACATACAACATGCATACAACATAACACATACATACAACATACATGCAACATACTATATACTACATACAGTTAGGGCCAGAAATATTTGGACAGTGACACAATTTTCGCGAGTTGGGCTCTGCATGCCACCACATTGGATTTGAAATGAAACCTCTACAACAGAATTCAAGTGCAGATTGTAACGTTTAATTTGAAGGGTTGAACAAAAATATCTGATAGAAAATGTAGGAATTGTACACATTTCTTTACAAACACTCCACATTTTAGGAGGTCAAAAGTAATTGGACAAATAAACATAACCCAAACAAAATATTTTTATTTTCAATATTTTGTTGCAAATCCTTTGGAGGCAATCACTGCCTTAAGTCTGGAACCCATGGACATCACCAAACGCTGGGTTTCCTCCTTCTTAATGCTTTGCCAGGCCTTTACAGCCGCAGCCTTCAGGTCTTGCTTGTTTGTGGGTCTTTCCGTCTTAAGTCTGGATTTGAGCAAGTGAAATGCATGCTCAATTGGGTTTAGATCTGGAGATTGACTTGGCCATTGCAGAATGTTCCACTTTTTGGCACTCATGAACTCCTGGGTAGCTTTGGCTGTATGCTTGGGGTCATTGTCCATCTGTACTATGAAGCGCCGTCCAATCAACTTTGCAGCATTTGGCTGAATCTGGGCTGAAAGTATATCCCGGTACACTTCAGAATTCATCCGGCTACTCTTGTCTGCTCTTATGTCATCAATAAACACAAGTGACCCAGTGCCATTGAAAGCCATGCATGCCCATGCCATCACGTTGCCTCCACCATGTTTTACAGAGGATGTGGTGTGCCTTGGATCATGTGCCGTTCCCTTTCTTCTCCAAACTTTTTTCTTCCCATCATTCTGGTACAGGTTGATCTTTGTCTCATCTGTCCATAGAATACTTTTCCAGAACTGAGCTGGCTTCTTGAGGTGTTTTTCTGCAAATTTACCTCTGGCCTGTCTATTTTTGGTATTGATGAATGGTTTGCATCTAGATGTGAACCCTTTGTATTTACTGTCATGGAGTCTTCTCTTTACTGTTGACTTAGAGACAGATACACCTACTTCACTGAGAGTGTTCTGGACTTCAGTTGATGTTGTGAACGGGTTCTTCTTCACCAAATTAAGTATGCGGCGATCATCCACCACTGTTGTCATCCGTGGACGCCCAGGCCTTTTTGAGTTCCCAAGCTCACCAGTCAATTCCTTTTTTCTCACAATGTACCCAACTGTTGATTTTGCTACTCCAAGCATGTCTGCTATCTCTCTGATGGATTTTTTCTTTTTTTTCAGCCTCAGGATGTTCTGCTTCACCTCAATTGAGAGTTCCTTTGACCGCATGTTGTCTGCTCACAGCAACAGCTTCCAAATGCAAAACCACACACCTGGAATCCACCCCTGACCTTTTAACTACTTCATTGATTACAGGTTAACGAGGGAGACGCCTTCAGAGTTAATTGCAGCCCTTAGAGTCCATTGTCCAATTACTTTTGGTCCCTTGAAAAAGAGGACGCTATGCATTACAGAGCTATGATTCCTAAACCCTTTCTCCGATTTGGATGTGGAAACTATCATATTGCAGCTGGGAGTGTGCACTTTCAGCCCATATTATATATATAATTGTATTTCTGAACATGTTTTTGTAAACAGCTAAAATAACAAAACTTGTGTCACTGTCCAAATATTTCTGGCCCTAACTGTACATACATGCATACAACATACATGCATACAGCATACATACAACATACTACATACATACTACATACATATGTACAACATACATACAACATACTATACACATACATACAACATACATACAACATATTACATACATACTACATACATACAGCATACATACAACATACCCCATACACACAACATACAGAAAACATATATACAGCATACATACTACATACATACAAACATACTACACACATACTACATACATACTACATACATACTACATACATACAACATACTACATACATACAGCATACATGCATACTACATACATACTACATACATACATACTACATACATAATACATACATACTACATACATACGACATACTACATACATACATACTACATACTACATACAGCAACATACATGCATACAACATACATACTACATACATACAATATACATACATACTACATGCATTCTACATACATACTACATACAGTACATTCATACATTACATACAATACATACATACAGACATACAATACTTATAACATAGAGTACATGCTCACCATCACTTGTCACTTTGTTCTCCGAAGCCAGTGTCATCTGTAAAAAATGTTAAAATAACAAACAACATACTCCCTGATCCGCAGAAATCCACGAGTGTCCCACGACGATCTCCCATGGAGAACAGCAGCATCAGCTGATGCGACCTCTCTCTAGGGGCTCAAGGAATATACAATGAAGGGAGGAAGGTATCCTTCCGCACTGTATTACTCCGCTGCTGTAAAAAAATAGTCACTAGTCTTACTTTTGGCATTGCTGTGTGAGAAATTTCCCACGCCGCAATTGCCGTAAAGTGAGACTCTGAACTATAGTCAGTGTCACTGAAGGTCCTATAGGGCAGTGACATCACCCGATGTCACTGTTTTATAGGGTAGATCATCGTGGGACACTCGTTATCAATTGGACTACGGCGGACAGGTAGTATACGGTTTATTATTTTACGTTTTTTGCAGGCGCTGAAGTATGGTAAGTATGGTTAAATGAAGAATATTAAAATACTTTTTTCTGACTGTGTCTTTATTTTTTTTTAACTCTTTCACTAAACTGGGATCAATTGTGGATAGGCGTTTTATTGACGCCTCTCCATTACTAACCCGGCTTAACGTCACCTTACAATAGCAAGGTGACATTAACCCCTTATTACCCCATATCCCACCGCTACACAGGAGTGGGAAGAGAGGGGCTAAGTGCCGGATACATCCTACAGATGCACCATTTCTGGGGGACTGTGGACTGGTATTTGTAGCCGGGGGGGGGGAGCAATATCCATAGCCCTTCTCTAGGCTATGAATATCAGCCCGCAGGTGTCTGTGTAGCCTTTCTGGCTATAAAATATAGGGTGACCCCATGTCATTTTTCTGGGGGTCCCCCTATTTTAATAGCCAGTAAAGGCTGCGCAGACAGCTGCGGGCTGATATTCATAGCAAGCTACAAATATTGGCCCCCAGCCGTTGGCTTTCCCTTTCTGGAGCAGAAAATTGTGCAGGAGCCCACGTTGTTATTTCCATTTTTTTTAAACTAAACGCTCATTAAGGCCTCTTTCAAACTTGCGTCAGTACGGGTCCGTCGCTATGCGTCGGGCCGACGTACCGACGCACGTTGTGAAATTTGTGCATGACGTTGGCAGCGGATGCACTTTTTCAATGCATCCGCTGCCCATTCTGAAGTCCGGGGAGGAGGGAGCGGAGTTTCAGCTGCGCATACGCGGTAGAAAATGGCGGACGCGACGGACAGAAAAGCGTTTGCTTGAACATTTTTTTGTGCCGACGGTCCACCAAAGCACAATGGATCCATTGCACGACGGACGCGACGTGTGGCCTGTTATGATCCGGTGACCTTGGAACAACATGAGAACTTTCACTGGAGTAGGTGGTCACTATACTGACCGCAAATCCTGATCTTAACACCGCAACTAGAAGTAGCCGTGGAGTGTACCTAAGCAAACCTAGACACCTCGTCACAGCCGGAGGACTAAATACCCCTAAAGATGGGAATAGGAATACTATCTTGCCTCAGAGCAGAACCCCAAAGGATAGACAGCCCCCTACAAATATTGGCGGTGAATCGGAGAGGAAAAAACATACACAGGCAGAAAAACAGGATTTAGCACAAGAGGCCACTCTAGCTAAATAGGACAGGATAGGACAGAGTTCTGTGCGGTCAGTATTAAAACCCTTCAAAAATATCCACAGCAGAATATACAAAAACTTCCTACATCTAACTAAAGACGTAGGAGCATAAATCTGCAACTCCAGCGAATCCTACATTCAGATCAGTAATACAATCAAAAACAAGCACACAGCCTGTGTGCCACAGAAAAAGAAACAGACACTTATCTTTGCTGAAATGGCAACCAAGCAGGAGAAGCCAGAAAGAGATCCTCATATCCCAGAAAACATTGACAACTGGCAAGGACTAATGAGTCCTGCAAACCTAAATACCCCAGTCAGAACTGCAATTAGCAGATGCACCTGTCCAAGACTGCAGCCCAGGAACAACTGCATTACCATCTGCTACCACCAGAGGGAGCTCAAAAGCAGAATTCACAACAGTGGCCATCCGTTGCGATCCGTCGCTAATACAAGTCTATGGGTAAAAAATGCATTCTGCGAGCACATTTGAAGGATCCGTTTTTTTCCGACGGATCTGTTTTTTTCTCATAGAGTTATATTAGCACCGATTGCGACTGATGGCCACACGTTTCATCCATTTTTTGCCGAATCCACCAAAAAAGCTGTTTCCGGCCAAAAAACGCACAGCAAAAAATGGATGAAATGTGTGGCCATCAGGCGCAATTCAGCGCTAATACAACTTTATGAGAAAAAAGCGGATCTGGCGGAAAAAACGGATCCTGCAAATATGCTCACAGGATGCATTTTTTACTCATAGACTTGT
Organism: Ranitomeya imitator; assembly: GCF_032444005.1. NCBI lineage: Eukaryota > Metazoa > Chordata > Amphibia > Anura > Dendrobatidae > Ranitomeya > Ranitomeya imitator. Next base: position 108,567,836 of record NC_091288.1, read on the forward strand.
ATTAGCGACGGATCGCGACAGATGACCACACGTCGCGTCCATCGTTCAATGGATCCATCATGTTTTGGCGGATCGTTGGCACGAAAAAACGTTCAAGTGAACGTTTTTTTTGTTTGTCGCGTCTGCCATTTTCTACCGCCCATGCGCGGCCGAAACTCTACCCCCTCCTCCCTGGACTTCAGAGTGGGCAGCGGATGCGTTGAAAAACTGCATCCGCTGCCCACGTCATACACAAGTTTCACAACGCGCGTCGGTACGTCAGCCCAATGCATAGCGACGGACCCGTACCGACGCAAGTGTGAAAAGAGGCCTTAATTAGCTTTTAATTAAAAAAAAAACGGAAAAAAATGGCATAGGCACCCGTTCAATTTTCTGCGCCAGAGGGGGAAAGCCGATGGCCGGGGGCCAATATATGTATCCTGCTATGAATATCAACCTGCAGCTGTCTGCGTAGCCTTTACTGGTTATTAAAATAGGGGGACCCCCCAAAAAAATGATGTGGAGTTCCCCTATATTTTATAGCCAGAAAGGCTACGCAGACAGCTGCGGGCTTATATGCATAGCCTAGAAAGGGGCCATGGATATTGCCCCCCCCGGCTACAAATACCAGTCCGCAGCCACCCCACAAATGGCGCATCTATAACATGCGCCAATTTTGGCACTTAGCCCCTCTCTTCCCACTTCCGTGTAGCAGTGGGATATGGGGTAAAAAGGGGTTAATGTCACCTTGCTATTGTAAGGTGACCTTAAGCCAGGTTAATAATGGAGAGGCGTCAATAAGACGCCTATCTGTTGTGAATTCTGCTTTTGGGCTCCCTCCAGTGGTTGTAGATGGTAATGCAGTTGGGCCTGGACTGCAGGATTGGACAGGTGAATCTGCTAATTGCAAAGCTGACTGGGGTATTTAGCTTTGCAGGACTCATTAGTCCCTGTCAGTTGTCGATGTTCTATTGCCGGTGGTGGTTCTCTGCCTGGCCTCTCCTGCCTGCTGCCATTTCAGCTAAGGATGAGTGTCTGATTCTTTTTCTTAGGCTCACAGGCTGTGTGTCTATTTTTTCATGCTGTTCATAGTTTTTATTTTGTTCCAGCTTCGACTGTCCTGTTGTTTTCTCAGTCTGGTTGGATTCGCTGGAGTTGCAGATATACTCTCCACACCTTTAGTTAGGTTATGGAGTTTTTGTATTTTTCTGCTGTGGATATTTTGTAGATTTTGTGTTGACCGCTCAGTATCCTGTACTTTACTTCCCTATCTAGGTAGAAGTGGCCTCCTTTGCTAAATCTGTTTTCCGCCTGCGAGTGTCTTTTCCTCTCCTACTCACCGTCATTATTTGTGGGGGGCTGCCTATACTTTGGGGGTCTACTCTGAGGCAAGTCAGTTTTCCTATTTTCCATCTTTAGGGATAATTAGTCCTCCAGCTGTGTCGAGGTGTCTAGGTCTGGATAGGTACACCCCACGGCTACATCTAGTGTCTGTGATAAGTTCAGGGTTAGCGATCTGTATAGTTACCACTACTCTAGCGAAGGTTTTTTCATGTTGTTCCAAGGCCGCCTGATCATAACAGTACAACTGGCCAACAATGAGTTAATTGCATCTCAGAAGAAGGGAGGAAAGGTTTTGATCCATTTTTTTTCCTCAGCCTGTTTTGTCTTCTCCTCCCTCTTAATCTCTGGGTGGCTGAGGAACCTAGTACTAACATGAATGTTCAGGAATTAGCTTCTCGTGTGGATCAGCTTGCTGCTAGGGTACAGGGTATTTCAGATTATATTGTTCAGACTCCTGCTTTAGAACCTAAGATTCCCACTCCTGATTTATTTTTTGGTGACAGATCCAAATTTTTGAGTTTCAAAAATAACTGTAAACTGTTTTTTGCATTGAGACCCCGGTCCTCTGGTGATCCCATTCAGCAGGTTAAGATCATCATATCCCTGCTGCGTGGTGACCCACAGGATTGGGCATTTTCCCTGGAATCTGGTAATTCCTGCTTTGCTTAATTTTGATTCTTTCTTTCAAGCATTGGGGTTATTGTATGATGAGCCTAATTCTGTGGATCAAGCTGAGAAGACCTTGTTGGCCCTATCTCAGGGGCAAGAGGCGGCTGAATTGTCAGAAATTCAGAAAATGGTCTGTGCTGACTAAATGGAATGATGATGCTTTGGCGGGAAATTTTCAGAAAGGGTCTTTCTGAATCCGTTAAGGATGTCATGGTGTGGTTTCCCACACCCTCCAATCTGAGTGATTCTATGTCTCTGGCCATTCAGATTGACCGGCGCTTGCGGGAGCGCAGAACTGTGCGCGCTATGGCGTTATCCTCAGAGCAAATTCCTAAGCCTATGCAGTGTAATAGGATTCTGTCTAAAATGGAACGACAAGGTTTCAGACGTCTGTGTTTTTATTGTGGCGACGCTTCTCATGTCATTTCTGTCTGCCCTAAGCGGATAAAAAGGATCGCCGGTTCATTTACCATCAGTACTGTAAAACCTAAATTTCTGTTATCTGTGTCCTCGAGATGCTCATTGTCGTCATTTTCTGTCATGGCGTTTGTGGATTCAGGCGCCGCCTTGAATTTGATGGACTTTGACTTTGCTAGGTGTTGTGGTTTTCCCTTGCAGCCTTTGCAGAATCCTATTCCTTTAACGGGCATTGATGCTACACCCTTGGCTAAAAATAAGCCCCAGTTTTGGATACAGGTGACCATGCGCATAGCGCCAGCCCACCAGGAAGATTGTCGATTTCTGGTGTTGCATAATTTGCATGATGCTGTCATGCTGGGTTTCCCGTGGTTGCAGGTACATAATCCTGTTTTGGATTGGAAGTCCATGTCTGTGACTAGTTGGGGTTGTCAGGAGGTTCTTAATGATGTTCCTCTGATGTCAATCGCCCCTTCTCCCTCTTCTGAAATTCCGGAGTTTTTGTCTGATTTTCAGGATGTATTCGATGAGCCTAAGTCCAGTTTCCTTCCACCGCATAGGGACTGCGATTGTGCTATTGATTTGATTCCAGGCTGTAAGTTTCCTTAGGATCGACTTTTCAACCTTTCTGTACCTGAACATACCACCATGCGGAGTTATATTAAGGAGTTTTTGGAGAAGTGGCATATTCGTCCATCTTCTTCACCGTTGGGAGCGGGGTTCTTTTTTGTTGCTAAAAAAGATGGTTCTTTGAGACCCTGTATTGATTATCGCCTCTTAAATAAGATCACGGTCAAGTTTCAATATCCTTTGCCTTTGCTTTCTGATTTGTTTGCTAGGATTAAGGGAGCTTGTTGGTTTACTAAGATTGACCTTCGGGGGGCTTATAATCTTGTTCGTATAAAGCAGGGTGGTGAATGAAAAACTGCGTTTAACACGCCCGAAGGCCATTTTGAATACCTTGTGATGCCATTCGGACTCTCTAATGCTCCATCTGTTTTTCAGTCCTTCATGCATGATATCTTCCGGAGTTATCTTGATAAATTCTTATCTGTTGTGAATTCTGCTTTTGGGCTCCCTCCGGTGGTTGTAGATGGTAATGCAGTTGGGCCTGGACTGCAGGATTGGACAGGTGTATCTGCTAATTGCAAAGCTGACTGGGGTATTTAACTTTGCGGGACTCATTAGTCCCTTCCAGTTGTCGATGTTCTATTGCCGGTGGTGGTTCTCTGCCTGGCCTCTCCTGCCTGCTGCCATTTCAGCTAAGGATGAGTGTCTGATTATTTTTCTTAGGCTCACAGGCTGTGTGTTTTCGTGCTGTTTCTAGTTTCTATTTTGTTCCAGCTTCGACTGTCCTGTTGTTTTCTCAGTCTGGTTGGATTCGCTGGAGTTGCAGATATACTCTCCACACCTTTAGTTAGGTGGTGGAGTTTTTGTATTTTTCTGCTGTGGATATTTTGTAGATTTTGTGCTAACCGCTCAATATCCTGTACTATACTTCCCTATCTAGGTAGAAGTGGCCTCCTTTGCTAAATCTGTTTTCCGCCTGCGTGTGTCTTTTCCTCTCCTACTCACCGTCATTATTTGTGGCAGACTGCCTATACTTTGGGGGTCTACTCTGAGGCAAGTCAGTTTTCCTATTTTCCATCTTTAGGGATAATTAGTCCTCCAGCTGTGTCGAGGTGTCTAGGTCTGGATAGGTACACCCCACGGCTACATCTAGTGTCTGTGATAAGTTCAGGGTTAGCGGTCTGTATAGTTACCACTACTCCAGCGAAGGTTTTTTCATGTTGTTCCAAGGCCGCCTGATCATAACACCTATCCATTAATAATCCTAGTGTAGTGAAAGAGTTAAAAAAAATAAAGACACAGCCAGAAAAAAGTATTTTAATATTCTTCATTTAGGCTACGTTCAGACTAGCGTTGTGCGCCGCTGCGTCGGCGACGCAACGCACGACGCATGCAAAAACGCAGCCAAACGCACGCAAAAACGCGTTTTGCGACGCGTGCGTCGTTTTTTGCCGAAAATCGGACGCAAGAAAAATGCAACTTGTTGCGTTTTCTTGGTCCGACGCTTGCGGCAAAAAAGACGCATGCATCGCACAACGCAACAAACAAAAACGCATGCGTCCCCCATGTTAAACATAGGGGCGCATGACGCGTGCGTCGCCGCTGCGTCGCCCGACGCTAACCCGACGCATACTAGCACAACGCTAGTCTGAACGTAGCCTAAACCATACTTACCACACTTGAGCGCCTGCAAAAAACATAAAATATTAAACCGTATACTACCTTTCCGCCGTAGTCCAATTAATAATGAGTGTCCCACGACAATCTCCCCTATAAAACAGTGACATCGGGTGATGTCACTGCTCTATAGGACCTTCAGTGACACACTGACAGGAGACAATGTCTCCTGCAGTGCATCACTGAGAGGTTACTATAGTTCAGAGTCTTACATTATGGCAATTGCTGCATGGGAAATTTCTCACACAGCAATGCCAAAAGTGAGACTAGGGACTATTTTTTTACAGGGGCGGAGGAATACAGTGCGGAAAGATACCTTCCTCCCGTCATTGTATTCCTGGAGCCTCTGGAGAGCAGTCGCATCAGCTGATGCTTCCGTTCTCCACAGGAGATCGTCGTGGGACACTCGTGGATTTCTGCGGATCAGGGAGTATATTGTTTGTTTGTTATTTTAATATTTTTTACAGATGACACTGGCTTCGGGGATCAAAGTGACAAGTGATGGTGAGTATGTACTCTATGTTACATGTACTGAATGTCTGTATGTATGTATTGTATGTAATGTATGAATGTATTGTATGTAGTATGTGTGTAGTATGTATGTAGTATGTATGTAGTATGTTGTATGTATGTAGTATGTATGTAGTATGTATGTAGTATATTGTACAGTACAGACCAAAAGTTTGGGCACACCTTCTCATTTAAAGGGAACCTGTCACCCCGTTTTTTCAGATTGAGCTATAAATACTGTTAAATAGGGCCTGCGCTGTGCGTTACTATAGTGTATGTAGTGTACCCTGATTCCCCATGTATGCTGAGAAATACATTACCAAAGTCGCCGTTTTCGCCTGTCAATCAGGCTGGTCTGGTCAGGTGGGCGTGTTCACAGCGCTCTTTTCTTCCCCAGCTTTCCGTTGGTGGCGTAGTGGTGTGCGCATGTCCAAGGTCCGAATTCCCTGCGCCCACGTGAAGACACAGCGCGCGATCTGTGCTGTAATCCCTTGCATCGGTGGGGGCGCCATCTTCCTGGGGCCGCGCGTGCGCAGATGGAGTGCTCTGCTGCACGGGGCTTCAGGAAAATGGCCGCGGGATGCCGCGCGTGCGCATTAGAGATCGCGGCGGCCATTTTCCCAAAGCCGAGATGCAAATGAGGCGGAGGACCTCATTCTCTCCTTGGAGGCCCGAATGGCATCCTGCGTGCGATCCCAAATATCCCGTGCCTCCACAGCCCAGTCTGCCACCCTGGGATCAGCGGAAGACACAGGCATGGGCACAGGAACACGCGGATGCTGGCCGTAATTTAAGAGGAATCGAGTCTGACCGGTAGAGTCGGCTACGGCATTGTTAAGTGCAAACTCTGCCCACGGTAGCAAGGATGCCCAGTCATCCTGTCTGGCAGAAACAAAATGTCGCAGATATGTGACCAAGGTCTGGTTGGCCCTTTCTACCAACCCATTCGTCTCGGGATGATATGCCGAAGAAAGATTTAACTCAATACTGAGTGGACGACATAGCTCCCTCCAGAATCGAGACGCAAACTGGGGACTCCGGTCACTAACAATTTTGTCTGGCATACCGTGTAAGCGAAAGATATGCTTGATAAACAAGACAGCCAACGCCCGTGCAGATGGTAGCCGTGGAAGAGGCTCCAAATGCACCATTTTGGAAAAATGATTGGTGATCACCGAGATAATGGTGCAATTACGAGACTTGGGTAAGCCAACCACAAAGTCCATCCCGACCATCTCCCAGGGCCTGTCAGCCACAGGCAGAGGATAAAGCAACCCTGCTGGCCGTTGCCGAGGAGTCTTGTTCCTGGCGCAAGAGACACACGCCCGAACGTACTCCGCGACATCACGAGCCATATGCGGCCACCAGTATGTCCTCGCCAGTAACTCTGATGTCCTTTTAGTACCAAAATGTCCACCCACCCTGGACGAGTGCGCCCAAGAGAGAACCTCCGGTCGCAAACTAGATGGAACAAAAGTTTTGCCCGGGGGCACAGACTCCAGCGAAACCGGGGCCACGGTTCTCAAACTCTCGGTGGGGACAATAAGCCGAGGCTCCTCCTCCTCCTCCGCAGATGACACAACGGAGCGAGAGAGAGCGTCAGCCCGAATGTTCTTCTCCCCAGAAAGGAAATGGAGGGTGAAATGAAACCGGGAGAAGAACAAGGACCATCTGGCCTGGCGAGAATTCAACCGCTGAGCTGTCTGCAAATACACCAAATTTTTGTGATCTGTGAAGACTTGGAAGGGAAAACCTGCTCCCTCCAAGAGATGTCTCCACTCCGAGAAAGCCAACTTCATGGCTAGCAACTCCCTGTCCCCGATGGAATAATTCCTCTCTGCTGGTGCGAAGGTCTTGGAGAAAAAGAAGCAAGGATGCTTCCGACCTTGAGCATCCTTTTGGAAGAGGACTACTCCAGCACCAACAGAAGAGGCATCCACCTCCATGATAAATGGCTTATCAACATCGGGGCGATGAAGAATGGGAGCGCTAGCGAAGTGTGACTTTATAGAGATAAAAGCCTTGGAGACCTCCTCAGACCACAATTTGGGATTCGCCCCCTTCTTGGTGAGGGCAACCAAGGGAGCTACCAAAGTTGAGAAATGCGGGATGAACTGGCGATAATAATTGATGAACCCCATAAAGCGCTGCACCACTTTAAGAGAATGGGGTTCCTGCCAGTCCATCACAGCCTGTAGTTTGGCAGGATCCATAGCCAATCCCTGGGCTGAGATGATGTAGCCTAGGAAAGGTAAGGACTCCTGCTCAAACATACACTTCTCCAACTTGGCATAGAGGGAGTTTGCCCGTAGGAGGTCGAAGACTTTGCAAACATCTCTCCGGTGGGAGTCAATATCTGGAGAGTAGATGAGAATATCATCCAGATAGACTACGACCGAGGTGGAAAGCATATCCCGGAAGATATCGTTCACAAAGTCTTGGAAAACGGCTGGGGCATTACAGAGCCCAAAGGGCATCACCAGATATTCATAGTGCCCATCCCTGGTGTTAAAAGCCGTCTTCCATTCGTCCCCCTCACGGATGCGAATCAGGTTGTAAGCACCCCGCAGATCTAATTTAGTAAATACCCTTGCTCCCCGAAGCCTATCGAACAGTTCAGATATCAAAGGCAAAGGGTATTTATTCTTAACGGTGATGGCGTTAAGACCCCTGTAGTCTATGCATGGACGCAATTCCCCACTCTTCTTCTGCACAAAGAAGAACCCTGCCCCAGCAGGTGACACTGACTTCCTGATGAATCCTCTTGCCAGATTTTCCTGGATGTACTGTGACATTGCCTCCGTCTCTGGGAGAGATAGTGGATAGACTCGACCCCGGGGAGGCTCAGCACCAGGCAAGAGGTCAATAGGACAGTCATAGGGGCGATGGGGCGGAAGGGTCTCCGCCGCCTTTTTGGAGAATACGTCTGCATACGACCAATACTGCTTGGGGAGAGAGGAAAGATCTGCGGGTACCTCAGTTGTAGCTACCTGAACGCACTCCCTCTGACACCTACCCCCACAAGATTCACCCCATCCCAGAATTCTGCCTGAGGACCACTCGATATGAGGAGAGTGGTACCGTAGCCAAGGTATTCCCAACAGGACTTCATCAATTCCCTCTGGAATGACGAGCAGGGAAATAATCTCCTGATGAGATGGCGACATGGACAGAGTAAAATGGATGGTCTGGTGAGTTATCTGTGAGGGCAGAGTCGACCCATTCACCACTCGTACCGTTACAGGTTGAGCTAGCATAACCAGAGGTATTGCGTGGCGTTGGGCGAAGGCAGAAGACATAAAATTGCCCTCCGCCCCAGAATCCACGCAGAGCTCTACCGAGTGGGAGAATGAGCCTATAGTAATTGTCCCCTTACAGGACAATTTAGAGGCAAACGTCGCCGTGTCTAGTGTACCTCCACCTACGACCACTAGACGCTGACGTTTCCTCGACCGCTGAGGACATCTGGTGGCTAAATGTCCAGACTGCTGGCAAACATGACAGACCCTGAGTGCACAAGCGGTCCGGGACTTAGGTCCCGCTTGTGACACTTCCCTGGCCTCATGTGACTCAGGAACCAGGACCGGAGATTCCAGAGGTTTGGCGAAAGTAGGAGCCAGCCGAAACCTCTGCCTACACTGGGCTCGCTCTAACCTCCGCTCGTTAAAACGGAGGTCAATTCGAGTGGAGACTGTTATTAACTCCTCCAGTGTGGCAGGAATCTCCCTAGTGGCCAGAGCGTCCTTTACATGGCCAGCCAAGCCCCTCCAAAATATGGGGATAAGAGCTTTATCCGACCATTCCAGCTCAGATGCTAAAGTGCGGAATTGGACGGCAAAATGACTGACCAAGGACTCACCCTGAGTTAATGCCAGCAGTTGGAGCGCAGTGTCATGGGTGACTTGAGGTCCTAAAAAGACCTGTTTTAAAGTGCTCAAAAACAGAGGAGCACTCTGCACCACATGATCGCCACGCTCCCACAGCGGCGTAGCCCATTCCAACGCCCTGTCCGACAATAGAGACACAATAAATCCCACCTTAGCCCGCTCTGTGGGGAAACGTGCAGCCAGAAGCTCGAGATGAATAGAGCACTGACTCACGAATCCCCTACAAAATTTGCTATTACCAGAAAATTTTTCTGGCAGCGGGAGGCGAGAAAATGTCGGAACAGGGGTGGCAATGGACAAAGTTGCTGCAGCCACGCTGGCAGCCTGTACAGCAACTGCGGTAACATCCACAGCTGAGGTTGCGCTCTCGAGAGCCGCCAACCTACCCTCCAGCTGCTGTATATACCGCAGGAATTGCTGTTTGTCCGTCATCACTAGCCAGACCCTGGCGCTAGTGTAATGTTAGGGCTAGCGGAACGCACCAAATAATAAGACTGATAGTGTACGGTGCGTTCGTAGCCCGGGGTCCACCGTGCAGAGATGGAACCTGCTGCTGAGTAATGACGGACTATATGGCGGTACTCATAAGTATACTCGCGTGGGTTAAACTTCACCCAACGTGAAGGAAGCGATCCTGTTGCGTCACAGGGTCGCGGTACCGCACATAGAAGGCGAGCAAACAGTCAGCGAACTTAACCCCAACTAGGATTGAAGTCCGATTAGACCCTTGCTGGCACAACACCGCAACAGGGTGTGTTAGGCAACTCTTATAATTAGAGCACCGAAGTGCGAACTGTGCCGTGCTGGCAGGCACCACTAAGCACCCAGACGTGGGTCAGGAAGCGCACTACTGGCGCGTGGCGCCGCACTGGCGGTCACAGCAATAGACACTGATACGTGTGTGACACGTTGAGTGATTTGTCAGGCGCTAGATAGCAGCCATACTCCATACGCGAACAGTCATACAATAGGGTAGGGGTATTTAATGAACGACTTGCACTCACAACAAACACACGTATTCAATTGTACACTAGCGCATGGCCGTGCGGTCATGCGCAGTTTATATAATTGCAGGACAGGAAGTGGCCACAGAAACTTTGCCCTTCCAAGACCTGCCAAGAGGACCAATGGAATGCGCTGCAGAGCCAGAGCACATGACCCTCGATCTCCAACGGGAGATCTTGCTCTGGGCATGCTCAGTGTGCGCAAACAAGGACTTAGTCCCAGGGAAGTCCGCTCGCCGCTGACCAGCACTGACTTTAATGGCAGGAGCTGAAGAAGCAGCAGTAACTCTCTGTACAGAGTGAGAGCGAGCAAGACACTGGGAGCGACGTCCCTGCTGAGCAGACTCCACTGCGGCTGGAGGAGAATGGGAGACCGCAGCGGAGACGGATCGAGATTCCCCCTGTGCAGCAGAGGAAACTCGACTCCTAACAGTATGTAGTATGTATGTATGTTGTATGTATGTAGCATGTATGTATGTAGTACCTATGCTGTATGTATGTTTGTGGGTTTTTTTTACATTCAAGACATTAGCCGGATGATGGGACTACTACTGTCCCATCATTGGCTAATGTGTCAATCACTATCATTGTAGCAGGCATAGCCCGATGGAACTTGTAGTTCCATCGGACGATGCCTGCACACACACACACAACCCCCTGCAGGCCCGCACAGACCCCCGGCAGCCTCCACAGACCCCCGGCAAGCCCATACAGACCCCTGGCAGGCCCGCACAGACCCCCGGCAGGCAGTACAGACCCCTCGCAGGCCGCACAGACCCCCACAGACTCCCGGCAGGCCCGCACAGACTTCCTCTGGTGGGTGTTTCTGAGTTTCCTTCCACAGGTGACGAGGTTAATTCGTTAGCTGGCTGCTCTATTTAACTCCACTTGGATCTTTGCTCCATGCCACCTGTCAATGTTCCAGTATCCAGTATTGGTCTAGTTCACTCCTGGATCGTTCTTGTGACCTGTCTTCCCAGCAGAAGCTAAGTTTCCTGCTTGTTTTTCTTTGGTTTGCTATTTTTATGTCCAGCTTGCTATTTTTATTCTTGTCTTGCTTGCTGGAAGCTCTGGGACGCAGAGGGAGCACCTCCGCACCGTGAGTCGGTGCGGAGGGTCTTTTTGCGCCCGCTGCGTGGTCTTTTTGTAGGTTTTTGTGCTGACCGCAAAGCAACCTTTCCTATCCTCAGTCTGTTCAGTAAGTCGGGCCTCGCTTTGCTAAATCTATTTCATCTCTGTGTTTGTATTTTCATCTTTACTCACAGTCATTATATGTGGGGGGCTGCCTTTTCCTTTAGGGAATTTCTCTGAGGCAAGGTAGGCTTTATTTTTCTATCTTCAGGGCTAGCTAGTTCCTTAGGCTGTGCCGAGTTGCATAGGGAGCGTTAGGAGCAATCCACGGCTATTTCTAGTGTGTATGATAGGATTAGGGATTGCAGTCAGCAGAGTTCCCACGTCACAGAGCTCGTCCTTTATTATCAGTGACTATCAGGTCATTCCGTGTGCTCTTAACCACCAGGTCCATTATTGTCCTGACCACCAGGTCATAACAGTACAGGTGGCCCAAAGTATTAATGCATCTCAATAGAGGGATAAGAGAAGTTCTGAGACCATTTTTTTTTCTTTGCAGTGTGTTTTGTCTCTCTTTTCCCCTTTACCTCTGGGTGGTTCAGGACACAGGTGTAAGCATGGACATTCAAGGTCTGTCCTCTTGGATGGATAATCAAAACATTCAAGATTTTGTGGTTCAGAATCCGATGTCAGAGCCTAGGATTCCAATTCCTGATTTGTTTTTTGGTGATAGATCTAAGTTCTTGAATTTCAAAAATAATTGTAAATTGTTTCTTGCCTTGAAACCTTGCTCCTCAGGTGACCCTGTTCAACAAGTAAAGATCATTATTTCTTTGTTACATGGTGACCCTCAAGACTGGGCATTTTCCCTTGCGCCAGGAGATCCGGCATTGCATGATGTTGATGCGTTTTTTCTGGCACTTGGATTGCTTTATGACGAACCTAATTCAGTGGATCAGGCAGAGAAAATCTTGCTGGCTCTGTGTCAGGGTCAGGATGAAGCAGAGATATATTGTCAGAAGTTTAGAAAGTGGTCTGTGCTCACTCAGTGGAATGAATGTGCCCCGGCAGCAATCTTCAGAAAGGGTCTCTCTGAAGCCCTTAAGGATGTCATGGTGGGATTTCCCATGCCTGCTGGTCTGAATGAGTCTATGTCTTTGGCCATTCAGATCGATTGACGCTTGCGTGAGCGTAAAGCTGTGCACCATTTGGCGGTACTATCTGAGCATGGGCCTGAGCCTATGCAATGTGATAGGACTTTGACCAGAGCTGAACGGCAAGAACACAGACGTCGGAATGGGCTATGTTTTTACTGTGGTGATTCCACTCATGCTATCTCCGATTGTCCTAAGCGCACTAAGCGGTTCGCTAGGTCTGCCACCATTGGTACGGTACAGTCTAAATTTCTATTGTCCGTTACTCTGATTTGCTCTTTGTCATCCTATTCTGTTATGGCATTTGTGGATTCAGGCGCTGCCCTGAATTTGATGGACTTGGAATATGCTAGACGCTGTGGTTTTTTCTTGGAGCCCTTGCAGTATCCTATTCCATTGAGAGGAATTGATGCTACGCCTTTGGCCAAGAATAAGCCTCAGTACTGGACCCAATTGACCATGTGCATGGCTCCTGCACATCAGTAGGATATCCGCTTTCTGGTGTTGCATAATCTGCATGATGTGGTCGTTTTGGGGTTGCCATTGCTTCAGGTTCATAATCCAGTATTGGACTGGAAATCTATGTCTGTGTCCAGCTGGGGTTGCCAGTGGGGTACATGGTGATGTTCCATTTTTGTCTATTTCGTCTTCCACTCCTTCTGAAGTTCCAGAGTTTTTGTCGGATTATCGGGATGTATTTGATGAGCCCAAAGCCAGTGCCCTACCTCCTCATAAGGATTGCGATTGTGCAATTAATTTGATTCCTGGTAGTAAGTTTCCTAAGGGCCGATTGTTCAATTTATCTGTGCCAGAACACGCCGCTATGCGAAGTTATATAAAGGAATCCTTGGAGAAAGGCCATATTCGCCCGTCGTCATCACCGTTAGGAGCAGGGTTCTTTTTTGTGGCCAAGAAGGATGGTTCTTTGAGACTTTGTATTGATTACCGCCTTCTTAATAAAATTACAGTCAAATTTCAGTATCCTTTGCCGTTGCTGTCTGATTTGTTTGCTCGTATTAAAGGGGCTAGTTGGTTCACCAAGATAGATCTTCGAGGGGCGTATAATCTTGTGCGTATTAAACAAGGCGATGAATGGAAAACAGCATTTAATACGCCCAAGGGCCATTTTGAGTACCTGGTTATGCCATTCGGGCTTTCCAATGCTCCATCAGTATTTCAGTCCTTTATGCATGACATCTTCCGAGAGTACCTGGATAAATTCCTGATTGTGTATTTGGATGATATTTTGGTCTTTTCGGATGATTGGGAGGCTCATGTGAAGCAGGTCAGAATGGTATTCCAGGTCCTTCGTGCGAATTCCTTGTTTGTGAAGGGGTCAAAGTGTCTCTTTGGAGTTCAGAAGGTTTCATTTTTGGGTTTCATTTTTTCCCCTTCTACTATCGAGATGGACCCTGTTAAAGTCCAGGCCATTTACGATTGGACTCAGCCGACATCTGTGAAAAAGAGCCTGCAAAAGTTCCTGGGCTTTGCTAATTTTTATCGGCGCTTCATCGATAATTTTTCTAGTGTTGCTAAACCGTTGACTGATTTGACCAAGAAGGGTGCTGATGTGGTCAATTGGTCTTCTGCAGCTGTAGAGGCTTTTCAGGAGTTGAAGCGTCGTTTTTCTTGTGCCCCTGTGTTGTGCCAGCCAGATGTTTCGCTCCCGTTTCAGGTTGAGGTTGATGCTTCTGAGATTGGAGCAGGGGCTGTTTTGTCGCAAAGAAGTTCTGATGGCTCGGTGATGAAGCCATGTGCTTTCTTTTCTAGAAAGTTTTCGCCTGCTGAGCGTAATTATGATGTTGGTAATCGAGAGTTGTTGGCCATGAAGTGGGCATTCGAGGAGTGGCGTCATTGGCTGGAAGGAGCCAAGCATCGCGTGGTGGTCTTGACAGATTACAAGAATTTGACTTATCTTGAGTCTGCCAAACGGTTGAATCCGAGACAGGCTCGATGGTCGTTATTTTTTTCCCATTTTGATTTTGTGGTTTCGTACCTTCCGGGCTCTAAGAATGTGAAGGCTGATGCCCTGTCAAGGAGTTTTGTGCCTGACTCTCCGGGTGTTCCTGAGCCGGCGGTTATTCTCAAAGAGGGGGTAATTTTGTCTGCCATCTCCCCTGATTTGCGGCGGGTGCTGCAAAAATTTCAGGCTGATAGACCTGACCGTTGCCCAGCGGAGAAACTGTTTGTCCCTTGATAGATGGACTAGAAGAGTTATCTCTGAGATTCATTGTTCAGTGTTGGCTGGGCATCCTGGAATCTTTGGTACCAGAGATTTGGTGGCTAGATCCTTTTGGTGGCCTTCTTTGTCACGGGATGTGCGTTCTTTTGTGCAGTCCTGTGGGACTTGTGCTCGGGCTAAGCCCTGCTGTTCTCGTGCCAGTGGGTTGCTTTTGCCCTTGCCGGTCCCGAAGAGGCCCTGGACGCATATTTCTATGGATTTTATTTCGGATCTCCCCGTCTCTCAAAAGATGTCGGTCATTTGGGTGGTTTGTGATCGCTTTTCTAAGATGGTCCATTTGGTACCTTTGTCTAAATTGCCTTCCTCCTCTGATTTGGTGCCATTATTTTTCCAGCATGTGGTTCGTTTACATGGTATTCCGGAGAACATCGTTTCTGACAGAGGTTCCCAGTTTGTTTCGAGGTTTTGGCGCTCCTTTTGTGCTAGGATGGGCATTGATTTGTCTTTTTCCTCGGCTTTCCATCCTCAGACAAATGGCCAAACTGAACGAACTAATCAAACTTTGGAAACATATCTGAGATGCTTTGTTTCTGCTGATCAGGATGATTGGGTGTCCTTTTTGCCGTTGGCTGAGTTCGCCCTTAATAATCGGGCCAGCTCGGCTACTTTGGTTTCGCCGTTTTTCTGCAATTCTGGTTTCCATCCTCGTTTCTCTTCAGGGCAGGTGGAGTCTTCGGACTGTCCTGGTGTAGATACTGTGGTGGATAGGTTGCAGCAGATTTGGACTCATGTGGTGGACAATTTGACATTGTCCCAGGAGAAGGCTCAACGTTTCGCTAACCGCCGGCGCTGTGTGGGTCCCCGACTTCGTGTTGGGGATTTGGTTTGGTTGTCGTCTCGTTATGTTCCTATGAAGGTTTCCTCTCCTAAGTTTAAGCCTCGTTTCATTGGTCCGTATAAGATTTCTGAGGTTATCAATCCTGTGTCATTTCGTTTGGCCCTTCCTGCTGCTTTTGCCATCCATAATGTGTTCCATAGGTCGTTATTGCGGAGATACGTGGCGCCTGTGGTTCCATCCGTTGATCCTCCTGCCCCAGTGTTGGTTGAGGGGGAGTTGGAGTATGTGGTGGAGAAGATTTTGGATTCTCGTATTTCGAGACGGAAACTCCAGTACCTGGTCAAGTGGAAGGGTTATGGTCAGGAAGATAATTCCTGGGTTTTTGCCTCTGATGTTCATGCTGCCGATCTGGTTCGTGCCTTTCATTTGGTTCATCCTGGTCGGCCTGGGGGCTCTGGTGAGGGTTCGGTGACCCCTCCTCAAGGGGGGGGTACTGTTGTGAATTCTGTCGTCGGGCTCCCTCCTGTGGTCATGAATGGTACTTCGGCTGGTTCTGTCCATGGACTTCCTCTGGTGGGTGTTTCTGAGTTTCCTTCCACAGGTGACGAGGTTAATTCATTAGCTGGCTGCTCTATTTAACTCCACTTGGATCTTTGCTCCATGTCACCTGTCAATGTTCCAGTATTGGTCTAGTTCACTCCTGGATCGTTCTTGTGACCTGTCTTCCCAGCAGAAGCTAAGTTTCCTGCTTGTTTTTCTTTGGTTTGCTATTTTTATGTCCAGCTTGCTATTTTTATTCTTGTCTTGCTTGCTGGAAGCTCTGGGACGCAGAGGGAGCGCCTCCGCACCGTGAGTCGGTGCGGAGGGTCTTTTTGCGCCCTCTGCGTAGTCTTTTTGTAGGTTTTTGTGCTGACCGCAAAGCAACCTTTCCTATCCTCAGTCTGTTCAGTAAGTCGGGCCTCGCTTTGCTAAATCTATTTCATCTCTGTGTTTGTATTTTCATCTTTACTCACAGTCATTATATGTGGGGAGCTGCCTTTTCCTTTGGGGAATTTCTCTGTGGCAAGGTAGGCTTTATTTTTCTATCTTCAGGGCTAGCTAGTTCCTTAGGCTGTGCCGAGTTGCATAGGGAGCGTTAGGAGCAATCCACGGCTATTTCTAGTGTGTTTGATAGGATTAGGGATTGC
This sequence comes from Ranitomeya imitator, assembly GCF_032444005.1. Taxonomy (NCBI): domain Eukaryota; kingdom Metazoa; phylum Chordata; class Amphibia; order Anura; family Dendrobatidae; genus Ranitomeya; species Ranitomeya imitator. The sequence continues at coordinate 108,584,325 of NC_091288.1, forward strand.
GGTCAGCAGAGTTCCCACGTCCCAGAGCTCGTCCTTTATTATCAGTGACTATCAGGTCATTCCGTGTGCTCTTAACCACCAGGTCCATTATTGTCCTGACCACCAGGTCATAACAGTTATCCCTTCTGCATCCTCCTCTTCCTCTTGCTCTGGGACCGCCTTCTCCTCACGCAGACTTTTCAAAGTGTGCTCCAGCATGTAGATGACTGTAATAGCACTGCTGATGATGGCATCGTCAGCGCTAACCATCTCAGTAACCTTTTTGAAACTCTGCAGAAGGGTGCAGAGGTCCTTCATCTATGCCGACTCCGCAAACATGATTTGCACCATGTCTGTACTGTGTTGTCCCAAGCTATGCAAAAGGTCTTACTGCACCAGGCATCGTTGCTGCTGCCACAGTCTCTGGAACAGGTGTAAAGGAGAGATGAGTGAACTTGTTCAGAAACCATTTGCCAAATTCAAATTTGGCACAAACATAGCACATTCAGATTCCAGTTCGGTTTCCCCAGCATTTTTCCTCAAAGTCAGCAAAATCCGTTCACAGATCGGTAAATGATCGCATTTCCACAAATACGTTTGTTTTGACTTTGTCTAGGATAGTGATGCTGTATCATGAGCGGGGAGATGTGTTTTATGATGGGAGGGGTGTATCTAGGTCAGAGGAGAGGCAGAGTACAATTTTTTTTGTTCTGTAATAACTTAACAAGTGTACATTCCGGCAGCCGGCATCAGGGTGCAGAAACCATCCGCAACGTCATGACACAAGATCTTCTGTGATTGGTTGCCGAAGTAACAAGTCCCTATGTTACACCCGGTCCAGTCCCTGAACCTTCGCGGGGTCCCCATTTGGACTCCCACTCTGTGCCGGCTCCACGCTGTCCTGACACGGCCTCTGCTTCCCCTTTCTCCTCTGCTTTCTGGTATGCAGCCAACAGGTTCTCTGGCTTTGTGTTTTGGTTGCGCGCATGCTCGCTCCCGGTCTCTTAAAGAGACAGCGCGCATTTTCCAATAAGTGCTTCTGACCAATGGCGTGTTAATGATAACTATTTCTAGCCCATCCACCATAGGGAGGGTCCCGGAGCAACAAGTATCCTCAGTTGCTAACTTCCGGTTCCTGTTAGCATGTTCTTCTGTTTCTGAAGTTCTTTGCCAGTGCTCCGCTTACACTGTTTGTCTCCATAAACTATCTGCTATCCATTACCTGGCTTTCCTGGACGATCTCCAATCTGCCTACTCCAGTTCCGTCTCGTCCTGCCATTCAGTTACCTGAACCTCTCGACAACATCAGTACTGCTGGAACCAGCTTCTACCCGTACCCCGGGTACCCACTGGTTAGCTCTATGTCACCCGCTAACTCTGATTGACCATCTGTCCTACTGGGTCAGCTACCACGAGTCTGGGGTCTAACTGGAGGTAGCTCCCGTGTCCCCCAGTCATCCCATTCTTACCCTGTTCGAGGGGTCTTACCACGGGTGTCAGGGGCTCACGTAGTCAAGCCCCCTTCGGAGCCCCATGGACTGTGGTCCCGAGGTTCCACATTAAATTACAATAAAAACGAATGTGGACTTCACCATCTGTGCCTCCATTTCCATTCATTACAGATTGCTCCGGCCATGGAATCCGCTGGTTCCCAGGCACCACCGGTCGTGGAGCTATGTCAAGAGGTTACCCATCTGAGGGGTCAACAGGACAAGACCACAACTTTTCTGCTTAACTTGTCTTCTCATATGGATACCCTGGTCTCATCGACAGCACCTGTCTCTGCCACCAGCATCCAGGTATCTAACTGCACAGCAAGTAAAAGTCCTCACCTAACGGCTCCCACCTGCTTCTTTGGTGATCCCGTTCAGTGTCGGGGGTTCATTAACCAGTGAATGCTGCACTTTGAACTCCTGGACCATATGTTTGCTTCTGATCGGGTTAAGGTGGGCTTCATTATGCCTCACCTTGATGATGAAGCCCTTGCCTGGCTGAATCCGCTGTGGGAGAGAACGGATTGGACTCCTGAGGCAGAGGAGGCTTTTGTTTCTTTAAAACAGGCCTTCACCTCCGCACCCATTCTTCATTGACCGGATTCAGATAAACAATTCTTGCTAGAGGTAGAATTTTCTTCCATAGGTGCTGGTGTGGTTCTCTCCCAGAAGTCATCCACCGGTCGGATGGTCACCTGTGGTTTCTTCTCGAATGTCTTTTCTACCTCAGAAAAGAACTATTCCATGGGAAATTGAGAATTGTTGGAAATCAAGTTAGCCCTGCAAGAGTGGCGACTAGGGTTGAGCGAAACGGATCGTTCATTTTCAAAAGTCGCTGACTTTTGCCATAGTTGGGTTTCATGAAACCCGACCCGATCCCTGTGTGGGGTCGGCCATGCGATACGCGACTTTCGCGCCAAAGTCGCGTTTCAATGACACGAAAAGTGCCATTTCTCAGCCAATGAACGTGGACGCAGAGTGTGGGCAGCGTGATGACATAGGTCCTGGTCCCCACCATCTTAGAGAAGGGCATTGCAGTGATTAGCTTGCTGTCTGCGGCATCACAGGGGCTATAAAGAGGCGTTCCCGCCGACCGCCATCTTACTGCTGCTGATCTGAGCATAGGGAGAGGTTGCTGCCGCTTCATCAGAAGCAGGGATAGCATTAGGCAGGGTCCATAAACCCCCAAACCGCCTGTGCTGTAGCGATTTCCACTGTCCAACACCCCCTTTTGTTTGCAGGGACAGTGGAAGCTACATTATTTTTTTCTCAGCGCTGTAGCTCATTGGGCTGCCCTAGAAGGCTCCCTGATAGCTGCATTGCTGTGTGTACGCCGCTGTGCAAACAAACTGCTTTTTTCAAAGCACAAATCCTGTTGTTCCTTCATTTCTGCACAGCTATCTTTTTTGTTTGTCCACACTTTTGATTTAATTTGTGCAGCAGTCCACTCCTTCTTATTGCTGCCTGCCATACCTGGCTGAGATTACTGCAGGGAGATAGTAATTGTAGGACAGTCCCTTTTTTTTTTTTTTTCTCCCTAACCAAAAAAAGCAGTTGGAGATTAAGATTGGCATTTCTGCTAGAGTGCCAGTCGTGTGTGTGCCATCTCTCTCAAATAGTGGGCCACAGAAAGCCTATTTTTTTTGTTTTAATTTGGTTTATAAATTCTCCCTGACCCCAAAAAACCAGTGGGAGATTAATATTGGCCTTTGTGCTTCTGTGCCAGTCGTGTGTGCCATCTCTCTCAAATAGTGAGCCACAGAAAGCCTAGTGCCTGTTTTTGGTTTTTAAATTCTCCCTTAAAAAAAAAAAAACATTGGGAGATTAATATTGGCCTTTGTGCTTGTGTGCCAGTCCTGTGTGTGCCATCTCTCTCAAATAGTGTTGAGCGATACCTTCCGATATCGGAAAGTATCGGTATCGGTTTGGATCGGCCGATATTCAAAAAATATCGGATATCGCCGATACCGATACCCGATCCCAATGCAAGTCAATGGGACCAAAATATCGGAATTAAAATAAACCCTTTCTTTCCTTGTAGGTTCATTCTACATGAAGGAAAACAACTAAGAATAATGTAGGATGTATGGGGGAGGTGGCGGAGACATTAAAGGCAATGAGGATTAGTCCAATCAAATAGAATAGCATGTTTTTTTTTTTTTTTAAAGACGTTCGGATTGAAAAAGATATTGACTATGTAAATTTTTTTTATTTTGTCAGATATTGATGTTTCACTATTCCACGCCCTTCCCCTTCTTTTTTTTCTTTTTTTTTTTTTCTTTTCCCACACTTTCATCTTCATCATCATCAGCATCTTTGACATCAACTTCTTCACCTTATTCATCTTCTTCTTCATCTTCTACCTATTTTTTTTTTTTATTACATTCTTCATATTCATTTTCTTCAACTATTATTATTCTTCCTATTCTACATATTCTTTTTATTCCACTGTTATTATTCTTCCTATTCTACTTCTTCATCATATTCTCATTTGTGACAGGCATTCCCGTAGTTGTTATCTATAAAAGTTGGAAGATTACACCTTCCGTTCTGCCAGTCACAAAAGTTACATTTGTCCGCGTTCAGTTTGGCCTGCAGCATCAGGCTTTATCCAGGGGCACCACGAGGAGGAACGGACTCACCCCCATACACTGCTTAGTCTTCTTCTGCATATAATTTAGATAATATCTTTTGCTCTGATATTAAGTCTTATGCTTAATGTTCTTCTGCTCTTTGTTCTGCAGCCTCTTGTTCTTCTGCTTCTCGGTCTTCCATGTTGTCGTCTCCAGGGTCGTCGTCTCCAGTGTCGTCATCTCCGCCGTCGTCGTCTCAGCCGTCGTCGTCTCCGCCGTCGTCGTCTCCGCCGTCGTCGTCGTCGTCATCGGGGTGGTCTTCCGGGTCGTCGTCATCGGGGTGGTCTTCCGGGTTGTCGACGTTAGGGTCTTCAACTTGGAAATGTAGCAGAAGGTACAAGAAGGCTGAGAAAATGCCAAGAACCAGCTGATGGAACTGGAACTCGGATGGCTACCCGAAGGTTCAAGAGCCTATGGAACTACCGAGGACCAGCTGACGTTACTGGAACCCGGTTACTAAGCAGGAGGTACCCGTGCTAAAAAGCACTACCAAGGACCGCCTGACGTTGGCGGAACTCGGATACCCAGAAGGAGGCACCTAAGCCAAAGGCTCTGCCCGGAACCAGCTGACGTTACTGGAACCAGGATGGGGAGCAGAAGGTACAAGAGCAAAAGACACTGCCGAGAACCAGCTGACGGTACTGGAACCCGGATGGGTAGCCGAATGTCCAAGAGCCAATGGAACTACCAAGGACCAGCTGACGTTACTGGAACCCGGTTACTAAGCAGGAGGTACCCGTGCCTGAAAGCACTACCAAGGACCACCTGACATTGGTGGAACTTGGATACCCAGAAGGAGGCACCTAAGCCAAAGGCTCTGCCCGGAACCAGCTGACGGTACTGGAACCAGGATGGGGAGCAGAAGGTACAAGAGCAAAAGACACTGCCGAGAACCAGCTGATGGTGCTGGAACCAGGTGGTGGACCCCAAGGCCCACAGGAGAGGAGAGAACAGCTAGGCCGCGAGGCAGCCGCAGTTACCGAACCCCAACAGTCCTACAGGGGGAGCTGGGCCTACTGGCACTACAGAACCAGCCTTGACTACCAGTTCACGCAGCCCACATAGGAAGCTCCTAAACTGGAGGCACCCTGGAGTTGGCTAACTCGACCGCACCACGACGGGGCAAGCATAGGCGTCTCAGTGAAGTTGACACAACCCGGAAACAGCTGACAGTGCTGAAACCAGGCTTGGCACGAGGGAGTACCTGTGACAAGAACACTGCCGAGAACCAGCTGGCGGTGCTGGAACCCGGATGCGTTGCCCCAGTGTGCAAGAGCCAATGGCATGACCGAGGACCAGCTGACGGTGCTGGAACCCGGTTACTAAGCTGTAGGTGCCCGCGCTTAAAAGCACAACCAAGGACCGCCTGGCGTTGGCGGAACTCGGATACCCAGGAGGAGGCACGTAAGCCAAAGGCTCGGCCCGGAACCAGCTGACGGTGCTGGAACCAGGTGGTGGACCCCAAGGCCCACAGGAGAGGAGAGAACAGCTAGGCCGCGAGGCAGCCGCAGTTACCGAACCCCAACAGTCCTACAGGGGGAGCTGGGCCTACTGGCACTACAGAACCAGCCTTGACTACCAGTTCACGCAGCCCACATAGGAAGCTCCTAAACTGGAGGCACCCTGGAGTTGGTTAACTCGACCGCACCACGACGGGGCAAGCATAGGCGTCTCAGTGAAGTTGACACAACCCGGAAACAGCTGACGGTGCTGAAACCAGGCTTGGCACGAGGGAGTACCTGTGACAAGAACACTGCCGAGAACCAGCTGGCGGTGCTGGAACCCGGATGCGTTGCCCCAGTGTGCAAGAGCCAATGGCACGACCGAGGACCAGCTGACGGTGCTGGAACCCGGTTACTAAGCTGTAGGTGCCCGCGCTTAAAAGCACTACCAAGGACCGCCTGGCGTTGGCGGAACTCGGATACCCAGGAGGAGGCACGTAAGCCAAAGGCTCGGCCCGGAACCAGCTGACGGTGCTGGAACCAGGTGGTGGACCCCAAGGCCCACAGGAGAGGAGAGAACAGCTAGGCCGCGAGGCAGCCGCAGTTACCGAACCCCAACAGTCCTACAGGGGGAGCTGGGCCTACTGGCACTACAGAACCAGCCTTGACTACCAGTTCACGCAGCCCACATAGGAAGCTCCTAAACTGGAGGCACCCTGGAGTTGGCTAACTCGACCGCACCACGACGGGGCAAGCATAGGCGTCTCAGTGAAGTTGACACAACCCGGAAACAGCTGACGGTGCTGAAACCAGGCTTGGCACGAGGGAGTACCTGTGACAAGAACACTGCCGAGAACCAGCTGGCGGTGCTGGAACCCGGATGCGTTGCCCCAGTGTGAAAGAGCCAATGGCACGACCGAGGACCAGCTGACGGTGCTGGAACCCGGTTACTAAGCTGTAGGTGCCCGCGCTTAAAAGCACTACCAAGAACCGCCTGGCGTTGGCGGAACTCGGATACCCAGGAGGAGGCACGTAAGCCAAAGGCTCGGCCCGGAACCAGCTGACGGTGCTGGAACCAGGTGGTGGACCCCAAGGCCCACAGGAGAGGAGAGAACAGCTAGGCCGCGAGGCAGCCGCAGTTACCGAACCCCAACAGTCCTACAGGGGGAGCTGGGCCTACTGGCACTACAGAACCAGCCTTGACTACCAGTTCACGCAGCCCACATAGGAAGCTCCTAAACTGGAGGCACCCTGGAGTTGGCTAACTCGACCGCACCACGACGGGGCAAGCATAGGCGTCTCAGTGAAGTTGACACAACCCGGAAACAGCTGACGGTGCTGAAACCAGGCTTGGCACGAGGGAGTACCTGTGACAAGAACACTGCCGAGAACCAGCTGGCGGTGCTGGAACCCGGATGCGTTGCCCCAGTGTGCAAGAGCCAATGGCACGACCGAGGACCAGCTGACGGTGCTGGAACCCGGTTACTAAGCTGTAGGTGCCCGCGCTTAAAAGCACTACCAAGGACCGCCTGGCGTTGGCGGAACTCGGATACCCAGGAGGAGGCACGTAAGCCAAAGGCTCGGCCCGGAACCAGCTGACGGTGCTGGAACCAGGTGGTGGACCCCAAGGCCCACAGGAGAGGAGAGAACAGCTAGGCCGCGAGGCAGCCGCAGTTACCGAACCCCAACAGTCCTACAGGGGGAGCTGGGCCTACTGGCACTACAGAACCAGCCTTGACTACCAGTTCACGCAGCCCACATAGGAAGCTCCTAAACTGGAGGCACCCTGGAGTTGGCTAACTCGACCGCACCACGACGGGGCAAGCATAGGCGTCTCAGTGAAGTTGACACAACCCGGAAACAGCTGACGGTGCTGAAACCAGGCTTGGCACGAGGGAGTACCTGTGACAAGAACACTGCCGAGAACCAGCTGGCGGTGCTGGAACCCGGATGCGTTGCCCCAGTGTGCAAGAGCCAATGGCACGACCGAGGACCAGCTGACGGTGCTGGAACCCGGTTACTAAGCTGTAGGTGCCCGCGCTTAAAAGCACTACCAAGGACCGCCTGGCGTTGGCGGAACTCGGATACCCAGGAGGAGGCACGTAAGCCAAAGGCTCGGCCCGGAACCAGCTGACGGTGCTGGAACCAGGTGGTGGACCCCAAGGCCCACAGGAGAGGAGAGAACAGCTAGGCCGCGAGGCAGCCGCAGTTACCGAACCCCAACAGTCCTACAGGGGGAGCTGGGCCTACTGGCACTACAGAACCAGCCTTGACTACCAGTTCACGCAGCCCACATAGGAAGCTCCTAAACTGGAGGCACCCTGGAGTTGGCTAACTCGACCGCACCACGACGGGGCAAGCATAGGCGTCTCAGTGAAGTTGACACAACCCGGAAACAGCTGACGGTGCTGAAACCAGGCTTGGCACGAGGGAGTACCTGTGACAAGAACACTGCCGAGAACCAGCTGGCGGTGCTGGAACCCGGATGCGTTGCCCCAGTGTGCAAGAGCCAATGGCACGACCGAGGACCAGCTGACGGTGCTGGAACCCGGTTACTAAGCTGTAGGTGCCCGCGCTTAAAAGCACTACCAAGGACCGCCTGGCGTTGGCGGAACTCGGATACCCAGGAAGAGGCACGTAAGCCAAAGGCTCGGCCCGGAACCAGCTGACGGTGCTGGAACCAGGTGGTGGACCCCAAGGCCCACAGGAGAGGAGAGAACAGCTAGGCCGCGAGGCAGCCGCAGTTACCGAACCCCAACAGTCCTACAGGGGGAGCTGGGCCTACTGGCACTACAGAACCAGCCTTGACTACCAGTTCACGCAGCCCACATAGGAAGCTCCTAAACTGGAGGCACCCTGGAGTTGGCTAACTCGACCGCACCACGACGGGGCAAGCATAGGCGTCTCAGTGAAGTTGACACAACCCGGAAACAGCTGACGGTGCTGAAACCAGGCTTGGCACGAGGGAGTACCTGTGACAAGAACACTGCCGAGAACCAGCTGGCGGTGCTGGAACCCGGATGCGTTGCCCCAGTGTGCAAGAGCCAATGGCACGACCGAGGACCAGCTGACGGTGCTGGAACCCGGTTACTAATCTGTAGGTGCCCGCGCTTAAAAGCACTACCAAGGACCGCCTGGCGTTGGCGGAACTCGGATACCCAGGAGGAGGCACGTAAGCCAAAGGCTCGGCCCGGAACCAGCTGACGGTGCTGGAACCAGGTGGTGGACCCCAAGGCCCACAGGAGAGGAGAGAACAGCTAGGCCGCGAGGCAGCCGCAGTTACCGAACCCCAACAGTCCTACAGGGGGAGCTGGGCCTACTGGCACTACAGAACCAGCCTTGACTACCAGTTCACGCAGCCCACATAGGAAGCTCCTAAACTGGAGGCACCCTGGAGTTGGCTAACTCGACCGCACCACGACGGGGCAAGCATAGGCGTCTCAGTGAAGTTGACACAACCCGGAAACAGCTGACGGTGCTGAAACCAGGCTTGGCACGAGGGAGTACCTGTGACAAGAACACTGCCGAGAACCAGCTGGCGGTGCTGGAACCCGGATGCGTTGCCCCAGTGTGCAAGAGCCAATGGCACGACCGAGGACCAGCTGACGGTGCTGGAACCCGGTTACTAAGCTGTAGGTGCCCGCGCTTAAAAGCACTACCAAGGACCGCCTGGCGTTGGCGGAACTCGGATACCCAGGAGGAGGCACGTAAGCCAAAGGCTCGGCCCGGAACCAGCTGACGGTGCTGGAACCAGGTGGTGGACCCCAAGGCCCACAGGAGAGGAAAGAACAGTTAGGCCGCGAGGCAGCCGCAGTTACCGAACCCCAACAGTCCTACAGGGGGAGCTGGGCCTACTGGCACTACAGAACCAGCCTTGACTACCAGTTCACGCAGCCCACATAGGAAGCTCCTAAACTGGAGGCACCCTGGAGTTGGCTAACTCGACCGCACCACGACGGGGCAAGCATAGGCGTCTCAGTGAAGTTGACACAACCCGGAAACAGCTGACGGTGCTGAAACCAGGCTTGGCACGAGGGAGTACCTGTGACAAGAACACTGCCGAGAACCAGCTGGCGGTGCTGGAACCCAGATGCGTTGCCTTGCCTATTAAAGATTGTCTTCCTAGAGCCCCAACTAGCGGTGTTGGAGCAAAGGGTAAGCAGGGGGAGATGAGTGTAGGCCGAAGCCTGCACTGGAGGCAGCTTTGTGTCTGCGTTGCGTTTGCAGGACACTTTGCCGGCTACACACTGGGGGAACAGCTGGCGTTGCTGAACCCCACTAACACAATGGCGTGTGTTTTTCTCTGTGCAGCTAGCACTTGCGGGCAAAAACTAGCGATGTTAGAGCCCGTGTTGAAGCAGGAGGAGGAGGAGAGGAGCAGAGTGTAGGCCGAAGCCTAGTTGAACCAATTTCAAAGGAAACCTTTAACCCCCCCTCAGGTGTTACAAAGTACAAGAGACACACCTTGTGCAGTATTAATGCTGCACAAGTGAAAGGTTGCTCTATTAATTTGTCTACTTGCACACGCTGAATGAAAGACATACACAATTTACCCCATTCTACAGTCAAACTGTAGTGGATGCGTGACTTGGTTTTTTGATGAGACGCAGCACAGGTGTCCAAAATAACGCCTTGGTGCTTGGCGCAGCTTCCTGAGCGTTGTTATTTGCTGTACAGGAGTCTGCGCTCTTGTGTTATCCCTTGTCAATGCCCTGTTAGCGCTGCCCATCTTATGACATCATTTCATGTTGGCCGGTGCGGTTAACGATGGCCATAAATCCCAGACCCACAGTGTCTTTTCATAAAGCCACACTGCGGTGCTGGGATTCGTGGCCTTGAGCAGTAAATATTTTGGCCGCTCACACACGTCCTTACACCTGCTTCAGACTGGGCGGCCTCTGCTGATCCCTTCTCGCATGCCGCGGCCATGAGGCTGCACAGTCTGAAGAAGGCGGAAGGAGATGAGTTAAGACAGGCGAAGATATGCACTGCTCGTGCCCATCAATCACACCCTCGCAGTCAAAATAATTAAGACAACGAGGAGCATTTTATTCAGGCAGGGCGGACGAACAGGCCCAAGTAGCCAACCAATGATGTCAGAAGACGGGAAGCGCTACCAAGGGGGGTGCTGCGTATCATTAGAAAGGAAAGTCACACCTCAGGGACAGTGGAATGGTCTCAAAGAGACACATTTTGTACGTGTTGAGTTCCACGTGGGCAAGGAGAAAACATCAGCCACCTTGTACAAATGCAGCAGTACTGCTGTACAAGGTGGCTGTTATACATAGAAACACCTGGGGGTGGGGGCCAGGCTCCCTTCAATTTCAGTTCATGTGCCTGCGTGGCGTTTGCAGGTCACGTTGCAAGCTGCACAGCAGGGGAACAGCTGGCGGTGCTGAACCCCACTAACACATTGGCTGGTGTTTTTCTCTGTGCAGCTAGCATGTCCGGGCAGAAACTGGCGTTGTTTGAGCCCAGGGTCAGCAGGAGGAGGAGAGGAGCAAAGTGTAGGCCGAAGCCTGCACTGGTGGCAGCTTTTGTTCTCTTGTGCCAGCGTGGCTTGTGCTGGACACGTTGCCGACTACACAGCAGGGGAACAGCTGGCGGTGCTGAACCCCACTAACACATTGGCTGGTGTTTTTCTCTGTGCAGCTAGCATTTCCGGGCAAAAACTAGCGGTGTTTGAGCCCAGGGTCAGCAGGAGGAGGAGAGGAGCAAAGTGTAGGCCGAAGCCTGCACTGGTGGCAGCTTTTGTTCTGTTGTGCCAGCGTGGCTTGTGCTGGACACGTTGCCGACTACACAGCAGGGGAACAGCTGGCGGTGCTGAACCCCACTAACACATTGGCTGGTGTTTTTCTCTGTGCAGCTAGCATTTCCGGGCAAAAACTAGCGGTGTTTGAGCCCAGGGTCAGCAGGAGGAGTAGAGGAGCAGAGTGTTGGCCAAAGCCTAGTTGAACCAATTTCAAAGGTTACCTTTAACCCCCCCCCCTCAGGTGTTGCAAGGTACAAGAGCCACACCTTGAACAGCATTATTGATGCACAAGTCAAAGGTTGCTCTATTTAATTTTGCTCCTTGCACACGCTGAATTAAACACGTACACTATTTAGCCCATTATACTGTCAAACAGTAGTGGAGGCGTGACTACTAGTCTTTTTAAGGAGACGCAGCACAGGTGTACAAATTTACACCTAGATGCTGTGCGCTGATTCCTTACTGTTGTTATTTGCAGTACAGGAAACTGCGATCTTGTGTTATCCCTTGGCAATACCCTGTTAGTGCAGGCCGTCTCATGACCTCATTTCATGTTGGCCGGTGCGGTTAACGATGGCCATAAATCCCAGACCCACAGTGGCTTTTCCTAAAGTCACACTGCGGTGCTGGGATTCGTGGCCTTGTGCAGTAAATATGTTCGCCGCTCACACATGTCCTTACACCTGCTTCAGACTGGGCGGCCTCAGCTGATCCCTTATCGCATGCCGCGGCCATGAGGCCGCACAGTCAGAAGAAGGCGGAAGGAGGGGAGTGAAAACAGGGGAACATATGCACTGCTCGTGCCCATCAATCACACCCTCGCAGTCAAAATATATGAGACAACGGGGGGCGTTGTGTCGGGCAGGGGGGACGCACAGGCACAGCCAGCCAACCAATGATGTCAGGAGACGGCCAGCGCTAACAATGGGGGTGCTGCGTGTCATTAAAAAGGAAAGTCACACCTCAGGGACATTGTAATGGTCTGTAATGAGACACATTTTGTACTTGTTGAGTTCCACGTGTGCAAGGAGAAAAAGTCAGCCACCTTGTACAAATGCAGCAGTACTGCTGTACAAGGTGGCTGTTATACATAGAAACACCTGGGGGGGTGGGGGGCAGGCTCCCTTCAATTTCAGTTCATGTTCCTGCGTGGCGTTTGCAGGAAACGTTGCAAGCTACACAGCAGGGGAACAGCTGGCGGTGCTGAACCCCACTAACACATTGGCTGGTGTTTTTCTCTGTGCAGCTAGCATGTCCGGGCAGAAACTGGCGTTGTTTTAGCCCAGGGTCAGCAGGAGGAGGAGAGGAGCAAAGTGTAGGCCGAAGCCTGCACTGGTGGCAGCTTTTGGTCAGTTGTGCCAGCGTGGCTTGTGCTGGACACGATGCCGACTACACAGCAGAGGAACAGCTGGCGGTGCTGAACCCCACTAACACATTGGCTGGTGTTTTTCTCTGTGCAGCTAGCATGTCCGGGCAGAAACTGGCGTTGTTTTAGCCCAGGGTCAGCAGGAGGAGGAGAGGAGCAAAGTGTAGGCCGAAGCCTGCACTGGTGGCAGCTTTTGGTCGGTTGTGCCAGCGTGGCTTGTGCTGGACACGATGCCGGCTACACAGCGGGGGAACAGCTGGCGGTGCTGAACACCACTAACACATTGGCTGGTGTTTTTCTCTGTGCAGCTAGCATTTCCGGGCAAAAACTAGCGTTGTTAGAGCCCAGGGTCAGCTGGAGGAGGAGAGGAGCAGAGTGTAGGCCGAAGCCTAGTTGAACCAATTTCAAAGGTTACCTTTAACCCCCCCTCAGGTGTTACAAAGTACAAGAGCCACTCCTTCTGCAGCATTAATGCTGCACAAGTAAAAGGTTGCTCTATTAATTTTTCTACTTGCACAAGCTGAATGCAACACGTAGACTATTTAGCCCATTATACTGTTAATCAGTAGTGGAGGCGTGACTTGTCTTTTTAAAGAAAAGCAGCACAGGTGTCGAAAACAACACCTTTTTGCATGGGCGCAGCTTCCTGAGCGTTGTTAGTTGCTGTACAGGAGTCTGCGCTCTTGTGATCCTTTGGCCATGCGCTGTGAGCGCTTCCTGTCTTATGACCTCATTTCATGTTGGCCGTTGCGGTTAGCGATGGACATGAATCCCAGACCCACAGTGTGTTTTTAAAAAATCACACTGCGGTGCTGGGATTCGTGCCCTGGTGCACTAAATATGTTTGCCGCTCACACATGTCCTTACACCTGCTTCAGACTGGGCGGCCTCATCTGATCCCTTATCGCCTGCCGCGGCCATGAGGACACCCAGTCTGAAGAAGGCGGAAGGAGATGAGTGAACACAGGCAAACATATGCACTGCACATGCCCATCAATCACACCCTCGCTGTCCAAAAAAATAAGACACCGAGGGCCGTTGTTTCGAGCAGGGGAGATGCACAGGCGCAGCCAGCTAACCAATGATGTCAAAAGACGGGCAGCGCTAACAAGGGTGGTGCTGCGTGTCATTACAAAGGAAAGTCACACCTCAGGGACATTGTAATGGTCTCTAATGAGACACATTTTGTACGTGTTGAGTTCCACGTGGGCAAGGAGAAAAAGTCAGCCACCTTGTACAAATGCAGCAGTACTGCTGTACAAGGTGGCTGATATACATAGAAACACCTGTGGGTGGGGGGCAGGCTCCCTTCAATTTCAGTTCATGTGCCTGCGTGGCGTTTGCAGGTCACGTTGCAAGCTACACAGCAGGGGAACAGCTGGCGTTGCTGAACCCCACTGACACATTGACTGGTGTTTTTCTCTGTGCAGATTGCATGTCCGGGCAAAAACTAGCGGTGTTAGAGCCCAGGGTCAGCAGGAGGAGGAGGAGAGGAGCAAAGTGTAGGCCGAAGCCTGCACTGGTGGCAGCTTTTGGTCGGTTGTGCCAGCGTGGCTTGTGCTGGACACGATGCCGGCTACACAGCGGGGGAACAGCTGGCGGTGCTGAACCCCACTAACACATTGGCTGGTGTTTTTCTCTGTGCAGCTAGCATGTCCGGGCAGAAACTGGCGTTGTTTGAGCCCAGGGTCAGCAGGAGGAGGAGAGGAGCAAAGTGTAGGCCGAAGCCTGCACTGGTGGCAGCTTTTGTTCTGTTGTGCCAGCGTGGCTTGTGCTGGACACGTTGCCGACTACACAGCAGGGGAACAGCTGGCGGTGCTGAACCCCACTAACACATTGGCTGGTGTTTTTCTCTGTGCAGCTAGCATTTCCGGGCAAAAACTAGCGGTGTTTGAGCCCAGGGTCAGCAGGAGGAGTAGAGGAGCAGAGTGTAGGCCGAAGCCTAGTTGAACCAATTTCAAAGGTTACCTTTAACCCCCCCCTCAGGTGTTGCAAGGTACAAGAGCCACACCTTGTGCAGCATTAATGCTGCACAAGTAAAAGGTTGCTCTATTTGTTTTGCTCCTTGCACACGCTGACTAAAACACGTACACTATTTAGCCCATTATACTGTCAAACAGTTGTGGAGGCGTGACTTGTCTTTTTAACGAGACGCAGCACAGGTGTCAAAATTTGCACCTAGGTACTGGGCGCAGATTCCTGAGCGTTGTTATTTGCTGTACAGGAGTCTGCGCTATTGTGATCCCTTGGCCATGCGCTGTGAGCGCTTCCTGTCTTCTGACCTCATTTCATGTCGGCCGTTGCGGTTAGCGATGGACATGAATCCCAGACCCACAGTGTGTTTTCAAAAAATCACACTGCGTGGCTGGGATTCGTGGCCTTGTGCAGTAAATAGGTTTGCCGCTTACACATGTCCTTACACCTGCTCCAGACTGGGCGGCCTCAGCTGATCCCTTATCGCCTACCACGGCCAGGAGGCCGCACAGTCTGAAGAAGGCGGAAGGAGATGAGTTAAGACAGGCGAACATATGCACTGCTCGTGCCCATAAACCACACCCTCGCTGACAAAATAAATATGACAACGAGGGGCGTTGTTTTTAGCAGGGCGGATGCACAGGCGCAGCCAGCTAACCATGATGACAAAAGACGGGAAACGCTACCAAGGGGGGTGCTGCGTATCATTACAAAGGAAAGTCACACCTCAGGGACAGTGGAATAGTCTCAATGAGACACATTTTGTACGTGTTGAGTTACACGTGGGCAAGGAGAAAAAGTCAGCCACCTTGTACAAATGCAGCAGTACTGCTGTACTAGGTGGCTGTTATACATAGAAACACCTGGGGGGGTGGGGCCAGGTTCCCTTTTAATTTCAGTTCCTGTGCCTGCATGGCGTTTGCAGGTCACGTTGCCGGCTACACAGCAGGGGAACAGCTGGCGTTGCTGAACCCCACTAACACATTGGCTGGTGTTTTTCTCTGTGCAGCTAGCACTTCCGGGCAAAAACTAGCGGTGTTTGAGCCCAGGGTCAGCAGGAGGAGGAGAGGAGCAGAGTGTAGGCCGAAGCCTGCACTGGTGGCAGCTTTTGTTCTGTTGTGCCAGCGTGGCTTGTGCTGGACACGTTGCCGACTACACAGCAGGGGAACAGCTGGCGGTGCTGAACCCCACTGACACATCACCTAGTGTTTTTTCTGTGTAGACAACACTTCCAGGTGGCAACTGACAGTGTTGAAACCCAGGGAATCAAAGAGGAGCAGAGTGTAGGCCGAAGCCTGCAGTGGAGCAAGTTGAAAGGGAACCTTTAACCCCCCCCCCCAGGCATTTGTTGCTGAAAGAGCCATCTTGTACAGCAGTAATACTGCACATGGAAAATGGTGGCTCCGAAAATTATGCTCCTTGCAAACGCTGAAGTACACACTCATATAATGTGTCCCCTCACACCGTCAAACCATCCCGGAAGTGGGACTTTCCTTTGTAATGTGACACAGCACAGCCGTCATTCCAACCCCCTTGGTGCCGGGCACCACCTCCTCAACGTTGTTTGGTTCTGTCACGGAGCCCGCACTGTAATGTTATCCCTTGGCCATGCACAGTTAGCGGTGCCCGTCTTCTGACATCATGTAGGTGTCAGGCTGGCAGTGCCTGTGCGTCCAAGCTGCCCGAGATCCAACCTTGCAGTGTCATCTAATGTAGTCCCACTGCGGGCCAGGGATCCATGGGCATGCGCAGTGCATATCATCGCCTCTCACTCACCTCCTTCCTGCTTCTTCAGACTGTGCGGCGTCACGGCCGTGGCATGCTATTAGGGATCAGCTGACGCCGCCTAGTCTGAAGAAGCGTGAAGAAGGGGAGTGAGAGGCTAGTATATGCACTGCGCATGGCCATGGATACCAGGCCCACTGTGGGATCACATTAGACGACACTGCGAGGTGTGATTTCGGGCAGCGTGGACGCACAGGCGCAGCCAGGACGACAACAAATGATGTCAGAGGACGGGCAGCGCAAACTGTGCATGGCCAAGGGATAACATAACAGCGCAGGGTCCATGACGGAATCAAACAACGCTAAGGAGGCAGCGCACGGTGCCAAGGGGGTAGCAATGACGGCTGTGCTGCGTCACATTACAAAGGAAAGTCCCACCTCCGGGACGGTTGGACGGTGTGAGGGGACACATTACATGAGTGTGTAGTTCAGCGTTTGCAAGGAGCATAATTTCAAGAGCGACCTTTCCCTTGTGCAGTATTAGTGCTGCACATGGTGGCTCTTTCAGTAACAAACGCCTAGGGGGGGGGGGGACAGGTCCCCTTACATTTTAGTTGTGCCAGCGTGGCGGTCGCATGACACGTTGCCGGATACACAGCTGGGGATCAGCTGACGTTACTGAACCCCAATAACAGAGGAGCGACTGTTGACTGTGCACACAGCACTTCCAGGCACCAACTGGCGGTGTTAGAGCCCAGGGACAGCAGGAGGAGCAGATTGGAGGTATTGCCGCACACACAGCTGGGGATCAGCTGACGTTACTGAACCCCAATAACAGAGGAGCGACTGTTGACTGTGCACACAGCACTTCCAGGCACCAACTGGCGGTGTTAGAGCCCAGGGACAGCAGGAGGAGCAGATTGGAGGTATTGCCGCACACACAGCTGGGGATCAGCTGACGTTACTGAACCCCAATAACAGAGGAGCGACTGTTGACTGTGCACACAGCACTTCCAGGCACCAACTGGCGGTGTTAGAGCCCAGGGACAGCAGGAGGAGCAGAGGAACAGAGTGTAGGCCGAAGCCTGATTGGAGCAAGTTGAAAGGAAACCTTTAACCCCCCCCCCCAAGACGTTTGTAGCTGAAAGAGCCATGTTGTGCAGCACTAAGGATGCAAAAGGAAAAGGTTGCTCTTTTAATTATGCTCCTTGCAAACACCGAAGTAAACACTAAAAATGTGTCCCTTTATACCGTTAAACCGTTCCGGAGGTGCGAATTTCCTTCGTAATGGGACACAGCACAGCTGTCATTCCTATCCCCTTGATGCCGTGCGCTGCCTCCTCAGCGTTGTTTTAAGCTGTCACGGAGCCTGCGCTGTTCTGTTAGCCCTTGGCCATGCCCAATTAGCGCTGCCTGTCTTCTGACATAATTTGGTGTCAGGCTGTCAGTGCCTGTGCGTCCACGCTGCTCCAGATCCCACCTCGCAGTCTCATCTAACGTAATCCCACTGCGGGCCTTGGAACCATGGGCATGCACAGTGCATAACCTCGACTCTCACTCCCCTCCTTCCCTCTTCTTCAGACTGTGCGGTGTCACGGCCGTGGCATGCTAGGGATCAGCTGACGGCGCACAGTCTAAAGAAGGCGGAGGGAAATGAGCGAGAGCCCGAGGGGAAGATATGCACTGCGCATGCCCATGGATCCCAGGCCCGCAGTGTGACTCAATCAGAAGACACTGCGAGGCGGGATCTCGGGCACCGCGGCCGCACAGGCGCAGCCAGCCTGACACCAAATTATGTCAGAAGACAGGCAGCGCAAATAGGGCATGCCCAAGGGATAACAGAACAGCGCAGGCTCCGTGACAGCTTAAAACAACGCTGAGGAGGCAGCGCATGGCACCAAGGGGGTAGGAATGACGGCTGTGCTGCGTCACATTACGAAGGAAAGTCCCAGCTCCGGGACGGTATAACGGTATCAGTGAACACATTTTATAAGTGT
Source organism: Ranitomeya imitator (assembly GCF_032444005.1). Classification (NCBI taxonomy): domain Eukaryota; kingdom Metazoa; phylum Chordata; class Amphibia; order Anura; family Dendrobatidae; genus Ranitomeya; species Ranitomeya imitator. The sequence continues at coordinate 108,602,686 of NC_091288.1, forward strand.
TAAGTTCTGCGTGTGCAAAGAGCTAAAAAAAAAGAGCTACCTTTTCCTTGTGCAGCATTACTGCTGCACAAGATGGCTCTTTCAGTAACAAACGACGGGGGGGGGGGGGACAGGTTCCCTTACATTTAGGTTGTTGTGCCAGCGTGGCGGTCGCAGGACACATTGCCGGCTACACAGCTGGGGATCAGCTGACGTTACTGAAACCCAATAACACTGGGTCGTATGTTTTTACTGTGCAGCCTGCACTTCTGAGCCGCAACTGGCGGTGTTGGAGCCCAGGAATAGCAGTTCAGGTGGTAGAAAGATGAACACAGCAGGAGACCTGGATGACACCCAATTACTTAATCAGGCAGAGGAGTGGCAAATTCCTGCGAGATCCAGGCCTGGTTCATTTTCAGGAAAGTAAGCCGGTCAACGTTATCGGAGGATAGTCGCATGCGACGGTCTGTTAGTACACCACCTGCGGCACTAAAGACACGTTCCGATAAGACACTAGCCGCAGGGCAAGCCAGCACCTCCAATGCATACTGGCTTAGCTCTGGCCATGTATCCAGCTTAGAGACCCAAAACTTGAACGGGGAAGAGCCGTCTGGGAGTACAGTAAGAGGGCAAGCCATGTAGTCTGTCACCATCTGACGGAACCGTTGCCTCCTGCTGACTGGAGCCGCCGGTGATGGTGTAGACATTTGGGGCGGGCACACAAAAGTGTGCCAGAGTTGTGCCATACTGGGCTTGCCTTGGGCAGAGGCACTGCTTCTGCTCCCTCTTTGGGCAGAGCCTCCCCCACTGCCTCGACGCACTGAGCTGCTTTGTAAAGCACTAGCAGCACTCCTCTCAGTTGGACAGGAGAAGATGATGGAATTCACCAGTGTGTCGTGGTACTCCCGCAATTTACGCTCCCGGGTCAACGCAGGGATGAGGTTTTGGACGTTGTCCCGGTAGCGAGGATCGAGGAGGGTGAACACCCAATAATCAGGCATGTTGAGAATGTGGTCGATGCGGCGGTCGTTTCTCAGGCACTGCAGCATGAAATCCACCATGTGCTGCAGAGTGCCAACCGGCCCAGAAACGCTGTCCCCTGCTTGAGACATGATCTCTGCCCGCTCGTCATCACCCCACCCTCGCTGTACACACTGACCACTGGACAATTGTGTCGCTCCCTCCTCTGGACGGAGCTCTTCCTCCTCCATTGACTCCTCCTCATCCTCCTCACAAATTGGCCCCTGCGTACCCCTTTGTGAGGAACCACGTGGCGCTGACTCTCCAGAAGCTGATGGAAAAGGTGACTCCTCATCCTCCACCTCTTCCACCACATCATCCCTTAACCCTTGCAAAGTTTGCTGAAGCAGGCAGATAAGGGGGACAGTCATGCTGACTAGTGCATCATCTGCACTTGCCATCCGCGTGGAATAATCAAAAGGACGCAAAACCTGGCAGACGTCCTTCATAGTGGCCCACTCTGTGGTTGTGAAGTCTGATCGGCGCTGACTGCGACTTCTTTGCGCCTGATGCAGCTGGTACTCCATAACTGCTTGCTGCTGCTCACACAACCGCTCCAACATATGTAACGTGGAATTCCACTGGGTAGGTAGGTCACATATGATGCGGTGTTCCGGAAGGCGGAATCGGCGCTGCAGAGCAGCAATGCGGGATCTGGCCAAGCTGGAACGCCGCAAGTGAGCACACTCTAGGCGGACCTTGTGCAGCAGGGCATCAAGATCCGGATAGTCCCTCAGAAAACTCTGCACAACTAAATTGAGCACATGTGCCAGACATGGGATGTGAGTGAGGTTGCCAAGGGCCAAAGCTGCCACCAGATTTCGGCCATTGTCACACACTACCATGCCTGGCTGGAGATTCGCTGGCAGTAACCACACATCGCTCTCCTGCTTTATGGCATTCCAGAGCTCCTGCGCTGTGTGGCTTCGATGCCCCAATGAAACTAGTTTCAAGACGGCCTGCTGACGTTTGGCCACGGCTGTGCTCATGTCGGTCATAGGTAAACGTTCACGGGTCCATGTGGGGGTGGACTGTGACGGATCCTGCAGAGAGGAATCAGAGGAACTGGTGTAAGAGGAGGAGTCGATGCGTACAGACTGGATTCCTGCAATCCTTGGAGTGGGCAGGACACGTCCTGCGCCACTCGCACGATCTGTACCTGGCTCAACAACATTAACCCAATGGGCAGTGAGGGAAACATATCGCCCCTGTCCATGCTGACTGGTCCACGCATCGGTGGTGAGGTGGACCTTGCTACTGACGGCGTTCAGTAGCGCATGTTTTATGTTTGCCTCAACATGCCTGTGCAGGGCAGGGACAGCCTGCCTGCTGAAGTAAAAGCGGCTGGGCACCTTGTACTGTGGGACTGCCAATGCCATCAAGTCACGGAAGCTGTCAGTCTCCACCAGCCTGAACGAGAGCATTTCCAGGGACAACAGTTTGGCAATGCCTGCATTCAGAGCCTGTGCTCGGGGGTGGTTGGCCGAGAATGCCCGCCTTTTCTCCCATGCCTGTACTACCGATGGCTGTAGAGTAGACTGGGAGTGTGAGGATGACTGGGAAGGTGGTGCTGTGGGTGGAATTACACAAGGTCTCTGGGAGGAAGCCAAACCAGCTGTGCGTGAGCTGGAGGAAGAGGCAACACGAGCTGAAGAGGTGGTAGCTGCCGCTGTTGGTTGGCCTACATCTTCAGTGTGTTTCTGTAACTCCTGGTCCGCACATGTTTCCACATATTTGTGGTATTGAGGTTGCTGACATTTTTCCCTCTTTTTACTTTCTGATGACACAGCTTGCATTTGACAAAACAAATGTCATCTGCAACTGTGTCAAAAAAGGACCAGGCACTGCAAGTCTTGGGAGCGCCCTTTTTGGCTTTGGAAAGAGACAGGCTCCTAACGGGTGCCAAAGTGGAGGCTACAGGCTCCGCAGTCTTCCCCCTCCCTCTCCCTCTTTGGCCCGTAAGAGGAAGCTCTTCCTCTGAGCTGCTCCCACCACCTTCCTGTTCCTCACGCCACGATGGGTCAAGGACCTCATCATCTCCACTACCCTCTGCCACCAACTGCTCCTCCTGGGTAGTCTCAGCAGCACAGTACGCACGAGAAAGCGGCACCTGAGTTTCATCATCAGATGCATACTGCGCTGTGGTCACCGGAGGCACTGGCCCACCTGCCTCTTCAGAGTCAGAGAGAAAAAGGTGTTGGGCATCACTGCACACTGCCTCTTCTTCCATTTCTCCAATGCTGCTTGGCTGGCCCCCTGTTTCCAAGCCAAGAGATTCAGAGAACAGAAGTAGAGACGGCTCCTGTCCTGGGCTCTCTGACTGCCTGGCCAATTTGGCAGGTGGTGAAGAGACAGATGGCTGCTCTCCAGTGCTCTGTGCCTGAGAGGATGTGGCACTAACTGAAGTCGATGCCGAGGCGTTAGCTGCCATCCACCCGACAACGGCTTCAATTTGGTCTTCACGCAGCAGCGGTGCACGGCGCTCTCCGACAAAGCTGCGCATGAAGGACTGTTCCCTGCTGAAACTGAGTGACGACGAGTCACCGGCGCCCGCAGCAGGCACAGAATCACCACGTCCTCTCCCTGCTCCTCTCCCTGCTCCGCGCCCACGCCCACGTGCCTTACTCCCTGCCCTCTTCATCTTGGTTGACAGATAAAGATAAGCAGAAAAGTACTAAGGCCTTAGTGTGCTTATTCCTGTAATGCTCCTCCTAACAGGTGTAAGAAACACTAATGTTGTAAATTGTGGACTAAACTTTATTATTTTTCAAATGTGGCCTACACAAGTGTTAAGTTGTGTTTGGTGAACTTAACCTTTTTTTTGGTGCAGATCGGGCTACAGAGCTAGTTTAAATCACACGGAGACCGTGCAGACAGCCGTAAACGGCGCTGCAAGGCCAAAAAACCCTCCTCTAGGTTATCCTATATAGTGTTTTTCCACTATTTAGCTGGATACAAGTGGAAAGACACTAATAGGATTTTTTTTTTTCAAATTTTAAACTGGCTGCACTATTTGAAAAAAAGGAAATTGTTTTTCAAGGTATGAGGCAGTAACGCACCCTGAGCTGAATCCAACCGGCTATGGCTGCACACAGACTACAGGGCGAGCTGCGCTCACACAGAGACCGTGCAGACAGCCGTAAACGGCGCTGCAAGGCCCCAAAAAAACCCTCTAGGTTATCCTATGTAGTGTTTTTCCACAATTGAGCTGGAGACTGGTGGAAAGACACTAATAGGAATTTTTTTTTTTTCAAATTTTAAACAGGCTGCACTATTTGAAAAAAAGGAAAATTTTTCTCAAGGTATGAGCCAGTAACGAACCCTGAGCTGAATCCAACCGGCTATGGCTGCACACAGACTACAGGGCGAGCTGGGCTCACACGGAGACCGTGCAGACAGCCGTAAACGGCGCTGCAAGGCCAAAAAACCCTCCTCTAGGTTATCCTATATAGTGTTTTTCCACTATTTAGCTGGATACGAGTGGAAAGACACTAATAGGAATTTTTTTTTTCAAATTTTAAACAGGCTGCACTATTTGAAAAAAAGGAAAATTTTTCTCAAGGTATGAGCCAGTAACGAACCCTGAGCTGAATCCAACCGGCTATGGCTGCACACAGACTACAGGGCGAGCTGGGCTCACACGGAGACCGTGCAGACAGCCGTAAACGGCGCTGCAAGGCCCAAAAACCCCCCTCTAGGTTATCCTATGTAGTGTTTTTCCACAATAGAGCTGGAGACTGGTGGAAAAACACTAATAGGAAATTTGAGAAAAAATGTGCAGCAGGCTGCACTAAGAGCAAAAAAGAACAACTGTGTGAGGCAGTGTGAACCCCCCCTGAGCTGAATACAACCGGGTATATGGCTGCACACAGACTACAGAGTGAGCTGCACACACACACACACACAGAGACCTTGCAGAACGCTGTTAAAACAGCGCTGCAAGGCAAGAGCAAGGTGAACAGTGAAGAACACACAGCGTTTTGCTAAATTAGCCTTTGGAAAGGAAAATAAAGCAATTAGCAAGCTCAACTGGCCCTCAGTTAGAACACAGCGTCCTGTCCCAAACTGAAATCACAGCAGAGTGAGCGCAAAATGGCGGCAGCGCTTTTTTATAGTGCAGAGTGACATCATTTCAGCAGCCAATCCAAGCCTTGCCAGTACTTACATGCCCACCATGCTAAACAGGATGTGCCCACACTTTCATTCATTCCTCATTGGCTGCTGCGTTCAATTTGAATTCTGGGAACTTCCGATTCCGGTATCCGATACGCGGGAAGTATCGGAATTCAGTATCGGAATTCCGATACCGCAAATATCGGCCGATACCCGATACTTGCGGTATCGGAATGCTCAACACTACTCTCAAATAGTGGGCCACAGAAAGCCTATTGTTTTTTTTTTTTTGGTATTTGGTTTATAAATTCTCCCTGACAAAAAAACACAGTGGGAGATTAATATTGGCCTTTGTGCTTGTGTGCCAGTCCTGTGTGTGCCATCTCTCTCAAATAGTGGGCCACAGAAAGCCTATTGGTTTTTTTTTTTAATTTGGTTTATAAATTCACCCTGACAAAAAAAAAAAAAACAGTGGGAGATTAATATTGGCCTTTGTGCTTGTGTGCCAGTCCTGTGTGTGCCATCTCTCTCAAATAGTGGGCCACAGAAAGCCTAGTGTTTTTTTTTTTTGTATTTGGTTTATAAATTCTCCCTGACAATAAAAACACAGTGGGAGATTAATATTGGCCTTTGTGCTTGTGTGCCAGTCCTGTGTGCCATCTCTCTCAAATAGTGGGCCACAGAAAGCCTATTGTTTTTTTTTTTTTTATTTGGTTTATATATTCTCCCTGACAAAAAAAACAGTGGGGGATTAATATTGGCCTTTGTGCTTGTGTGCCAGTCCTGTGTGCCATCTCTCTCAAATAGTGAGCCACAGAAAGCCTAGTGCCTGTTTTTGGTTTTTAAACTCTCCCTAAAAAAAAAAAAAACATTGGGAGATTAATATTGGCCTTTGTGCTTGTGTGCCAGACGTGTGTGTGCCATCTCTCTCAAATAGTGGGCCACAGAAAGCCTATTGGTTTTTTTTTTATTTGGTTTATAAATTCTCCCTGACAAAAAAAACAGTGGGAGATTAATATTGGCCTTTGTGCTTGTGTGCCAGTCCTGTGTGTGCCATCTCTCTCAAATAGTGGGCCACAGAAAGCCTAGTGTTATTTTTTTGTTTTAATTTGGCTTATAAATTCTCGCTGACCAAAAAAAAAAACAGTGGGAGATTAATATTGGCCTTTGTGCTTCTGTGCCAGTCTTGTGTGCCATCTCTCTCAAATAGTGAGCCACAGAAAGCCTAGTGCCTGTTTTTGGTTTTAAAATTCTCCCTTAAAAAAAAAAAACAGTGGGAGATTAATATTGGCCTTTGTGCTTGTGTGCCAGTCGTGTGTGTGTCATCTCTCTCAAATAGTGGGCCACAGAAAACCGAGTGTGTAACATTGTGCCAGATTTTCCTTGCGGTCTCACCCACCTATAAAGGGATATCTAAATCCTACAGAAGTTAGAGTTCACCTTGTAAGTTGTTTGACAGTAACAAATACCGTTACTTTGGTTACGTTTTTAAAACAATGAGTTAGTCTGGTGGAAGAGGTCGTGGCCGTGGGCGTTGATTGACAGCTGGTAATGATGGTAGTGGTGGTGGAGCATCAGGTTGTCGTGGGAAAAACAATATAGCACCTAAGTCTCGAGCTGTGGAGCCAGGTTCGTCGTCTGGCTACACAAGGCCTCGAACGCTCCCTTTTCTGGGAGTAGGAAAACCGCTTTTAAAGCCGGAGCAGCAAGAGCAAGTTTTGGCTTACCTTGCTGACTCAACCTCTAGCTCTTTTGCCTCCTCTTCTGAAACTGATAAATGTAAAAGCAGCGCGTCGTTAGTGGATGTTCACGGTCAGGGACAAGTCGCTTCCTTGTCCTCTTCAGCAAAAACAACAACAGAGAAGGATGCGGCAGGCGACACAACGGGTTACTCCATGGAGCTCTTTACACATACCGTCCCTGGCTTAGAAAGTGAAACAGTTAACAGGCCATGCCCATTACAAGTTGAATCGGACATGGAGTGCACAGATGCACAGCCACAGCCAGATTACTATGCTGTTCCTTTGACTCAGACCACAACATTGCCGTCGCAGGGTACTGATCCAGAATCAGACCCTGATGAGACTATGGTGCCCCGTCACAAACGCTATACCACCGACTTACACTGTGACACAGACGAAGTTGCACACGAGATAGAAGAGGAGGTTATAGATGACCCAGTTGTTGACCCCGATTGGCAGCCATTGGAGGAACAGGGTGCAGGCAGTAGTTCTGAAGCGGAGGAGGAGGGGCCGCAGCAGGCATCAACATTGCAACAGGTTCCATCTGCCGGGCCTGTATCTGGTCCAAAACGCGTGGCAAAGCCAAAACCTGTTGGAGGACAGCGTGGCCATCCGGTTAAAGCTCAGTCTGCAATGCCTGAAAAGGGATCCGATGCTAGAAAGAGTGCAGTCTGGCATTTTTTTAAACAACATCCAATTGATCAGCACAAAGTCATCTGTCAAAAATGTTCAACTACCTTAAGCAGAGGGCAGAATCTGAAAAGTCTCAATACAAGTTGAATGCATAGACATTTAACCACCATGCATTTGCAAGCTTGGACTAACTACCAAACGTCCCTTAAGATTGTAGCACCCTCGGCCAATGAAGCTAGTCAGCAACGCTACATCCCTTCCATCACTGTAAGGCCACCATTTTCCGCACCACCTGCAGTATCTGTGCAGGTTTCGTTGCCAGGCCAAAGCACTCAGGGTCAGGGAATCACCAGTTTCGTAGTAGGAAACACTGCATCTAGGGCACCGGCGGCAACAATACCGTCTCCAACCGTCTCTCAGTCTGCCATGTCCACCGGCACCCCCGCTAGTTCCACGATCTCCAGCTCTCCAGTCCAGCTCACCCTACATGAGACTCTCGTTAGAAAAAGGAAGCACTTAGCCTCGCATCCGCGTACACAGGGTTTGAACGTCCACATAGCTAGACTAATCTCGTTAGAGATGATGCCCTACCGGTTAGTTGAAAGCGAAGCTTTCAAAGCCCTGATGGACTACGCTGTACCACGCTACGAGCTACCCAGTCGACACTTCTTTTCGAGAAAAGCCATTCCAGCCCTCCACCAGCATGTTAAAGAGCGCATCGTCCATGCACTCAGGCAATCTGTGAGTACAAAGGTGCACCTGACAACAGATGCATGGACCAGTAGGCATGGCCAGGGACGTTACGTGTCCATCACGGCACACTTGGTGAATGTGGTTGATGCAGGGTCCACAGGGGACAGCAATTTTGGGACAGTTCTGCCTAGCCCATGGTCTAGGAAACAGTTGCCTGTAGCCGTTTGCACCCCCTCCTCCTCCTCCTCGTCCTCCTGCAGAAGCGACAGCTCGTCCACAGACCGCAGTCGCACAACCACTCCATCCACAGCTGCCACTGTTGCACACCAGGTGTCCCATTATGGGGCAGCTACTGGCAAGCGTCAGCAGCCTGTATTGGCTATGAAGTGTTTGGGTGACAACAGACACACCGCGGAAGTTCTGTCCGAGTTCTTGCAGAAAGAAACGCAGTCGTGGCTGGGCACTGTAGATCTTGAGGCAGGCAAGATAGTGAGTGATAATGGAAGGAATTTCATGGCTGCCATCTCCCTTTACCAACTGAAACACATTCCTTGCCTGGCTCACACCTTAAACCTGGTGGTGCAGTGCTTCCTGAAAAGTTATCCGGGGTTATCCGACCTGCTCCTCAAAGTGCGCGGACTTTGCTCGCATATCCGCCGTTCGCCCGTACAGTCCAGCCGTATGCAGACCTATCAGCGGTCTTTGAGCCTTCCCCAGCATCGCCTAATCATCGACGTTGCAACAAGGTGGAACTCAGCACTGCACATGCTACAGAGACTGTGCGAACAGAGGCGTGCTGTTATGTATTTGTGGGAGGATACACATACACGGGCAGGCAGTAGGATGGCAGACATGGAGTTGTCAGGTGTGCAGTGGTCGAAGATACAAGACATGTGTCAAGTCCTTCAGTGTTTTGAGGAATGCACACGGCTGGTTAGTGCAGACAACGCCATAATAAGTATGAGCATCCCCCTAATGCGTCTGCTGATGCAAAGTTTGACACACATAAAGGAGCAGACGTCTGCAGCAGAGGAAGAGGAAAGCCTTGATGACAGTCAGCCATTGTCTGGTCAGGGCAGTGTACAGGACGAGGTACCGGGCGAACAGGAGGAGGAGGAGGACGAGGAGGATGATGGGGATGATTATTTTTGTAATGAGGAAGCTTCTACGGGGCCAATAGCAACTGGTGGCGTTGCAAGGCCGGGGTCAGGTTTTTTTAGGGAGACAAGTGACTTAGAAGTCCCTGAAACTGCACCTCAACCCAGCACAACCGCAGATTTGACAACTGGAACTTTGGCCCACATGGCGGATTATGCTTTACGTATCCTCAAAAGGGACACACGCATTTGTAAAATGATGGCCGATGACGATTACTGGTTGGCCTGCCTCCTTGATGCTCGTTATAAAGGCAAATTGCAAAATATTATGCCACATGAGAACCTGGAACAAATATTATCAACCAAACAATCAACTCTTGTGGACCGTTTGATTCAGGCATTCCCAGCACACAGCACCGGTGATCGTTATCACACGAGCTGCAGGGGTCAGCAGGCCAGAGGTGTTAGAGGTGCACAAATCAGAAGTGGCGTTGGACAGAGGGGTTTTCTGACCAGCTTGTGGAGTGATTTTGCTATGACCGCAGACAGGACAGGTACTGCAGCATCAATTCAAAGTGACAGGAGACAACATTTGTCCAGTATGGTTACAAACTATTTTTCATCCCTTATCGATGTTCTCCCTCAACCGTCATTCCCATTTGATTACTGGGCATCCAAATTAGACACCTGGCCAGAATTGGCAGAATATGAATTGCAGGAGCTTGCTTGCCCGGCAGCTAGTGTCCTATCAGAAAGAGTATTCAGTGCTGCAGGTTCAATATTAACCGAAAAAAGGACTCGTCTGGCTACCCAAAATGTTGATGATCTAAACTTCATTAAAATGAACCACAACTGGATTTCGAATTCTTTTGCCCCACCTTGCCCAGCTGACACCTAGCTTTCCTATGAAAAGGTCTTGCTTGTGGACTACTCTGACTGACTTTTCCAATCTCGTAATTTGCAGCAGCTGTTTGTCCAGCATACGATATGTTTACACCACCCTAAATGGCCAAACTCCCCCCACGGGGCCGTGGTCTCGCCACTTGGCGCAAGCACCCGTGAGAGTGCCGTTTGTGTGAAGAGGTGGGTGTGCCCGCTTTTGGTCGACGGCACTGCCACTGGGTCCCTCATAGTACAATAAAGTGTCTCTGGCGGTGGTGGTGTGCACCCAACGTCAGACACACCGTTGTAACATGAGGGGCCCTGGTCCTGTACCGCCGGCCACAAGAGAGTTCCCCACAGCTCAAACATTGCTCTACCACTTGCACAATTATCTCTCACAGTTCCACCAATGTTTAGTCTATGCGCTGACATCCTTCAATGCCTGGCACTGACAATACCATTGTGTTGCCATGTATGATGGTACTTAACATCGTCAGGGGCAGTGTCCTATATTTACACCAGTACATACTTTGCGCCAAATTACTAGGTCTGAAACTCAGCAGAGGAGCCCACCCCTGTACCTAAGTATTCCACCCTTTTGTGTTTTGGTTTTGGTGTAATGCGAGACATTAACATCTATTTATTTTTTGGGAGTACTAACTGGCAGACACTCATTAAAATCGGCCTCCGCTGACAACACTAATGCTGCCTGTGTACCCCTGCAAGAGAATTCCAAGTGTCTCCAGCCCACTTTTGTTATGTTAGGCCTACTACGCCTGTCTGCGTTCCCTCCTACCAATAGTCCTCCACTGACCACACCACTGCTGCCCGTGTACCCCTGGAACCAATTTTAAAGTGCCTACAGCCAACTTTTGTTATGTTAGGCCTACTAAGCCTGTCTGCGGTTTCTCCTTCCAATAGTCCTCCACTGACCACACCACTGCTGCCCGTGTACCCCTGGAAGCTATTTTAAAGTGCCTACAGCCAACTTTTGTTATGTTAGGCCTACTAAGCCTGTCTGCAGTCCCTCCTTCCAATAGTCCTCCACTGACCACACCACTGCTGCCTGTGTACCCCTGGAAGCTATTTTAAAGTGCCTACAGCCAACTTTTGTTATGTTAGGCCTGCTAAGCCTGTCTGCGGTCCCTCCTTCCAATAGTCCTCCACTGACAACAGCACTGCTGCCCGTGTACCCCTGGAACCAATTTTAAAGTGCCTACAGCCGCCTACAGCCTAATTTTGTTATGTTAGGCCTACTATGCCTGTCTGCGGTCCCTCCTTCCAATACTCCTCCACTGACCAGACCACTGCTGCCTGTGTACCCCTGGAACCAATTTTAAAGTGCCTACAGCCTAATTGTGTTATGTTAGGCCTACTAAGCCTATCTGCGGTCCCTCCTTCCAATACTCCTCCACTGACCAGACCACTGCTGCCCGTGTACCCCTGGAACCAATTTTAAAGTGCCTACAGCCTAATTTTGTTATGTTAGGCCTACTAAGCCTGTCTGTGGTCCCTCTTTCCAATAGTTCTCCACTGACCACACCACTGCTGCCCGTGTACCCCTGGAAGCTATTTTAAAGTGTCTACAGCCAACTTTTGTTATGTTAGGCCTACTACGCCTGTCTGCGGTCCCTCCTTCCAATACTCCTCCACTGACCAGACCACTGCTGCCCGTGTACCCATGGAACCAATTTTAAAGTGCCTACAGCCTAATTTTGTTATGTTATGCCTACTACGCCTGTCTGCGGTCCCTCCTTCCAATACTCCTCCACTGACCAGACCACTGCTGCCCGTGTACCCCTGGAACCAATTTTAAAGTGCCTACAGCCTAATTTTGTTATGTTAGGCCTACTAACCCTGTCTGCGGTCCCTCCTTCCAATAGTCCTTCACTAACCACACCACTGCTGCCCGTGTACCCCTGGAAGCTATTTTAAAGTGCCTACAGCCAACTTTTGTTATGTTAGGCCTACTAAGCCTGTCTGCGGTCACTCCTTCCAATAGTCCTCCATTGACCACACCACTGCTGCCCGTGTACCCCTGGAAGCTATTTTAAAGTGCCTACAGCCAACTTTTGTTATGTTAGGCCTACTACGCCTGTTTGCGGTCCCTCCTTCCAATAGTCCTCCACTGATCACACCACTGCTGCCGTGTACCCATGGAACCAATTTTAAAGTGCCTACAGCCAACTTTTGTTATGTTAGGCCTACTAAGCCTGTCTGCGGGCCCTCCTTCCAATAGTCCTCCACTGACCACACCACTGCTGCCCGTGTACCCCTGGAACCAATTTTAAAGTGCCTACAGCCAACTTTTGTTATGTTAGGCCTACTAAGCCTGTCTGTGGTCCCTCCTTCCAATAGTCCTCCACTGACCACACCACTGCTGCCCGTGTACCCCTGGAACAAATTTTAAAGTGCCTACATCCGTTTTTTGTTATGTTAGGCCTACTACGCCTGTCTGCGGTCCCTCCTTCCACTAGTCCTCCACTGACCAGACCACTGCTGCCCGTGTACCCCTGGAACCAATTTTAAAGTGCCTACAGCCTAATTGTGTTATGTTAGGCCTACTACGCCTGTCTGCGGTCCCTCCTTCCACTAGTCCTCCACTGACCTGACCACTGCTGCCCGTGTACCCCTGGAACCAATTTTAAAGTGCCTACAGCCTAATTTTGTTATGTTAGGCCTACTACGCCTGTCTGCGGTCCCTCCTTCCAATACTCCTCCACTGACCAGACCACTGCTGCCCGTGTACCCCTTGAAGCAATTTTAAAGTGCCTACATCCGATTTTTGTTATGTTAGGCCTACTAAGCCTGTCTGCAGTCCCTCCTTCCACTAGTCCTCCATTGACCAGACCACTGCTGCCCGAATACCCCTGTAACCTTTTTTAAACTGCATTGAGCCAAATGTTTTGTTTAAGGCCTACTACCTGTGTCTGTCTGCGCCACTCAATACAGCTGTCCTCCTTTTAAAAAAGCTGAGCGTCAATAGTCTGGTTTTCAGCCTATAGGAATTTGAAAACTGCATTGGGGCTACTACTTCACTAGGGCCTACTAACGGTGTCTTCCGCTCCAAGGTGTTCCCCAGGTTTCCTCTCCATTGCTTCGATCTTCTGGCTCTCGTTTAGGAGTTGTTGAAAACAACACTGCATTAGGCCTACAAGTTGGGTCTGGGGTGCAGAGACGGTGTCTTCCACTCCAAGGTGTTCCCCAGGTTGCCTCTCCATTGCTTCGATCTTCTGGCTCTCGTTTAGTAGTTGTTGAAAACAACACTGCATTAGGCCTACAAGTTGGGTCTGGGGTGTAGAGATGGTGTGTTCCACTCCAAGGTGTTCCCCAGGTTTCCTCTCCATTGCTTCGATCTTCTGGCTCTCGGTTAGTAGTTGTTGAAAACAACACTGCATTAGGCCTACAAGTTGGGTCTGGGGTGTAGAGATGGTTTGTTCCACTCCAAGGTGTTCCCCAGGTTTCCTCTCCATTGCTTCGATCTTCTGGCTCTCGTTTAGTAGTTGTTGAAAACAACACTGCATTAGACCTACAAGATGGGTCTGGGGTTGTAGAGACGGTGTCTTCCACTCCATGGTGTTCTCCAGGTTTCCTCTCCATTGCTTCAATCTTCATGCTCGTCTTAAGTAGTTGTTGAAACAACATTACATTAGTCCTACAAGTTGGGTCTGGGTCGTAGAGATGGTGTCTGCCGCTCCAAGGTGTTCTCCAGGTTGCCACATAATCGAAGCTGCATAGAGCCTATTTTGTAATTTTACGCCTACAAAGTCTTTCTGCGGTCCCTCCTTCCAATTGTCCTCCACTGAGCACAACAATGCAGACCGTGTACCCATGTAACCTTTCTTAAACCAGCGTCGAGCCAACTTTGTGGTTTAAGGCCTACTTGTAGTGTCTGGCTGCTCCACTCAATACAGCTGTCCTCTTTACAAAAAATGACCTACAATTATCTGGTTTTCAGCCTATCGGAATTTTAAAACTGCAGTGGGCATACTAGTTGGGTTGGGGCCTTCTATCTGTGTCTGCCGCTCCTTGCTGTTCTCCTACAGTGAACAAAGCTGTGCCGCCTGTTTACAACTGTTGCCAATTTTGAACTGCATTTAGACTACTTACTGATTTGGGCCTACTCTCTGTGTCAGCCTCTCATTCCAGTTGTCCTCCACTGAACAAAACAATGCCCCCTGGTTAGTCCTGTTACCAATTTTGAACTGCATTTAGCCCACTTTATTCTTTGGGCCCATATCTGTTTCCCCATCATCCTGCCCATTGCCCAGCCAGTGATAGATGAGTCTGCTGGTACATTGACCAATAGCGGAACATTCCCCGTGCACGCTACACTGCAAGATTGTGACCCTGCTGAAAGTCAGGTCCCCCTTCCCGCATACCATACCACCTTACACGGGGACAAAGAGGAAGGTGCAGATGAAGGTACAGGTTACTTCATCAGGTGGGGGGAGGAATACTCGTTGGCGACGTCACTGGCACAGGGCCCCTCATAGTACGCAAAAGTGTTGCTGTCGGTGGGAGGCGACCCCGCCGTGCAAACACACCGCTGTACTTTGAGGGGCCCTGTGTCAGTGCCAATGCCAACGAGTGGGCCCCCCCTGCTTGCTCAGGATCACAGCACTTGCAAAGTTGAAATACTTACCTCTCCCTGCTCCACTGCCGTGACGTGGTCCAGATTTACAGGGCCCACTAATTACTTGAACCAGCCCTACCCCCCACAACTTTAGCCAAATGACCCCCAATTTCAAATGCCTTACTATTATAAGCTAAATTAAGATTGACAAGCTTCAGTAACAAGAATGGATGTTTTTGCCATTAAAATGGGCTCTGTACATGTTTTCCTGGCCTCCACTCACTGCCGACTATGCTCCCCCATTGACTTGCATTGGGTTTCGTGTTTCGGTCGACCCTCGACTTTTCGCGATAATCGGCCGATTCCACTCGAATCGACTTTTGAGATAGTCGGGTTTCGCGAAACCCGACTCGACTCTAAAAAAAGTCAAGGTCGCTCAACCCTAGTGGCGACATCTCCTCGAGGGAGCTGTCCACCAGGTTGTCATCTTCATAAGAACCTCGCTTATCTCCGATCCGTACAAAGACTGAATCCTCGTCAGGCCCATTGGGCCTTGTTTTTTTCCCGATTAATTTTGTTCTTCATTTTCACCTGGCTGATAGGAACATTGAAGCCGATGCACTTGAAGTGACCGAGGGCAAGGTCGCCCACGTATATCCATGATCTGGCCCAGCAAAATTTCCACACTCAGATTCTATTTTAACAATCGTATCTTTACTGTTATACATTTTCTTTAACACAGCGGAACACAATAATATACAGTACAAAATATGCCTATTCACAGAGATAACGTGTAATAACAAACTGTCCCTCACTTTCCCTATCCACACGTTACCAGTTCCTTTGTCCCAAGAGGTTATCTTCCCACGTCGCAGGCCTGTCTGTCACTGCAGGGAGACGCTCCAGCCGAAGAGAAAAACAACAGGGATTGAACAAAACTCCGTCTCTCAGGTCCAGACTGTAGTCCTTGGGGTTCAACAGGTAAGGGTGGAATGTTCGGCCTCTCAACAGAGGACCCGCTTACAGTTCATGGGCTCCAGGATTTGTGAAGATGTCACCGTTGGGTGCTCCGCAGTGTGGGAGCTGGGAACAATCTGGATGTCAGCTTCCAAGAGATAGCGGTCATCCAGGCAATCTTCTATATCGCATCTACAGGAGGACGCCAGCAGACACAGACCTCTCTCTGCACACACCAGTTTCCCGGGCTTTCTCTTTTCCTCCCCTTCCTGTTCACATGACATCACAGGGGGAAGTTTTGCCAATACAGTTTGTCCCTCTGTAATCACATTTGGCATAGGTATAACTTCTGGCCACACGGGGGCAGTGTCTGTCACAGATTCTATGTCAATGATAACAGAACAGTCACAGCCGGCCAGCTCACTACACGCCCCCCCGCTTAAAGGTTGGCAGTCCCTGTCAATGACTGTCTCCAGGGCGGCGATGGCTGTGGAGGTTGTAGGACCCGGCTGCGAAAAGGGCCACACATATTGGTCTCTGTAGGACTGTCCCGGGGGCACTCCTGCGGTGGTCCTCGTTGTCCGCCTAACGGGTGCTAACCTCTCTTCCCGATCAGTCACCCCACTCTCTGCCCCAGTCGGTAAGTCAGTCGAGGAGGTAAGGGGTTCAGACGCTTCAGTCAGGCGAGCAGGGGTAGGGATGTCTTCCACCTCTACATCCCCGGTATCGGTGTCTCCCACAGTATTAGTGATATCCATCTCTCTAGGTATCACAGGAGGGGAGTCAGGCTGAGAACGACAGGGGCGCAACATGTTGCGGTGCAGGGTGCGGAGGCTGCCGCTGTCTTCGCCTTGTACTTGGTAGACGGGGCCACCAGGGTACGGGTGTCCAATTATTCGATAGACTTCGGTCTCCCACTTGGGCCGGAGTTTTCCTTGCGGTTTCTTTATACGAACTAGGACCAGTTGATCCACACTCAGTAGGTCTTCTTGTACTGGAAGTGGATCAGCGTGGACCTGGTCCTGGATCTGCTGTTCCACCAGCCGGTAGACAGTTTCCATCCTTTGACGGTGTGCTTGTAGCCAGGAAGGATAGGTACCACAGGTGTCTTCATCAGAGTTAGACAGGTGTAGCTCATGGATGCCTTTGCCTGGGCGGCCAAAAAGGAGGGTGTAAGGCGTGTATCCGGTGACAGAATGAACTTGATTGTTATAGGCCCACAGCAGTTCTGGGAGGAATCGAGGCCAGTCTGGCTTTTTGTCTTCTGCTAAGGTTCGGATCAGTTGTAAGAGGGTCCGGTTGAAACGTTCACACGCGCCATTCCCT
Source organism: Ranitomeya imitator (assembly GCF_032444005.1). Lineage (NCBI taxonomy): Eukaryota > Metazoa > Chordata > Amphibia > Anura > Dendrobatidae > Ranitomeya > Ranitomeya imitator. Next base: position 108,619,704 of record NC_091288.1, read on the forward strand.
TGCGGATGATACGGGGTGGTCCTGGACTTCTTGATTCCATACATCTGCTGGAGTTCTTCAATGACTCGCCCTTCGAAACACGCCCCCTGATCAGAGTGTAGCCGCTCCGGACACCCGTAGACCCGAACGAAGTGCTGACAGATGGCCTGTGCAGCTGATTCGGCAGTCTGATCTTTGGTAGCAACAGCGACGGCGAATTTCGTGAAGTGGTCTACCATCACCAGACAGTACTGGTAGCCACTATTCGCCATTCCAATCAACAGATAGTCCACCATCAACAATTCGAGGGGCCTGGATGTGCTAATAGTCTGGATGGGTGCACGCTGCTCAGTAGACTTGTGGAGTTCACATGTACGACATCCCAGGCAGACGTTTTCAACCAGCTTACGGAGTCCTGGGCAAAAAATGAATTGCTGGGTCCACCGGAGGGTCTTGTCTATGCCGAAGTGGCCGTTCCTTCTGTGGGCTTCAGCCACCATCTCATGGGCCAGCTGCACCGGGACGACAATCTGCAAACATTCTTCCAGCATATGGGATAAAAGGGCCCTGCGATACAAGACTCCATCCTTCACGATCAGCCGATCCCATTGGGCAAGTAGGGCAGAGGTCCTGGTTGAGAGTCGGGCTCTTACTTCGGAGGGTGGTTTCTCTTGTGTCTTCACGTACTGTTTCAGTAAGACGTGTTCAGGGTCTCGATCTTGAAGCTTGGCCCATTCTTGTTGGGACAGGGGGGACCCCACTATGGCTTCGATCCCGCCTACAGCATACTGGCGGCTATCTTCTATTTGTTTAGCTAGCCAGGCAAAGTCGGGCAGTTCATCTTCCTCCAACTCTTCATCCCGGTCCCCCACTGGCGAGGATGATGTCACTCTGGAAAGGCTGTCAGTATTCTGATTCTCCGTCCCCGCTCTGTATTTAATTTTGTATTGGAATCTAGAGAGCCTTGCCATCCAGCGCTGTTCCATTGCCCCTAGTTTGGCATTTTCTAGGTGGGCAAGAGGATTGTTGTCTGTCACGACCAGCACCTCCGCCCCTGTCAGGTAGCCAGCAAATTTCTCTGTCATAGCCCAGGTCAGGGCCAGGAGTTCCAGGCGGAAAGAGCTGTAGTTGACGGGGTTCTTTTCGGTGTCACGGAGGGATCTACTGGCATAGGCTATTACGCGTTCCTTGTTATCTTGGACTTGGGAGAGGACCGCCCCGAGACCTTGAAGGCTGGCGTCTGTGTATAACTGGAACGGCAGGGTGTAATCTGCAAATGCCAGAATAGGGGGCGATGTCAAAGCAGCTTGAAGCGCCCGGAAGGATTTTTCTTGGTCGGGCCCCCAGCTGATGCGTCGTCCTCTGGGACTGTTCGCGGTCCCTCGGAGAGTCTCATGCAGTGGTTCCGCAAGCCGGGCAAAGTCCTTGACAAATCGGCGGTAATAGCCCGCTAGTCCCAGGAAAGCCTTGACTTCTTTGATGGTAGTTGGTTGTGGCCACTCTCGGACAGCTGCTATCTTCTCTGGAGAGGGTTGGACACCTTCGGCTGAGATCCGGTGTCCCAGGTAATCGATCTCCTGCTGGAATAGACGGCACTTGCTGGGCTTCAACTTCAAGCCGTGTCTCTTCAAGCGCTGGAGCACTTTGCCAAGCTTGTGAAGATGATCCTCAAAGGTGGCGGAGTATACCACGATGTCATCAAGGTATATCAGAGTGAATTCGAAGTTGAAATCTCCCAGACAGCGTTCCATCAGTCTCTGAAAGGTCCCTGGTGCGTTACTCAAGCCGAATGGCATCCGGTCAAACTCGTACAGGCCCATGGGAAGGATGTAGGCGGTCTTTTCTCTGTCCTTCTCACTCATGGGGACCTGCCAATATCCACTGGCCAAGTCTAGAGACGAAAAATATTTGGCCTTCTTCAGGGCGGTCAGTGACTCTTCGATCCGGGGGAGTGGATAGGAGTCCCGGATCATGCACGCGTTCAGCCGACGGTAGTCTACGCAAAATCTCAGGGACCCATCTTTCTTTTTGACTATCACCACGGGTGCAGCCCATGGGCTCTGGCTCTCCCGCACCACTCCAGCGTGTAGCATAGATTCTAAGAGGCTTTTCACCTCCTGGTATTGTTGAGGTGGTATTTGTCGGTACCTCTCGCGAATAGGGGCAGTATCGCCCGTGGGAATCTCATGTTGGATACTGGTGGTGTACCCGAAGTCGGTGTCATGCTTTGCAAAGGAGTCTTGGTGTTCTCGCAGTAGTCCCTCCACTTGAGACACTTCCTGTTTGGTGTACTGGGACGGGTCCAGTTGCACTTTTTCCAGTAATTTTCGCCCAATATCTTCATCATCTGCTTGAGCATTTATGGCTGAGACAGTTACCGTCCAGCCATCTTCTGTAGACGGGGTGAATTGTAAGGGCCCCATGGGGTTCACTTCTGTGGGTAGAGCATATACTCTGGCAAGTTGCGTGCCAGCTTCGAGGGCTACACCTACGTCTGCGGTGTTGTTCAGCCGGACAGGGACTCTTCCGTTCCTCACGACGGCTAGGGTGCGGGCGACCAGTGGGTTTAGCTTACCCCCACTTGGAGCCCTCGGCTCGATTAACACTTCAACTCCTTCAAGCTGTCGGTTGGTGTTAAGAGGCAGGGAAATGACTGTCTCTTTTTCAGCGGGCAAAGTAATCCGGGTACAGCGGGGCACTTTAATGGCTGCTAGGGGTAGTTGTTCCTTTGCCATCTGTTGGAGTCCAACGGTCCGGATTACGCGCTGGAACGCCAGACGAGTCGGTTTATGTTTCGTATCTTTCTGCCAGTACTTGGGCCCTTTTCTTGTCAACAGCATAAGATCCAGGTCTTTCAAGATATTCATTCCGATTATTACTGGGGTCTCGGAGCCGAAGCCTTCCTTGACAATGACGATTCCTCGTTTCCCTAGGTCTTGTCCGCAGGCCTTCGTATCCATCCAGGCGACTCCGGTTACTGGAATGGGTAGGTTATTAGCCGCAATTATCTTAATGGCGGTATCTGGATCACAAGCAGTCCTTGGTTTGAGGTACTTTTCATAAAACTGTTCAGAGATCGTGGTCACTTGCGACCCAGTGTCCATCAATCCTTGTACTGCAACTCCCTCCAGAATAACTTCAAGTGTAGGACTACTCGAGGCAAGAGTACTCCGTTGCTGGCTCTGTTTTTCTACACCCCATTCTCTGTCCCCCCCTGCTGCTCGAACCTCAGCTGCAGGGGTGTCTAGTTTAACGGTGGCCATTGTGGTGAGACCTGGCGTGGCTGCTCTGCTCGTGGATGTAGCTGATATTCTGTTCGTCGTGGTAACTGATGGTTTGTTCGTTGAGGACAACGATTCGCCCTATGACGAGGATCACCACATGACCAACACGGTCCTGCGGGACGGCTAGGTTGCATCCGCTGGTCTCTCTGTCGTTCTAGTGTTAACTGTGACACCTGTTGCTGTAAATCTGCTACCATCTGTTTCAGCTCCTCGGTGTCACTGTTGGGCTGTTTAACGTCTAATATGGATCTGCACGCAGCGCTTTGAGTCCCCACATCCATGACGGGTCCCCTAGAACGTTCTATGGCCTCCTGCTTGACTTCAGCGAAGGTGAGAGTCGGCGTCATCCGAATCAAGTCCTGTAGCGTACGGTTAAGATACTGGTCTCTCAGCCCTATAACGAATTGGTCTCTCAGTACCAGGTCACGAGGAGCTATAGTAGTCAGTTGTTCCCCTTTTGCACAGACTTGTTCAAGGAGTACCTGAAGGGCATTTGCATATTGGGGGATGTCTTCCCATTCAAGCTGTGTCCGTCTAAAGAACAGGTATCACAGTGTTCCCTGGTACGTAGTAGGTCCATAGGTCTTTTCCAGCACCCGCACCAAGTCCTCCAACGTACGCTGCCCCCTGACCGTCTCCAGTCTGACTGTCGTCCATGCCTCCCCCTCTAGCGTCAGTACCGCCATTTCTGCCAAGGTCTTAGGGTCAATATTATTATAATATTATTATTTCTCCCAGTATCCGCACTTGTTCCGCCCATTCTGGTACGGGGTAGTTTCGCCCGCCAAACTTCCTGACCTGGTTTACAATGGACACCGGCGGCGGTTTCTGACTGTACACTGGGTGGGAATCCTGCTGGGCACAGATCCTGCCGACTACGCCAGATGAAGTGACCGAGGGCAAGGTCGCCCATGTATATCCATGATCTGGCCCAGCAAAACTTCCACACTCAGATTCTATTTTAACAATCGTATCTTTACTGTTATACATTTTCTTTAGCACAGCGGAACACAATAATATACAGTACAAAATATGCCTATTCACAGAGATAACGTGTAATAACAAACTGTCCCTCACTTTCCCTATCCACACGTTACCAGTTCCTTTGTCCCAAGAGGTTATCTTCCCACGTCGCAGGCCTGTCTGTCACTGCAGGGAGACGCTCCAGCCGAAGAGAAAAACAACAGGGATTGAACAAAACTCCGTCTCTCAGGTCCAGACTGTAGTCCTTGGGGTTCAACAGGTAAGGGTGGAATGTTCGGCCTCTCAACAGAGGACCCGCTTACAGTTCATGGGCTCCAGGATCTGTGAAGATGTCACCGTTGGGTGCTCCGCAGTGTGGGAGCTGGGAACAATCTGGATGTCAGCTTCCAAGAGATAGCGGTCATCCAGGCAATCTTCTATATCGCATCTACAGGAGGACGCCAGCAGACACAGACCTCTCTCTGCACACACCAGTTTCCCGGGCTTTCTCTTTTCCTCCCCTTCCTGTTCACATGACATCACAGGGGGAAGTTTTGCCAATACAGTTTGTCCCTCTGTAATCACATTTGGCATAGGTATAACTTCTGGCCACACGGGGGCAGTGTCTGTCACAGATTCTATGTCAATGATAACAGAACAGTCACAGCCGGCCAGCTCACTACACACTCTCTAGAGCATTCCTGCCTCCCGATTTTTGAGGAAGAACCGCAACACACTGGTCAACAGCATTTTTGGTGCCAAAGATATTTCATCGAATTTAGGGTAACTTTGGGCTGCTGATTCTGAATATGTCATCAGTTTTGCCAGATTGGCTCAAGTTTTTGAGATTTTTGGTATCTTATTTATAGCACTTGTTGGTAAATGCGACGCATCATCTCATTAATTTCTTTGGATTAGTACTTGAACTGAGCAGTTCTCAATATAGTTTTGTGTTAATTAGTGTTCTAAAAGTTTGTTCATAGCTTGATTTTTGCACTAACTTTATGTTGTTGTCTGTTTTTCAGTGAAAAGCATGAACTCATCAAGAAGAAGTTGTCTTAACGATCCAGACTCATTCTGTTACATTTGTGGTGAATACACACTGCCAAAACATAGAAGAAACATAACAGACTTCGTAAAAAAAGTGTATTTTGCCTATTTTGGGGTTATGCTTGGGGACCAAGACAAGTTTTGGGCACCACACATAGTGTGCAAAGCATGTATCGAATTATTACGAAAATGGAGCAAAGGACAAAGAAAAAGCTTCAAATTTGGTGTTCCAATGGTGTGGAGAGAGCAAAAAAATCATCATGATGACTGTTATTTCTGTGCAGTGCAAGTGCAAGGATTCAATAAGCATAAGAAACGAAAATGGGAGTAACCTAACATGGAATCTGCAAGAAGGCCTGTCCCTCATTGTGAAGATGTGCCTGTACCTGTGTTTACCATGTTACCTGACCTTCCCCCACCTGATGATGATGAAGTGTGTATTGGCAGTGTGTATTCACCACAAATGTAACAGAATGAGTCTGGATCGTTTAGACAACTTCTTCTTGATGAGTTCATGCTTTTCACTGGAAAACAGACAACAACATAAAGTTAGTGCAAAAATCAAGCTATGAACAAACTTTTAGAACACTAATTAACACAAAACTATATTGAGAACTGCTCAGTTCAAGTACTAATCCAAAGAAATTAATGAGATGATGCGTCGCATTTACCAACAAGTGCTATAAATAAGATACCAAAAATCTCAAAAACTTGAGCCAATCTGGCAAAACTGATAGCATATTCAGAATCAGCACCCCAAAAATACCCCAAATTCATTAAAATATTTTGGACACCAGAAAAAAATTTTTTTTTTGTTGACCTGTGTATTGATCCTTTCTGGTTTGTGCCAGTAGCCGCAGTTAATCTTACTCGATTCCCCCAGGAAAGACTCTTATATCTACTTCGGATCAGAGCCATGTCCTCCAGTGGGGTCATTCTTCCAAATTGGCTGGTCATGTTGGTCAGTAAAAGACTCTGCAACTCAACTCCGGTACTACTGGTGGCCCACCTTGGGCAAAGGTGTCCAGGAATATGTTGCTGCCTGTCATTCGTGTGCCCGCAACAAGACTGTTAAGCTTCTGCCCTCTGGGGAGCTATTACCTCTCTCCGTTCCTTCAGTTCCCTGGCAGCACATTGCCATGAACTTCATTACTGATCTTCCTGTCTCTTCTGGCTGTTCCATCATCTGGGTAGTGGTGGATCGTTTCTTGAAGATGGCCCATTTTGTTCCATTACCCGGTCTTCAGTCTGCCCCTAAGCTCGCTGACCATTTCATACAGCACATCTTCCGTTGTCATGGGTTTCCTCTTCACATTGTGTCCAACAGGGGCGTCCAGTTCACCTCCAAGTTCTGGAGAGCGGTTTGTAAATCTGTGCAAGTGGAACTGGACTTCTCTTCAGCATACACCCTCAATCCAATGGACAAGTAGAGAGGACCAATCAAATACTGACTAGATTCCTGCATCACTTCGTCAATGTACATCATGATGACTGGATCAAATTGCTGCCTTGGGCAGATTTATCGTACAATAATCAAGTAAGTGAATCCTCTGGAAAATCTCCTTTTCAGATTATGTTTGGACTCCAATCTGTGATCCCTCTTCCCATCTCTGGGCCTTCAGGCGTCCCTGCAGCTGACATCTTTGGAGAAAGCCTCGCAACTAGTGTTGAGCATTCTGATACTGCAAGTATCGGGTATCGGCCGATATTTGCTGTATCGGAATTCCGATACCGAGTTCCGATGTTTTTGTGTGTGGTGCGTATGGTTCCAAGGGTCTGGAGGAGAGGAAACTCTCCTTCAGGCCCTGGGATCCATATTAATGTAAAAAATAAAGAATAAAAATAAAAAATATGGCTATACTCACCCCTCCGAAGGATCCTGGCTGTCACCGCTGCAAGCGTCCGCCTCCGTTCCTGAGAATGTAGTGAGTGAAGGACCTTCGATGACGTCGCGGTCAGGTGAGCGGTCACGTGAGCGGTCAGGTGACCAGTCACCTGACCGCGATGTCATCGAAGGTCCAAAAGAGCAAATGTTGGCGCACAAGTAGTAGATAAAAAATAATAATGCCGGGGGTGCGGAGAAGTGGCAAGGCAACATAGACAAAGGCAAAAGAAAAGCGCCACTCTACAAACAGCCGCACACCACTCTAGAATATAAATGTATAAAGGTAAACTTTATTGATGCAAAACATTAAAAAAATCTAAAACATCCCCACAAAAACCCGAAGATACATGTCTTACCTGGGACAAGTGGGTATTGAAGCCCGTGATGAACCGGACAGACTTGTCGGAAGGTTTTTGTGTAGACTTTAGAAGGGAAGCTTGTGACTGAAGGCTGGCCCGTTGATATGCTTGTGAAATACACTTATTTGGATATGCTCTCCTTTTAATCCTTGCGGTCAAATCCCGAGCTTCCTTACGAAAATCACTGTTAGATGTGCAGTTTCTCCTGGTCCGTAGAAATTGGCTGACAGGGACCCCTCTCTTCGTGTGCAATGGATGGAAGCTGTTGTATTCCAACACGTTGTTGGTTGCCGTAGGTTTACGGTATAGTCCAGTGGACAACAGACCATCTTGACATCTGACGTTAAGATCCAAAAGACACACTGAAGAGGAAGAACATGCAAAGGTCAAAAAGATGTTAAGTGCCTTCTCATTAAGAGAGTTAATGAAGGTCCCAACCTCTTCCTGAGACCCCGACCAGACGAAAAAGACATCGTCGATGTACCTGAACCAACATCGTACCTTGGATTTGTACCAGACAGAGTTGTAGACAATGGTGGATTCCCACCACCCTAAAAAAAGGTTTGCCAGGGCCGGGGCACAGCGTGCGACCATGGCCACAACGGAGACCTGGAGAAAGAAAGTCCTATCAAAAACAAACAAATTATGTTTTAGGACAAAATCAAGGAGATCCACAATGAAGGAGTCATGCAATCTATCTGAGTTCTGTTGTAAATCCAAAAAGTACAATACCGCTTGTAGGCCATGGTCATGATCAATGTTTGAATAGAGTGACTCAACGTCACATGTAACCATGATATCATCCGGTAAAAGAGAGATTCCCTGTAAAGACGAAATGAAGTGTGAAGAGTCCCTGATGTATGAAGGGAGTTCTAGTACACGAGGTTGTAGAAAAAAATCGATGTACGTACAGGCTTTTTCAAAAAGACTCCCTATGCTCGAAACGATAGGGCGTCCGGGCGGCCTGTGGGGGTCTTTGTGTACTTTTGGGAGCATGTAAAAGGTCAAAACAACAGGATGTTTAACCCAGATAAAATCATGTTCCCCCTTGTTGATGATGCTCAACTCCAGAGCTCTGTCAATCAATGTTCTTAATTTGGAGGCATAAACTCCAGTAGGGTCTGATGGGAGTCTACGATAGAATCTGGAATTGTCAAGTTGTTTTTGCGTTCGTCCAAATAAAGGTCGTGGGGCCAAAGCATGATATTACCCCCTTTATCGGCTTCACGTATGATAAACTCGCTGTTAGATTTTAATTGAGCTAACGCACGTTTTTCCACAGGTGTAAGATAGGCTACATTCGGGATCCTGACCGGCAATGCCTCAATATCCCTCTTAACCATGTAAAAAAAAAACCTTTACTGCAGGGACAATGGAAAAAGGCAGCGAGATACGAGATCTGTTTCTATGTGGAAATTTTGGCTTACCTGAAGTCTCATCCCCTTCACGTAGTAGATCCATAAGATCCTGGAAGACCATTTGTTCCGTTGGATCAAGGACGGAGGTAAATTGTGGTCTGTTGTGTAGAACTTGCAAGATGATTTTTCTACAAAATAGAAACAGATCTTTTATCAAGATAAATTTGTCCATCTGTTGAACTGGTGAGAGCGTAAGGCCCTTGGAAAGAACAGAGGCCTCCTGTGATGAAAGAACATAGTTAGACAAGTTAATGATTTGGAGAGTGTCTGTCTGGTCATACTCACCAACGCCACCCGAAATTGGGGAGATCATTTGCGAAACTGTCTCCACGGGTTGCGGCGTGGTGGCCTGTAATTGTGTCTCCTGGTGACCCGGATATACGGACCTCCGCTTCCTATGTCCTTGCCTGGTCCTGGGTCGTTTTCGCTGTCTGCCAAGGATAAAAAAATCACTCAAAGTGTGTGACTCGGCAGGTGGTGCTTGTCTTTCAGTCCCCATTGTTCTCGATTGAGGGCCGAGACCTCGACGCCTGTTAACCTTGTGTGTCCAAAAAATACTGTGTTTTCATCAAAATCTGTCTTGTCCCTTAGGAACGTAGAACGCTTCTTTGCCATGATCTCTTTATCGTATTTGTCAAGTAAGTCCTTGAGCTTTACCCGAAAGGGTTGGACCTGAGTAGCTTCATCAAAATTAGCCAGCTTGGCTTCTAAGTTTTTAATGTCCACTTTAACCTTGGTTAAAAGCTGCCTATCATGTGAAATGAGTAAATTCATCAAGATACTAGAGCAGCGAATGAGACCCTGCTCCCATATAGTACGAAAGGCGGGGGACGGCTCCCATGCAGGGAAAATAGAGATCCTAAGTCCCCTGGGTACAATACTGAGTTTTAAATACTCCTCCAAGCACCGAGTATTCCAAAGCAACCTAATACCATGCTTTTGTGATGCAATCAATTCTGTGGTCAGACCTGTGAAGTCCGTATCCACTTGGACATTGCTGGACTCCGTAAAGACATTGGATGTGGATGCCCTCCATGCCGCCTCACGCGTATCCCAGTCCATACCTCCAACGAACTAGTCACGTGGCTAACCTAAATATAGCGCAAAAAACAACAATAGTGAAAAAAGCTAATAAGCTGTGTGCCGCCAGCAGAAAAGGCACCTAGTGCCAAACAGCAACAGTACATGTGAGCAAATGTTGGCGCACAACGCTATAGTAGATAAAAAATAATAATGCCAGGGGTGCGGAGAAGTGGCAAGACAACATAGACAAAGGCAAAATAAAAGCGCCACTCTACAAACACCACTCTAGAATATAAATGTATAAAGGTAAACTTTATTAATGCAAAACATTAAAAACATCTAAAACATCCCCACAAAAACCCGAAGATCCTGCCAACCATATCCTAGGTCTAAAAAACTGTATGGTAACGATAAATATAACATGACTCCTAATAGGATGTAACACATATAATATGACCTAATATAGTGACCTAGATCACTACATGCATTCCCCAGGGGTGATATAGATATAGACCCATGTATCAGAGCATAGTAACCCACCCTGTATCAGAGAAAAAAGGCTTCAGACCTGTATGCCAGATATGATGTAACAAAAATAGCACACCCTCATAGAAATAAATAAGATCCCTTCATATATTATATAGATAAACCAATGGAGAACCCATGAAGACACTGGATCAATGATAAAAACACCAAACACTTTATTAGAACAAATCTATAAAAAATACATATAAGACAGTATAACAAACTGGTGAGATATGATATACCATAGATACAGGGTCATAGCAGAAGCACAAGACTGATCCGACTCCCTTGCATAATAACTTATATAGAATAGCTACCACAGATGTGTGGGTTTAATGTAAACAGAAAGGCTCATAAATAGTACTGGAAGTGCGGCTAACCTGCAATATATATGCAATATAAATATGAACAATTCCACATCAGATAACAAAATCACATGGAGGTAACGATATAGCAGTCACACATACCTGTAGACATAATGGAGTCCAAAAGAAGGGAGTCGTACAGACTAGGCACACCTCGACGCGCGTTTCGCTGCAACGGCAGCTTCGTCAGGAGGTACCTTCTTTTGGGCTCCATTATGTCTACAGGTATGTGTGACTGCTATATGGTTACCTCCATGTGATTTTGTTATCTGATGTGGAATTGTTCATATTTATATTGCATATATATTGCAGGTTAGCCGCACTTCCAGTACTATTTATGAGCCTTTCTGTTTACATTAAACCCACACATCTGTGGTAGCTATTCTATATAAGTTATTATGCAAGGGAGTCGGATCAGTCTTGTGCTTCTGCTATGACCCTGTATCTATGGTATATCATATCTCACCAGTTTGTTATACTGTCTTATATGTATTTTTTATAGATTTGTTCTAATAAAGTGTTTGGTGTTTTTATCATTGATCCAGTGTCTTCATGGGTTCTCCATTGGTTTATCTGTATGCCAGATATGATGTATGAAAGCGGATGGGGAGACAGAAGGAGGTAGCGCAAAATAATGCAATGTCTCCAAAAGAAAAGGCAAAGTAACCTGAAAACAGCAAGCGCAAGGGTCCCAGCGAGGAGCTAAGTATAGCCGGTACCAACCGCAGGCAGAGCATACAGACCAGGTATGGGGCCCGAAACATACACAGGCAACCACCAGGGAAAATGGAGGCGGCAAGGATCAGCGTGGGGAAGGACCCTACGCGTGTCACCATTACGAGGATGGCTTCGTCAGGGAAGGTAAGAGGCAAGCATACAATATGAGTTTAAAGTCATCGAAGGTCTTTCACTCTCTGCAATTCTAAGGGTCCTTCGGAGGGGTGAGTATAGCCATATTTTTTATTTTTATTCTTTATTTTTTACATTAATATGGATCCCAGGGCATGAAGGAGAGTTTCCTCTCCTTCAGACCCTGGGAACCATCGAGGATATTTGTGTCCCATTGACTTGTATTGGTATCGGGTATCGGTATCGGCGAGATCCGATATTTTGCCGGTATCGGCCGATACCATCCGATACCGATACTTTCAAATATCGGAAGGTATCGCTCAACACTACTCACAACATATGAAAAGGTATGCAGACAAAAGACGTCGGGATGCATCCATCTTTCGGCCCAGAGATAAGGTGTGGATCTCCTCCAGGTATATCCATCTGAAGGTGCCCTCATACAAACTGGGTCTCCACCTCATTGTCCATTTGAAGTCTTGAAACAGATCAACGCAGTCTCGTACAAATTGAAATTGCCTGCTTCTTTGCATGTGCCTAACTCTTTCTATGTTTCCATCCTAAAACCAGTAGCTTAGAGCTCCTTCTTTAAAAACCCAGGTTTCACTCCTGAGCCTGTCAGTGAGGAGGATGCTTTTGAGGTAAAGAACTGTTGTGAATTCTGTTGTCGGGCTCCCTCCTGTGGTCATGAATGGTACTTCGGCTGGTTCTGTCCATGGACTTCCTCTGGTGGGTGTTTCTGAGTTTCCTTCCTCAGGTGACGAGGTTAATTCGTTAGCTGGCTGCTCTATTTAACTCCACTTAGATCTTTGCTCCATGCCACCTGTCAATGTTCCAGTATTGGTCTAGTTCACTCCTGGATCGTTCTTGTGACCTGTCTTCCCAGCAAAAGCTAAGTTCCAGCTTGTATTTCTTGGGTTTGCTATTTTTCTGTCCAGCTCGCTATTTTTATTGTTGTCTTGCTTGCTGGAAGCTCTGGGACGCAGAGGGAGCGCCTCCGCACCGTGAGTCGGTGCGGAGGGTCTTTTTGCGCCCTCTGCGTGGTCTTTTTGTAGGTTTTTGTGCTGACCGCAAAGCAACCTTTCCTATCCTCGGTCTGTTCAGTAAGTCGGGCCTCACTTTGCTAAATCTATTTAATCTCTGTGTTTGTATTTTCATCTTTACTCACAGTCATTATATGTGGGGGGCTGCCTTTTCCTTTGGGGAATTTCTCTGAGGCAAGGTAGGCTTTATTTTTCTATCTTCAGGGCTAGCTAGTTCCTTAGGCTGTGCCGAGTTGCATAGGGAGCGTTAGGCGCAATCCACGGCTATTTCTAGTGTGTTTGATAGGATTAGGGATTGCGGTCAGCAGAGTTCCCACGTCTCAGAGCTCGTCCTTTATTATCAGAAACTATCAGGTCATTCCGTGTGCTCTTAACCACCAGGTCCATTATTGTCCTGACCACCAGGTCATAACAAAGAACATCTTGGCCACTAAAAGAGTAAGGGGTAAGATTTTTTATTTGGTGGATTGGAGAGTCTTTGGTCCTGATGAGAGTTCATGGGAGCCTAAAGAGAATATCCAGGCCCCTCTCCTTCTGAAAAGATTCTATGCAGGCTTGAAAAACAGGGGGCGTAAAGATGGGGATACTGTTACACCAGCCCTTGTACCTTTGCGGGGTCCCCGCCGGGACTCCCACTCTGTGCCGGCTCCACGCTGTCCTGACACGGCCTCTGCTTGCCCTTCCTCCTCTGCTTCCTGGCATGCATCCAGCAGGTTCTTGGGCTATGTGCTTAGGACGCGCACGCTCGCTCCTGGGCTCTTAAAGAGGCAGAGTGCATTTTCCAAAAAGTGCTTCTGACCAAAGGCGTGTTAATGATCACTATTTCTAGCCCCTCCAACATAGGGATGGTGCCGGAGCACTAAGTCTCAGTTGCTAACTTCCTGTTCCTGTTCCTGCTAGCATGTGCTTCTGTTTCTGAAGTTCTCTGCCAGTGCTCTGCTTACACTGTTTGTCTCCACAGACTATCTGCTACCCGTTACCTGGCTTTCCTGGACGATCTCCAATCTGCCTACTCCAGTGCTGTCTTGTCCTTCCCTTCAGTTACCTGAACCTCTGGACAACATCAGTACCACTGGAACCAACTTCTACCCATACCCCCGATACCCGCCGGTTAGCTCTAAGTCACCCGCTAACCCTGCTTTTCCATCTAGGTCAGATAGTTCGGGGTCTAACTGTAGGTAGCACCCGTGTTCCCCAGGCTTCCTATTCTGACCCTGTTCGAGGGGTCTTACCACAGGTGTCTGGGGCTCACGTAGTCACGCCCCCTTCGGAGCCCCCTGGACCGTGGTCCCGAGGTTCCACATTAAATTACAATAAAAACGAATGTGAACTTTACCATCTGTGCCTCTGTTTACAGTTGTTACACCCTGTCCATATAAAAAGCGGACATCTTGCTTTTCTGTCACCATTTTTTCCGTGTAACAGTGTAGACGAGCCACTCCTGATGCTGCTACTACTGCTGAAAGTGAAATTGTTAGTTAGCCAGATAGGGCTCCTCGTTGTGTGAAATCGATCTTCCAGCACATAACTAGATTGTGCTAAAACTGTGTTGCAGTCTAAGGAGGCCTCATTTGCTAATACAAATAGTTTGAGCAAAAACTGTGTTTTAGTGAAGAATCAGGAGGTCCCATTTCCTATTAAACATCATCAGGCCTAATATAGAGGTTCAGACTGAAGGCCCTGTTTGCTAATCCAAATAATTTGGGATAAATAGTATGGCAGAGAGGAATCAGGAGGGCACATTTCCTCTTACAAATCATTAGGCCTAATATTGGGGGTTCAGCTAGGAAGCCCTATTTGCTAATCCTAATAGTTTGGGATAAAACAGTGTTGCAGTGAGGAATCAGGAGGGCACATTTCTTCTTAAACATTGTTAGGTCTAATATTGGAGTTCAGCCAAGAGTACCTTTTTCCTAATCCAAATCATTTGGGATAAAAATGTGTTGCAGTGAGGAATCAGGAGAACACATTTCCTCTTAAAAACGTTAGCGCCTAAAATTGGGGTTTAGCCAGGAGGTCCTATTTACTAATCCAAATTGTTTGGGATAAAACTGTGTTGCAGTGAGGAATCAGGACACCTTTCCTCTTAAAAATCGTTAGGTATAAAGGTACCTTTACACTAAGCGACGCTGCAGCGATACAGACAACGATGTCGATCGCTGCAGCGTCGCTGTTTGGTCGCTGGAGAGCTGTCACACAGACAGCTCTCCAGCGACCAACGATGCCGGTAACCAGGGTAAACATCGGGTTACTAAGCACAGGGTGCGCTTAGTAACCCGATGTTTACCCTGGTTACCATCGTAAAAGTAAAAAAAACAAACACTACATACTTACCTTCAGCTGTCTGTCCCCGGCGCTCTGCTTTCCTGCACTGACTGTGAGCACAGCGGCCGGAAAGCAGAGCTGTGACGTCACCGCTCTGCTTTCCGGCTGGCCGGCGCTGACACAGGATGCAGGAGGAGTGCAGAGAAGCAGAGCGCCGGGGACAGACAGCAGAAGGTAAGTATGTAGTGTTTGTTTTTTTTACTTTTACGATGGTAACCAGGGTAAACATCGGTTTACTAAGCGCGGCCCTGCGCTTAGTAACCCGATGTTTACCCTGGTTACCAGTGAAGACATCGCTGAATCCTCGTCACACACGCCGATTCAGCGATGTCTGCAGGGAGTACAGCGACGAAATAAAGTGCTGGACTTTCTGCAGCGACCAACGACATCACAGCAGGATCCAGATCGCTGCTGTGTGTCAAACTGAACAATATCGCTAGCCAGGACGCTGCAACGTCACAGATCGCTAGCGATATCGTTCAGTGTGATGGTACCTTTAGAGTGTTGTTTAGGCACACTATCTAATAAAATAAATAGCAATTGTTCAGTTAGTGATAGGTGAGGGCTTAAGGTTGTGAAACAGCAGATTACAAGAGGGTAAGTGTACATACAGCATGAGTGGGAAAATGCGAGTTTGTGGTGGAAGGGGTAATAGGCTTGATGTTCGACGAGTACATGGATATGGTGTTAATGTTAATGAAAGCTCAATTGAACAAACACCGTCTCATCTTATCCAAAAACAACTGGCAACATCTGTTACTTGATGGGCCACTCCACTCCCTTTCATTGGCAGTGCTATGCCATGTAGGTGAGGGACAGAAAGAGCATGTGCTTCAGTGGACAGCAAGCACTGCATCAAGTGGCCTCTTATCCTCTTCTCCACCCAGAACTCATCGCTGCTGTGACAGTTCCACTGTGTTGGAACACCACAAATCAATGGATAGACCTCTGTAGCGATGCAAGTCGATGACTTGCGGGGTGAGATTGTCAGAAGTCAACACCCAGCGGCCATGCTTTTTGAAGCAATGCATCCAGGCAGTTATAGTGGTACCACAAGGTTGAGTACGTGAAGGCATGTGTGTGAGGTTGCCCCAGCATAGGGCTGCCACCAGGTTTGCTGCGTTATCGCATACGCCCTTCCCTGCATCCAAGTTCAGGAGAGACAGCCACTACTCAATCTTGGCCTAGATAGTTGTCCATAACTCTTGAGCTGTGTGACTGCGATCTCCAAGTCATATTAATTTGAACACTGCCTGATTGTAGTGAGCCCTTGCTACACATTACGGAGGTGGGAGGATTCTCTCTGCACTGTTGGAACACATGTCTCATTAAAGAAGAGGCTGAGGATGCAGGTGGAGGAGGCAGAAGCAATGGAGGAAGTGTTAGATTCAGAGGTTTCTCCCGCAAGCCTTGGGGATTCCAACATTTGGTGTCTTAGTTCACTTGTAGTGCTTTAGTTAACCAACCCTAGGTGTTTAGTAGTTTATTTCTCAAATCCCTGTTGTCTAGTAGTTTAGTTTTCCATCTTCTGGTGTGCAGTGGTTTAGTTATCCAACCCTAGCTGTTTAGTAGTTTTGTTCTCCAACCCCTGTTGACTAGTAGTTTAGTTTCCATTATCTAGTGTGGAGGGGTTTAGTTATCCATCCCCAAGTGCCCTGCAAGCCTTGTGGATTCCAAGACTTGTGTAGCAGACCCCTGCCACCAGGGTCAACAGTGCCCAGTCACCGAGATATAATGCCCCTGGCCATATTTGCTCGTCCGTGTCAGAGGTGAAATTCACAATGATATGCAGCTTTTTTTCAAGAAAAGGATCATGTTATCTGGGACATGTTGACATAGCGCAGTGACAGTTTTGTTAAAGAAGAAAGGGCGTGTCAGTATCTAGTCCTGGAATCTGTTTCTCTTGCCCTTAGACTTGCCCTTAGTTAACATGGATCTTGATGTTTCACGTCGGCCATCTTGCTTCCTGCCAAAGTTGTATATAAAGCCAGCACCTGCTCTGTTTCATTGCTTGTGTATTATGTTTTGGACCTTGTTCCTCTGCAGTCCCAAGCCTGGACTTACTATCCCTGTTGGTCCTTTCCTAACGGCGGAGTCCTCTGCCAACCTGCACGTCTGGATCCCTGCCTGCTGACCAAGTGATTGCTGGACACCTGACTTCAGAAACCTCTGACTGACCACACCTGCGGTGAAGTAAGAACTCCAGCCAGCTTGTGTGTTCCTCTGCTCTGCAAGAGACTGTGTCAGTGCTGGACATTCTTGTGCACTCATTGCTCAGTGACTTTGCATGCTGTGTCGCAGAGTATCAGCTCTGCTATTACTGTTTATCAGATTGACTGAACATTTATCTGGACTTACATGCTATATTGCATTCAGATCACAAATACAATTCTGCTTGTTCAAACCAATGTGTCTGCAGTCTCTTTGACCTAGCCACTGGTGTCCAGTTGTATCCACTAGTATCGTGACAGGGCGACAGTTCAACTGGTACTGGGGGACAGCGACGAGCATTCAGAAAAGCATCTGTACACACCAGGAGGAAAAGCAGCATTTCTGTAGCCAACAGATTGGAGATGGTGAAGTTCAAGTTCCTAGCCTTGACATGTGTAGGTGGAAACAATATTTTATGTAACAACAACTGCGGGACCGAGCGCTGGCTGCTGTTCTGAGAGAGGGTGGAGTAAGGTGAAAAGGATAAACTGCTGGACTGTGAATGAGGTGCTATACCTAATTCATCTGGCCCTGAATCCAGCTGAAAAAAGTTTTGACCATCGGTGCATATGCTTTCTTCTTCTTTAGTCTTTGGAGTAGACCTCTGATGCGCATGGAATAGAATATGTGAACAGCCCTGCAGACTCGCACATCTGTGGCTCCCCACAGTCAACTGGGTGGTAGGAAATATGTGACACAGGGGGAAACCAGGGTAATTGGGGTGCCACTTCTGATGACTGTACTGTGTGTGATGCTTAACCCTCCGTCACATACAATATTCGGACTAACGAGTTCACATACAATGTGCCTGTCAGGCGCCTGCTGGAAAAATACCTATAATATCTAATGTTTGCAATTTCAGTGCTCTAAAAGTGATCAGTGACCTTCATAGGGATGTAATAAAAGAGACTACACATAATCAGTTGCAAAAAAAAAACATTTACTTAACATAAAACTAATAACTATGAAATACAAACTTTTCAAAACTCCCGCCAAATAGTCCCCAGTTCGACTCTCTCAAAAAAATGTACAAAGAAAATTTTTGAACACAAACTTAATTTTAAGGTACCTTAAGTACTATTAAAAACATATTCAATCAGAAGTAGATGCTGAGGTTTCCCCAGAAAAGTCACACTTGCAGAGCAAATAGCAAGAATTACACACCATTTTTGCATGTGTCAGGCAAATTGCTTTATGACATTTGAGACATTCATAATTTGAAAGCCTTCTGGTTCCGCTTTCCATTTGGCAGGTGGTGCATCTCCTTCTTTTGTGAGGTGGTGCAGATGGTGACTTTTCACCATCATCTTCTGGGCGGAACCTTTTGAGCTGAACTTGAAGGCGAGAGGGGATACCGATTGTTTTCACGCTTCTCCTGCGTAGCTCTCCAAGTACTAGTTCATGGGCCAATTTTTTCAGATACAATCGTCTACGGAGTGGTTCAAGCTTGTTTTCAAGATAAATTACTTGTGAATTTATACCACCCAAATTCAACATAGCAAAAAATATGACCATTGGCCAGCGTTTGATGTTTCTGCTGACGTTGAAAGTGGAGCACATCTGATCTGCTGTATCCATACCCCCTTTGGTGGCATTGTAAAATGTAATTATCTCCGTTTTTTTTTTCTGCCCCAGTCCCAGGATCGATGGCAGCATCATCATGAAGTGTTGATAGAAGAAGTACGATTTTTTTGGCATGTGGTACATAGGAAACTAAAGCCTTTCCATTATGGAATGCAAACATACTGCTGTACTGTTGTCTCTCTTTCACACTTACAAACTGTGGCGGCAATTCCCTTTCGTTTTTTCTTACAGTTCCCACATATGACAGCTTCTGAATTTTCAGATAATCAGATCACAACTTGTAAACCAATTGTCAGCTGTAATATTGCGACCCGATCCAAATAAGGGTTCAGCCAGTCTTTTTCCAACATCAATGGGTTTGTTGTTCACACAGTAAGGACCTTCTGGTTGTTTTCCTGCATAAACTTCCAGGTTGTAAGTGTAGGTCTTACTGGCATCAACAAGGGCATACATTTTTATTCCATATTTGTTTGGCTTTGATGGAATATATTGACGAAAGGCACATCTACCACGAAAACCAGGGAGCATTTCGTCAATAGTGAGATTCTCTCCAGGGTAATAACTTTGTTTACAGTTTACAACAAATCTTTGAAATATATCACGAATTGGAGCAAGTCGGTCATGTGTTTTGCGTTCGGTTCGGGTAGTTCTGTCGTCAAACCGAAGGCAACGAATTAGAATCTTGAATCTGTTTATGGACATAACAAGGCTAAATTTTTCAACTCCATCCCCATCTTTACCCCAAAGTTCCTCCAAACTTTGTCTATTTGCCCTATAAGCTCCTGCAAGGTACAGTAATCCAAAAAAAGCATGCAGTTCTATTTCATCTGTGGGCTTGATGGTTCTGTTGCAGATGTACTTGTCCTTTATAATGTCTATATATTGGTTGGTATATGTGACAATAGAGTCCAGAATGTCATCTGTAAATATACTGTTCCAGCATTCAACTGCAGTTTTTGCATTACGTGCAGTTCCTATTACTGCCGGAAGGTGAGTAATAATGTTTAAAGGTTCCCTACGTTTTTTCTGGAATGGCTTCTTGTTCCATTTAGTATTTTTATCTTTTCCAATATAATATGATCCAACTTCTTCATCCTCACCACTGTCACCATCTTGCTCTGTTTCAGAATCCAGGACACATTCTTCCACCTCATCATGAGAATCAATCTCACTTTCCTCTCCTAAATCCTCAGTGTGAGGTCTCTATCATCTAACAGCATGTTTGTTACTTCCTCAACATCAAGTTGTTTGGATAAATTGTACATTTTCCTCTCCATTTCAGCAGATAATCTGAAGCAAGAGAAGGAATATGTTAGGGAACTACTGTATATGCCTGAGCAGCACACTTTCTTTTATAAAATCTCCCTTATTTCTATGAAATATCCTCACATTTTGTGCTATACATTCATAAAACAAGCTAAATAAACTATTGTGATGAATAAAAACATAAAATACCAACCTTACTGAATGTGACGTATTCACATACAATGAGCCTGAGAGATCTGTGCAGCTATATCCTCTCCCCTGAAGCTCTGAAATCCAACTGTGATATCAGGTTTCACAGACCTTCAAGAGACAGGAGACTACCTGGAGGGAGGGGGTTTCCTCACAATCTGGTGAGGAAGGAGAAATGAAAGTAAAAGAGAAGCGCCTGTCAGATCAGTTGTATGTGACGGAGGGTTAAGTGGAGAAGACTAGGAGAGACAACTTGATGCAACGCTTGCCATCCACTGGAGTACATGCTTTTTCTGGCCTTCATCTAAAAGGTGCAATCTCGCTGCCTCGGGGTAACCCTGGACACCGATCTCTCCTTCAAAACACAAATCCATGCCTTTTTCATTTTCTGCTGACTAAAACTCCAATATTTCCCATATTTGTACATTCTTTAATCAGGAATCTTCAAAAACTCTAGTCCATGCACTCATCATCTTCAGCCCTGACTACTGTAAACTCCTGCTTTGTGCCCTCTCGTCGAAAAGTCTCACATCCCTCCATTCTATCCTAAACTCTTGTTGGCCGACTAATCTACCTATCCCCCCACTATTCCCTGACCTTTCCTCTGTCAGTTACTTCATTAGCTCCTCATTACCCAGAGACTCCAGTTCAAAACCCTAACCATGGCATACAGAGCTATCCACAACCTGCCTCCTCTATATATCTGTGGCCGAGACTCCTGGTATGTACCTGCATACATCCTCCAACCCTCACAAGATCTCATTCTCTATTCCCCTTTAATCTCCTCTTCCCACAATTGCATACTAGATTTCTCCTGTACATCCCCCTTCTACTCTCAAACTCTCTACACCAACACACTCTCGCCTACCATGGGAAACTTCAGACGACCTGAAGAAGCACCTCCCTTGACAAGCCTATAACCTACAGTAACTATTGTTCCACCATACTGCTGCACAAACAGCTCTAGCTTCACCTACTGTATCCTCACCCAGCTCTTGTAGTCTGTAAGCCCTCACGGGCAGGGTCTATTTTCCTCCAGTACCAGTCGATGACTTGAATTGCTTAATATTATTGTACTTGTTTTTATTATGTATACCCTGTTAAGGACTGGCGGAACGCACCAAGTATAGATGGTAAGAAACTAGGTGCGTTCGCAGTCCGAGGTCCACCGTGCAGGTAAAAGACCCTGCAGCTAGCAAGACGGACAATATGGCGGTACACTAAAGGATACACGCATGGGTTAAACCTCACCCAGCGTGAAGAAAGCGATCCTGTTAATTCACAGGACCGCAGTACCACACTAGTGCGCGAGCAAGTGGTCAGCGGACTTAACCCCAGAAGGGATTGGAGCCCGATTAGACCCTTGCTGGCGTAACACCGCAACTGGGTGTGTAGAGAACCTTAAGAAATATAAGTGCACAAGAGTGCGAGCGATGCCGCACTAACGGACGCCACTAACCACCCAGACTCGGGTATGGAAAGCACAAGGCAGGCGCACGGCGCCGTACTGGCTGGCACAGCTACAGGACGCTGAGATGTGTGTTTAGTGCTGTAGGCTAAGTCGGGCGCTAGATAGCAGCCATACACCTTCCGCGAACAGACATTCAATAGGGTAGGGGTTTCCAAGGACGACTTGCACTCACAACATACACACATTAGCAATAGTTTGACAATACTAGCGCATGGCCGTGCGGTCATGCGCAGTTTATATAGCAGCAGCACAGGAAGTGGCCACAGCACTTTTGCCCTTCTAGGACCTGCCAAGAGGACCAATGGAATGTGCTGCAGAGCCTGAGCACATGACCCTCGATCTCCAACGGGAGACCTTACGCTGGGCATGCTCAGTACATGCAGACAAGGACTTAGTCCCAGAGAAGTCCGCTCGCTGCTGACCAGCACTGACTTTAATGGCAGAGACTGGAGAAGCAGCACTAACTCTCAGAACAGAGTGAGAATGAGCAAGACGCTGGGACCGACGTCCTTGCTGAGCAGGCTCCACTGCGGCTGGACAAGAATGGGAGACCGCAGCGGAAGTGGCTCGAGATTCCCCCCGTGCAGAAGCGGGAACTCGACCCCTAACATTACCCCCCCTCCTAGGGCCCCTGCCTCCTTGGGCCTCGCTACGTTCGAAGGCAGCAATGAGCTGCGGAGCCCGAATGTGCTCCACAGGCTCCCAGGTTCTATCCTCTGGACCATGACCCTTCCAATCCACCAAATAAAATTTTTTGCCACGTACCACCTTGCTTCCCACAATAGCATTCACCTCAAACTCATCCGTGGATGAACCCGATGTCCCAGCAGATAACTCAGAAAACCGAGACAAACGAACGGGCTTTAAGAGGGAAACGTGAAAGGTATCGGTGATACCAAGGTGTGGAGGAATGGCCAAACGGTAAACCACAGGGTTGACCTGTTCCAGAACCTTAAACGGGCCAATGTAGCGAGGAGCAAACTTAGTGGACTCAACTCGCAGCCTGATGTTACGGGCGGAGAGCCACACTAAGTCGCCGGGAGCAAAGACCGGAGCGGGACGCCGGTGTGTATCAGCCGAAACCCTCATTCTCTCCTTGGAGGCCCGAATGGCATCCTGTGTGCGGTCCCAGATGTCCCGTGCCTCCACCGCCCAGTCTGCCACCCTAGAATCGGTGGATGACACGGGCATGGGCACAGGAACACGCGGATGCTGGCCGTAATTAAGGAGAAAAGGAGTTTGGCCAGTGGAATCGGCTACGGCGTTGTTCAAGGCAAATTCCGCCCAAGGTAGCAAAGATGCCCAGTCATCCTGCCTAGCGGAGACGAAATGTCGCAAATATGTCACCAGAGTCTGGTTGGTTCTCTCCACCAACCCATTCGTCTCGGGATGATATGCAGAGGAGAGGTTTAACTCTATGCTGAGCAAACGGCAGAGCTCTCTCCAAAACCGAGACGCGAACTGGGGACCCCGATCGCTGACAATCTTATCAGGCATACCATGCAATCGGAAAACATGCTTCATGAACAACACCGCCAAGGCCCGTGCTGAGGGTAACCGAGGAAGCGGTACCAAATGAACCATCTTAGAGAAATGGTCGGAGACAACCCAAATAATGGAGCAGCCACGCGACTTGGGTAAGCCCACCACAAAGTCCATTCCGACCATCTCCCAGGGCCTGTCTGCCACCGGTAGAGGGTAAAGCAACCCAGCAGGCCGTTGCCGAGGAGACCGATTCTGGGCGCAAGAAACGCACGCCTGAATATAGTCCTTAACATCTCGGACCATATGCGGCCACCAATATGTTCTCGCCAAAAGCTCAGATGTCCTCTTGGTCCCAAAATGCCCACCCACTCTGGAGGAGTGAGCCCAAGAGGGAACCTCCGGTCGCAAGTTAGCTGGCATGAAAGTCTTGCCCGGGGGCACAGACTCCAGCGAAACCGGAGCTACTGTTCTCAGGCTCTCAGGCGGGACAATAAGCCGAGGCTCCTCCTCCTCCTCCTCAGATGACACTACGGAGCGGGAGAGAGCGTCGGCACGAACGTTCTTCTCCCCGGAGAGAAAATGGAGGGTAAAATGGAACCGGGAGAAAAACAGGGACCATCTAGCCTGGCGAGAATTTAGCCGCTGGGCCGTCTGTATATACACCAAGTTCTTGTGGTCAGTGAAGACTTGGAAGGGAAAGCGAGCTCCCTCCAAGAGGTGTCTCCACTCTGAAAAAGCCAACTTCATGGCTAGCAACTCCCTGTCCCCGATGGAATAATTCCTCTCCGCTGGTGTGAAAGTTTTGGAGAAGAAGAAGCAAGGATGCTTCCGACCTTGAGCATCCTTTTGGAAAAGGACTGCTCCAGCACCAACGGATGAGGCATCCACCTCCAAGATGAATGGTTTATCTACATCGGGGCGATGTAGGATGGGAGCGCTAGCGAAGTGTGACTTAATCGAGAGAAAGGCCTTGGAGACCTCCTCTGACCACAACTTGGGATTTGCTCCCTTCTTGGTGAGGGCAACCAAGGGAGCTACCAAAGTTGAGAAGTGTGGAATGAACTGGCGATAGTAATTAATGAACCCCATAAAGCGCTGCACCGCTTTAAGAGAATGTGGTTCCTGCCAGTCCATTACCGCCTGTAGCTTGGCAGGATCCATAGCCAAACCCTGGGCAGAAATGATATAACCAAGGAAAGGCAAGGACTCCTGCTCAAACACACACTTCTCCAACTTAGCGTAGAGGGAGTTTGCCCGTAAGAGGTCGAAGACTTTGCGAACATCTCTCCGATGGGAGTCTATATCTGGAGAGTAGATGAGAATGTCATCCAGATAGACTACGACCGAGGTGGTGAGCATATCCCGAAAGATGTCGTTCACAAAGTCTTGGAAAACGGCTGGGGCATTACAGAGCCCAAAGGGCATCACTAGATATTCATAGTGTCCATCCCTGGTGTTAAAAGCCGTCTTCCATTCATCCCCCTCACGGATGCGAATCAGGTTGTAAGCACCCCGCAGATCTAACTTTGTAAATACCTTTGCTCCCCGTAGCCTATCAAAGAGCTCAGATATCAGGGGTAATGGGTACTTGTTCTTAACGGTAATGGCGTTAAGACCCCTGTAGTCTATGCATGGACGTAAGTCTCCAGTCTTCTTCTGTACGAAGAAGAACCCAGCCCCTGCCGGTGACACTGACTTCCTAATGAATCCTCTTGCCAGATTCTCCTGAATATACTGGGACATTGCCTCCGTCTCCGGGAGAGATAACGGGTAGACTCGACCCCGGGGAGGCTCAGCACCAGGCAAGAGGTCAATAGGACAGTCATAGGGGCGGTGAGGCGGAAGAGTCTCCGCAGCTCTTTTGGAGAACACGTCTGCATGGGACCAATAGTGCTTGGGGAGAGAGGAAAGATCTGCGGGTACCTGTGTAGTAGCAACCTGAACGCACTCCCTCTGACATCTACCCTCACAGGATTTACTCCATCCCAAAATTCTCCCAGAGGACCACTCAATATGAGGAGAATGGTAGCGAAGCCATGGCATCCCCAACAGGACCTCATCAATTCCCTCAGGAATGACTAATAGGGAGATTATCTCCTGATGTGATGGAGACACAGATAGCGTGAAAGGAATGGTTTGGTGGGTAATCTGTGAAGGTAGTGTTGACCCATTTACCACTCGAACGGTCACTGGCTGGGCGAGCATCACCAAGGGTATTGCGTGACGCTGGGCAAAGGCGGAGGACATAAAGTTACCCTCTGCCCCAGAATCCAAGCATAGCTCGACCGTAAGAGTGGATGGGCCTATGGTAATTGTCCCCTTGAAGGACAACTTTGAGGCAAACGTCGCCGTGTCTAGTGTACCTCCTCCAACTGCCACTAGACGCTGACGTTTCCCCGACCGCT